>NC_092355.1:26965768-27565768 GCF_963676685.1 Mytilus edulis | reverse complement strand
GACGAAAAATTTTAAATAAAACCGGCAAAATAGCAAAACTCTTTATAATATTAATCGCTATTTATATATAAGCCTTTATATTTAGACAAAGAGTTCTTAAAACTTATAAATCAATTCTAGCCGTAGAATATGTAAATCAATTTTAGCTGTAGGATTTATAAATCAAATCTAGCCGTAGAATTTATAAATCAATTCTAGCCGTAGAACTGTTCTAAAAGTAAAACTGACCAAAGATTTGGTCAGTTCTAGGTAGAACTGTCTAAAACTGTTCTAGGGTAGAACTGTCAGGATCAGTTCTAGGTAGAACTGTCCAAATCAGTTCTAGGTAGAACTGACCAAATCAGTTCTAGGTAGAACTGTTCAAATCAGTTCTAGGTAAAACTGACCAAATCAGTTCTAGCTAGAACAGTTTTAGCCTAGAACTGACTAAAAGGTGTCAGGCTGACAGTTCTACGTACTGTCCTAGAACAGTTCTCCTGACAGATTCTGACAGGTTTAATGAAAGGTTAGAAGTGATCTCCACTGTATGAAACCAGGTTCAATCCCACCATTTTTAAGATCAGAAAATGCCTGTACCAAGTATTTTTGTATTGTAACCTTTTTCAATATATTTTTCAATATTTACATTTTTACGTACGAACGTAGAGACGGGCAAAGATAAACATTAATGCTCCCTCCGCCGTTACTGAGATAATGCATTTGACATGTCTGTCTATGTACACCTTCGTATAGAAATAGTATATCTATAAAAATTGAGTAGATTGAAAAAAGTATGTGATTGGAATAGAGGGGGCAAACTTCTGAAAGTGACAAGAAAAAAAAAACACCACTATTTTCTATTTAGTGTAAATGTCCAATGTTTGCCACATGCTCCTAAACGTATACGCTCATACATAAATTTTACATAGAAAATGTTGTGCAAAGACTATTAGCGCCTCAATGAAGTCACAAGCATTCCCTTAATGAATCACACCTTTTTTAAGTTATTTAAAGGAAAATGTTCACTTCAGTACTTTAACTTGTTTCTCAAATCAGCTTTACGTGAAACAGATCATAACAATATCACCTGTATATTTTTCAATGTTTATTGTTTGCATCTATTTTCAGAAAAGTTTGTACTTGTGACAGTTTTATGAAAATATTATCAATGACGTTTGTGCTAGCTTGACGATCGCAAGACATGCAAGACCTCATTTTGATTTATATGATTATTTAAGGAATGACTGCAATATTTTTTTCTATGAGGAAATAACATAAAAAAATTGGTGCACACTGAATAACGCGCGTAGCGGGTTATTTAACAGTGTGCACCACATTTTTTATGTTATTTCGAATAGACAGAAAAAATATTACAGTCATTTCTTATAATTTAATTCTAAATTCCATTTTAAACCGTAAAAACCATGAAAAAACGTTGATGAAGTCACGGTTAGATGACTAAATTATGTCTATGGGCTGATAACAAAATAACGTCAGCCAATCAGAAGACGCGTTACATCCAAAATTAAATTATAAATTTATAATCAATTTCAAATATTTTATAGGATATGATAAATGCGACATTGCGTAATGCAACTTCCAGTTATAATGTGTAAATATATTTTCTGACCGTTTAAATGATATTACATTAGTTGATGCCAAAAGTGACATCTCTTGTTAATCATAGACCTTAACTGCCAAATAACATAAAGAAAAATCGTCAAAAACGTAACTCGAATTTTGTTGATATACCAACATAAAATTATCAAAATTAGATTTAAGATACACAAAATCTGTCTTTTGTACATGTATATGCATATTTTTATAACTATATTTTTCCTTTGGAAAACTATGTTATTATAAGAGATTGGTTGTTGTTAGCTTTAACTTCAGTGGCAAATAATTCATGTATTTTGATGACGAGCCGAATATAACTTTTAATACAAAGAATAGGTCATGTTATCGTAAATTTACATATTTGTTTTTTAAATTAAGACACAGAACAATTTCACTGCGAATAAGAAATCAGTCACAGAAAATCTCATAATTTAAAAAAAAAACGAACTCACACGCATAGACCAACTTTTTTTTATCATATGTTTCAATAATTTCATTAGTTACAAAACTTACTGACAAAAGAAAAAAAGTGAACTTTTCTATCATGATTTCCTTTATAGAGGTTGCTGCTCACAAGAAAGTGATTAAACAAAGAGTTCCAAATGGTGAAGTTGCAGTTGATCATCTTTGTAAATTTTACAGTTGCAATCACAAGTTGGTTGACCGATGTGGAATAACAATTTCACAGATGATATTGGATATATGTTCCTGACGTCGTAAATACAACCCCCTTCATTTTTCACGAATGTTGTGTACCGAATGAAACTATTTATTGGGTTTGTAATAAAATGAGCAACACGACATGTGCCGGGTGCCACATGTCGAGCAGATTCGCATACCCATCCGGAGCACCTGAGATCTCCCCAGTTTTTTTGTGGGGCTCGTGGTGCTTAGTCTTAAGTTTTCTATGTTATGTCTTATGTACAATTATTTAGATATATGAAGATGTAGTATGACTGCCAATGAGACAACTCTCAATCCAAGTTATTTTTTATAAAAGTAAACCAGCATAGGTCAAGGTAAGGCCTTCAACACAGAGCCTTGTTTATCTTTTTTTTATAGCTATGGCGTTGTCAAATCATTTTCGATCTATGCGTTTGACTGTCCCTCGGGTATCTATCTCCCATCTTTTAAACGGAGCCGAAATTTTAATGATAGACTACTGACTTATATTTTCTTGTTCAAAATTATAAAATCTTTTTACATATCTTCATTTGTAATGGACCTAGAGCTACAGGTATTGAGCAAAACCAACACAACTTTTGATTTTCTACCATAACAAAAAAGAAAAAATGATACAATGAAAAGAAAAGCGGGAATGAAACTTCACATTATCACATCTTATAGTAAGAAGTGAGAAATTTGTGAAATACCGCGATGCAGTGAACATGGTGAAGAAACATTGAAAACAATTAGAAATTTTAATGAAAATTTTTATGTTATTACTCGCTGCTTGCTATACTCTTGTACTATTGTTTGTCTGTTTGTCTCTTTCATTTTTAGCCATGGCGTTGTCAGTTTATTTTCGATTTATGAGTTTGACTGTCCCTTTGATATCTGTCGTCCCTCTTTTAATGTAGCAGTAGCAACATGAGCAAACCCATAGCCATTTCTCAATTTCTAAGCATTCGAAGGTGATATGATGTTAATTGAATTATACAGCCTACGATCAGTACTTTTTGTCTGAAGCAAAAACATTCTAAAGATACTTTCTTTACCACTTTACTTTAAAGTGTTTCTTCTCTATGTAGAAGCAGAAACTGTTATACTTATGCCCATTCCTATACTCATGTACAGTGAATAGTTCTTAAGATGTTAAAACAATGTAAAGGAGATGTTGTGTAATTGGCAATGAGACCACTATTGATTAAACTTCAGTTGAAGTTAATGTGAACTATTACATGCCACCGTATAGCCTTTAAAAAAGAGAACAAACCCATACTGTATAGTTGGCTATACAAGGCCTCGACATGTTTTTTGTTTGTAAGTTTGTTTTGTTTGTCGTCAGTTAAATTTACTTTTTTCCTGTACATTTTCAGAAGATAACTGTTATCAGCTATTCATGACCTCGAATAGTTGCCTTTCGAGGATATGGAAGAAATCAATAAAGTGAAATTGAACTTTTCGTGACATTTTCTGGAGATTGTCAGATTTAATTGGTACAGAACTTCAAATTCTCTTCCACTTGCCTTTTAACAAACCTACTAATAAATATACCTTCTTGACAAGTATTCTACAATATATATATATATATATATATATATATATATATATATATATATATATATATATATATAACACACGGCCAGCGAAAGCTCTATTTTTGTAGAGCCCAGGTGGTCGTGTGGTCTAGCGGTACGGCTGCAGTGCAGGCGATTTGGTGTCACGATATCACAGTAGTATGGGTTCGAATCCCGGTGAGGAAGAACCAAAAATTTGCGAAAGCAAATTTACAGATCTAACATTGTTGGGTTGATGTTTAGACGAGTTGTATATATATATATCGATAAGTTTATTAAGTTAGCCCTTTTAAAATGACTTTTAATAGGGTTTTTCATACCACGTTATGAATGTTCCTGTTCTAAATTGGAGCCCTTTATTTTACAGTTATTGTGTGTTGCTGTAGTGTATGTATATCATAATTGTTTTTGTTTAATGATTTGTACCGAAATTAAGCCGATACTTTTTCTCGTTTCAATTTTTCTTGTTAATACATTCTATTCATTGAAGACCAAAGATATTTACTGCAGGAGAATAGTACAGAACCTTCCATATTACAACATATACAAATAACTTAAGACTACTAAATATGTGGTTCTAAAAATCTCAGATGTTACCATGCAGTTTAAGAATTTACCTTCCAGGTTGACTTTGCAAGTGTTAAAATGTAAAGAGCACACCTCCTAATTGTTGTACGTACGTCATAAGGTAGCTGATGCACAGTAATCTGCAGAGGAATTAGATACATGTCGTAAAGCAGGTATCATTTTCTTGTCGTTTGTTACGTTCAGTTTTCCCCCGGTGCTTATCATTGTGTGCTGGAACATGTAACAGTAATTCTGACACAAATAGGTCTTTGTGTAACCCTTTTTGTTTTGTGTCGTTTTTTTTTTTTACTATTTAAATCTTTTAAAAATTAAGGTAAACCAAGGATGCATAACTAACATCTAATATGCGCCCTTGTCACATGTAAATACAGACACGCATATTGTGTACATATGCATCACATGTCTTTCTTTCACTCAGACATCCGAAGTCATTCGAAAGATATCAATAGAAGTATAATGAAAAATACCGTTTTACTTTTACATAAATAAACATGATAAAGGGAATATAATTTAATTTTAACATGTTAATTTCATCAATTAACTATTTAACCTTAGGGGATCACTCCAGCCACTGCTACAGTGATTCCATATATGATCAGTAAAGTATTCTTAAGGTTTTCTGACTTTGTCCCCTTTAACAGGTAACACCTATCGCATATTAGAACTAGTTTCAAAGGCGGCTTTAACATTAAATTTAGCTACAACAGTTTTCGTATCATCATTACTGACGTTTTGGCAGAGTGGCCGCTAAAAGATTTCCAGTACAGGTTGTGGTTGAACTTCCTATTAAGAGAACTGTAACAACAGCTTTTATGCCACCATGGTCCATATGCCATCGCCCATGCAGCTCCTAAAAAGTCGTCATTATCCTGGTCTTTTGTTGAGAACTTATTTCCATTATTATAAGCCATATAATCACCTATCAATATAAATGTGTCATAAACAACAATGTTATGTTATTTGAAGTAAGATTGAAGCTTAATTTATTGCAAAATGTTCCACTTACTTTTATCTTCGTCATGTTTATTAACATTTTAAATACATTTTCTCTACTGTATAACACCTTAAAATCATTATACCAATTATAATTGCACTATTTATAAAAAAGAAGATGTTGAATGATTGCCAATGAGACAACTATCCACAAGTGACCAAAATGACACAGACATTACCAACTGTAGGTCACCATACGGTCTTCAACAATTAGCAAAGCCCATATCGCATAGCCAGCTGTGAAAGTCCCTGATATGACAATGTAGCAATTCAAACGAGAAAACTCACGGTCTTATTTTATATAAAAAAATGAACGAAAACAAATATGTAACACATAAACAAACGACAATCACTGAATTACAGGCTTTTTTGAATGACGAAACATTAGGAAAACAGAATTCTCACTGAAACTCTTGAAAGTCTTTGCAAATATTGTGTGAACATGTATTGAATATCAAATTAAGTACCGTGATCGAAACGAATGATGAACATGAAACGTACTCCACAGTAAGATGTGATACTACTTGGATATTCTTAACTACGGCAAGGAAAATCATGTTCCAAACTACAGTATTTAGTGTAAGTTATTCAGACAGTTATTTTATTTATACCTGCATTCCCACTATAATTCCCAACAGTCAGCTTGTACTTAGACGCAGCATCTCCAACTATAAACGTTTTATACACAGCATACTTCTCAGTATTGGACAGATCTGTTAGATATATTCTCAATTCATATCTTCCTCTGGATGTCAGGATGTGTATGTGTTTGTTACCTTTTAAAGAAAATAGCACATCAGTGTTTCAACACAATATCAAATATCTAAAAGGAGTAAAAGGAATGAAAAGACAGAAAGCCTAACGGGATAACTTTTTGGTAAACATGCAGATATATGTATATCAAGTACAATGATAGCTAACTACGGACTTTTATTTAATAGTATGATATCATGATACATATTTATCGATCCTTACAATGGTATTTTTCTGTGTTGATACTACGTATATATGATTTTTTTCAATTTAAAATATTTGTTTTAATTTTTTTATGTGCAAAAATATCGTAGTTCTTTTCTTTCTTATTATGGTAGTAAACACAAATACTGACTGTCAAAGTTGAGAAATTCAAATCATTTTACTCAATTTTTGTAATTAGCAGATGAAAACGTTTCGTAAATGCTTTTGAGTCATCATAATTAACGTAATGCAATGGTATAATTCAAACTCATGTACATTGTAATCAAACAAAATAATTTTTCATCTTTTTTATTTCTTCGAGAATGCCATAACTAACTAACTGTGTGATAGTCTAGTACTGTACTCACCAATCCAGTATTCACCATAAGGATTCCCAAATCCATTCTCATAATCTTTCCACGTTCTCTGGAAATTTTCAGTACCGTCTAACCTTCTCTGAATAATCTAGAACAAAATTCAGTAAATCATTTTATATGATATAAGTATGCTGCTACAAAGGTGGAGCAAAATGATCAGATTCAAAATTGAAATCGTGCATGTTGTTTCTTGAAATTCTAGTTCTATAGAATATAATACTGGAACCCAATCAAAAAGTTTTGGAATATTTATGAAAATAACATCATCTATATATCTCAATGTGAAATTAAATGATCTAGCTTATTTGATCTTTTGTTTTTGACAAGTGTCGGAAACAACTCCGACTCATATGAAAACAAAGAGAGGTTTTTTATAGGAATACTGAAAATTTTGTTAAATATATCTACCTACAAATTCAACAAATATTTTTTTCAATGAAAAATCTCCCATCAACTGATCACTCGTTTCTTTGTGTTACGTCGTTTACTTTTTTGTTTACTAAAACAAAATATGCCGTACGGTATCACAAATTAAAAGATCTATAGCGCACGCTACCATTTATATACTTAAAAACATTGTGAATTATTTCTTCTAAAAGATTTTTCAATACAGGGTAATCCGAATTATCTGTAACGATTCTGGTAAACGGTTGTATATATAGAATAATGGCATTTTTGTTTTTGATAATGACTTTATCAGCAAGAATATCAAGCGAGCCCTTTAGGGATAAAATGCCATGATTCTTTAAATCGGCAATCTGTCTTAACTCTATGGTTTTTTATATATATATATAAAGAATATGAAGTATAAGTAAAGTTAAATTTTCGCGCACAAAACGTTGTGTCGTTGTTCGGTTGTGTGAATGAAGTCGCAAACATTTCATTGATAAATTGAAGCAGATGGACAAGAACATGTTACGTTACTGCACCAATAAATGACATCACTGCCTTATATTTTTCGAGTATCAAGTCCAGTCCATGGTATTGAAAATATAAGGCAATAGGATCGAAGGGCAATAGTTCTTACTACTGATAAATTTAGGTATTATTCAGTACAACGTTTGTAACTATAAATTATATTCCAAGATCGTACTTTAATCGTTTAAATCGATAACTTTTGTAAAAATGTTATTCAATCAACCAAAATATTCACATATAACAGGGTTTTTTTAGCTCTTATTCAACCTACTGCACGTTAATAATGTCAACAAAGTGTTTAAGGATAAGTATTATTCCTGTATTGCTTAAGTGTTATAGATATGCATGTATGATGTTATACTGAGTGTACTAAAGAGAAAAGATATTAAGTAGCTGTCACTCAACCTGTCGATGCATATCGCTCCCAATTTTTCTTTATAATTTCTCGCGACTAGCATTTACTGAATTCTATGATAACCAAAATGTAAGGAAAACAGTGGTTCACTGGAAATCAAAATTAGGAAAGGTTTTGACTTAAAATAAAATAAAAGCAAACGTTTAATAAATGAAAACATTCGGCTGTGCCTTTATGTTATAGGAAAAAATCATAACTGTGTCAAAAGAGTTTTTTCATTCAGCATTTTGGTTTTCATTCCGACTTATATTACCACATTTGTACTACGGTTCCAAACTAAACGTGTACTCAAAATGGATTATCATTGTTCTTTTAATCGGCTAGCAGTTGAGCTGACCTTCTATATCTCAGTTTCTATTTCTGTTAAATCAATCGGGCTTTAAAAAACTACAATGGTGTAGTCCTTCTAATTCGGTGTATACCTTTTGGGGGAATTTTTTTGTAACAGAGGAACCACAAATCTAAATATCTATAGAATTACAATAATTATGTCTCATGATAAACGATAATGGTTTTCAAGAACATACCTATTCCTGCAAAATAAGACTGAAGTCTTCATAATCTATACATAGGACTAACATATTATATTGATTAGTTACTTCATTCGTTTTTTACACTATTTATAGAACCAGGTTTAATCCACCATTTTCTACATTTGAAAATGCCTGTACCAAGTCAGGAATATGACAGTTCTTGTCCATTCGTTTTTGATGCGTTTTGTTATTTGATTTTGCCATGTGATTATGGACTTTCCCAATTGATCTTCCTCTGAGTTCAGTATTTTTGTGATTTTACTTTTTAGGCACTTTAGTGTTATTTCATGGCAGTCAGTATTTATATGTAAAGAAAGTTGGAATATTTAGAAAGAATTATTGGCCTTCGGTCAAAACATTTATAATCCTGTTCAATAAAGACTTGAGTCGTGCGCACTTGCCATACGCGGGATCCACACTCACAAATTTGGAGATGACAAGCTAGTGATACATAAGTTGGACTCCTTATAACACTCAACCAACGTGGCCCTACCCATAAGATTATAGTCATGCTACACAAAAATCCAAATAAATACCAGGGTGAAAATGTAGTCTTCCTTTAGGCGTGAACCCTACTATTGTTGCATTATAATATTTTAATTGGCCCGCGTCCACATGTTTTGAATTATTTTAAAGCAAACCAAAGACAGAAATCATTCACAATGTTCCCAACTTGAAACAAGCACACAATTCTGTTATAAGTAAAGATTATCTACTATAAAATGTTTTTTTTAATAATTTTTCAACATGCAACTTACTGTCCATGCATCATGAACTGTATTCATATTACAATAGACTCTCACTGCTGTCTTTTTATCCGGGAATATGAAATACACACCAGACTTTGCTTTCCGGTTTGATTTTACTATATCAGCGCAGTCCTGTTTGCTCTCTCCTAGAAATATTTCAATATACAGGCATATAACTTGTTGTATGAAATATTTAACAGGTACAAATTTAGATATTCACGCAAAATTATATCTGCTCAGAAATTGATATGAAAAATCATGATTGGATGTTATCATGACAATTATGTTATTGTGACTATTATGAGCTTCATGTGACCAAAAGACATACGTGTAATGGTTGATCTGTCTCGATATATGTCTCTTTTTTTATATTTCATCATTGTGCGCAGTTCAAATGGTCGATAAACACCGTTATGTTTTATTGGCTTGATCGTTATAATATATGTTTATGCGTTGTTATCTTGAATTAATCCTATAAAGCTGTATGCATATAGAAACAACATATATTATACACTTAATGAGTTGGGTACCTAATAATGTCCCCATTGATTGTCAAAGAACAAATTCATACTAACATTAAAAACTTTAGAAAAGGATCACACTACTACTGCAAATTTTAACAAAATATTTAGACGAAAATAAATATTTGAGCTATCTGTTTATTTTGTGCTGACGTAACAGTTGTAAATGATAATGTACATCATTTATAAATTAAACACTAGGATGGTAAATCTTTTATACTGTAAACGTCGACTGTTTCTGCAATCTCATAAAAATGCTATGCTATAGACAAAGAAAACATAGAGTCTTTTGTATTGGCATAGTTCTAAAATCATTAAATATAAACCACAATTGCATTTTCTTTCATTTATCAAAAAAAAAACAGTTGTATACTTTCGGTGCTCGAGTAACTAGATACATTTTTAGTAATGACTCTTGCGATAAGTAATCGGACTCAATTGTAAATCAGCATAGATAAAGGATCATAACAGCGTTTGTAATACCATTAGCCATATCTATATGTTTAAGACGAAACAAAGATAACTAGGAGACGAATAATACATTTCGATACTTTTCACGAGAAAAAATCTATTTACAAAAAGAAATGCTTATAACGACAGTCCACTTTTATAACAACTTGGAAGTAACAAAGTAATGAGAAGTTGTTTAACCAAAACTTGACAAAATTAACAATTAAAATGTTGCAAAGCTCAGTGTTTCATATCCATGCTTTCTCATACAAAAAATAGAATCAAACAAATATATATGTAACTTGATAATTAACATTTGAACACAAGGAAACAGGTGGAGCAGGATCTGGTTACCCGTCCGAAGCATCTGCGCTCACCATCAGTTTTTTGGAGGGGTTCGTATTGCTCAGTTTTTAGTTTTCTGTGTTATTTTTGTGTTTATACTATTGTTTGTCTCTTGGTCTTTTTCTATGAAACCATGGTATTTTCAACTTGAATGGATATTAACAGATTTATGTCACTTTAATATTTTTCGCGAATCTTTTAAATAATTTATAGATCCTTCTTCAATATACTTGCGTTAAAATAATTATTTGTATTACGCTATATTTATTTTCGATTTTCTTAAAAAAAAATATTATTTATATATAATATTTGAAATTTATTTGTAACACATTTGTAACGCGAATATTTGGAACCTTCATAATCGACTCAACAGTGTTTAGACAATCATTTTTTAATCATGTTAATGGTTAAAAATTATCTCGAATCAGGTAAGAAAACAAAAGAAAATTGTGATTGTATACTATAAGAGTTTTTAAAAGATTACCATTGACAGGAAGCTTACTATTTTCAAAGCTGATTTTCTTGTTTCTATTTCAAAACAATTTAAGAAGATTCAAGGATGCAAGTACATAACAAAGAATTCAATCAAACGACCTTATGTAATATTACACTGTAGTTTATAATTCTTTCGAATAAGATAGCAAAACTTGATTCAAACGTGTTGATTAATAATCATATTCAATGGAACAGTTTTGCACTGGATTAAGATATAAAAATAACTGGCAAGAATCTAAATCTATACTTTCTGTTTTCAATAAAACTAATTAAATATATATTATAATCACCTTCATTCCTGACAGGATTAATCAGTTGATCTTGTCCTTTCTCTTTCAAAACGTCATTTATTTCCTGCAGGGTAATATTTCTGAAAAATTCTACGGTCGAGTTTCCTTCCAATAATGTCTCAAACGAACGTTGTGTTTGTTCTTTCTCATAATTTTTAACCGTATTCCTCATTAGCGTTTGTATGTAAATCTTCATTTTCCTGTTTATGGATTTTGTGTCTAGCATGGCCACCAGTGGTGCACCTTTGTCGGTAATCAAAGGCATTGACAAAGGGTCTGGGTCCCCTATATCTTCGGTGTCTGGTTCTAATGCTGTAACAACAATGTCTCCATACCAGAACACACATAAAGCAACTACCACAACGATTGAATTCATTTTTCAATAGCACTTTATTATTCCGAGTGAGCGTCGATGCACAGGTACTACCTTAATAACGGTTTGTTGAAAAGAACTATACTCTCTTCACATTATATGACTAAAGAAACAGTTTTAGTATGTGTAACCTATATAACTACGCAGAAAACAGTTGCAATCTCTCATAACTCATGTCTCGTTATAGATAAAGACAAATGATTATTCTTTATCTTGTAGATAAACAAGGCCAAGGAATGTTTTGGTGTTATTAATGACTTGATGAACAATTTTAAGTGAATTTTTGTGATAGAGAGATTTGATATCTTCAGAACGATGTTACAAATTCTTACTATTATCATTTATGTAACGTGATGATTAGTGCAGTTAACTTTTTCATCCAAGAGCTTAGATATCAGGCATACTAATGATCAAAGTTAATAATAAATCAGTTTTGTTTGTTAGAATGATGGTTTAACGTGCTACAGTTTCGACATTTTTTTTTATCTGACTTGCATATTGTATTAGTAGAAACAAAACTTAATTCAATTAACCCCAAAAAGTTCCATCTGACTAGCTCCTAATGTTTCTATTTTGGAATGAGGTCGTCATGATTAATGACATATTTTGTTTGTTAATTTTATGTTTATATTTCATGTTTATGGATCTTAATATGGTTAATTTTTGTAACTCCCTAGTACTATTTATCGAAATCTTAGTGTTTTTCTACTCTTGTATTGATTGTTAATAAAAAAAAATGAATATTTTTGTAGCCTTGAAAGTTGTAACGATAGATAATGAAGAAACGTATTTTGTTTCTTGTACATGCATCCTCTGAAATTAAATCTGTCATATAAGGAACTTTATTTGGTTTCGTAATTCATTGAAAATAAATTCATGTGGACTTAATTATTTTGAAAAACAACTTATGTCGGGGAAAAAACAAAGCTGCGTTGAATTAAGATCTACTAAAAACATAAACAGCAAATATATCGATATACTTAAATTACATTTTTTTATATGAAGAAAATGAAAATCTCTTGAAAATATCACGATTATTATTATATTTATATAGAAATAAATTAGGACTCGAGATCGAACAGTTTATTGAAGGCCAACAAAAAAATAAGTAAAAGTGCATCTCTGTACCAAAACACAAATACTGACCACACTGTCTAAAACATATAATAAAAATTAAGAACTGTTTTCAAAATAGTAATGATCTGCTTACGTGTTAATCAGTTTATCATGACGTACAAGATACTGCAAACATTACATACTTTGTCTACTTAAGAAATAATTCATGGAAGCAATAGCCTGGGTCGTGATATTCGAATTTTATCCTGAGCGGTAACCGTTACGAATATCACGGCCCAGGCCATGTGTAAATTTCCAACGATCTATGGCTTCAATGAATTATTTCGATTCTAATAGGACAAATACGGCCATTAAAAAACTGAAGCGAGGGTGGCTATGCTGTGTAATTGGCTGTTATTTATTTACTCCCTGTTAGATAAAGCTCAAACATCTTAATAAATCTTTAGCATGCATGTGTTATTTCGAAAATAACCGCTATAAAAAATGTAATTCTCAAACCCGACATTTGCCATTTTTAATTTATGTTTTTCTCGTTAGCTTCCGTCAAATCCAAAGTTGACATTTCGTAAATAAGGAGCCGCCATGTTGACTTGCTGAAATCAGTAAATATGCGAATAATGCAATAGAATATAAAAATAAAACAAAACCTACCTTCAAAATCAGTTTTAATACAATATCATACGAATTTCGATGGTTTCTGTAACAGAAAACTTTCAACTCAAGTGGTTTCATTTGTATGACGTCATGTTTTGAAATGACTTAACTGCGTCGAAAACATTAAAAGACTTTCGCGGAATTTTATTTTATTTTTATTTTGTTTATTTCTCCGAGCTCTTGTGCATAACTTCTTTTTACTATGCATCCGAAATCAAAGTAAAACTGTCTACTTTGACAAGAAATGAACAGTATAAAAAAAGGGATCGCAATAACTTTTCATGTTCTTCAGCTATAGTCCGTCGGACGGGGAAGATAAATGGCTGACCCGTGTTAAGAGAGAGCCATATCTCGTGCACGTTAAAGACACCCTTGTAGATTTCGAAAAATAGCAGGCTAAAAACGCTACAAGGCAGCACTCGCACCCGCAAAGTGGAAAGGGATTAATATAAGTTGCAAAACTTGTTTCCTAATCAAATTTAGATAAATATGTTTTAACTAAACTAAACTTCAGATTTGTTTTTTGACAAAGACATTTCCAGTTGGTTTTTTACTGCTACAATAGGAAATAGTTCTTTTTTATCTGGCCATAAGACAATAACAATCAAAACCAAGGAGTAAACAAAATCTCACAAAACCAAATGACATTTACATCAACAGTTATAAATAATGAATAAGAAACAACACTAAAAACCGGGAGTAGAGAAGAAGATTCTCCGTCGTTTTGCATTTGCTTCAAAAGATCTTCGTATTGTTCGGACCTAATATCTTGGAGTGTATATACACATCTCATCTGCCTCCGAGTTAACAATTTCCTTAAAACAGTCAATTTTGTACAAATCTGACTATTTTAAAAAACAAAAAAATGGATTTCCAAACTCGTTCATCACTTTAGAAAGTCTTTGATACTTTTCAAAGAAATCCTTTTGTGTTTTGTAGAGTCTTCGTGATGTCGTTCATCTCTTGTGGAATAACTCAAACCACTAGATCTTTCAAATTCATCTACCAGTCTACTGACTTCCATCCATCCATCATCTCAAAGGGATTTTCGGTGGCACCAACATCGCCCTTCACAATTGCATTAATTTGTTTTGTGCCTGATCAATTGTGATAGAAGAAAACAACTTACTGATCTCACGTACCGTGAAATTGCCATTTGCAAATTCCATTGCCACTTTGTGGATGATGTTCGTGAAGTTAAGCCATATCTCGGAGAGTGATCAGTACCCATTGAGCATAATTGATACGATACCATGCTTGTTATGCACTGATTGTGAGGTACGGTATCTGACTCATAAAATTCACGTACGACTGAAAGCTCAGGAAGTTCTTATAGATTCATAATTTAACGCCACAAATTTAACTGTGGTCGAGATGACTTTCTTTCCTTACACCTCAAATAATCGAGCCAAATTTTCTGCGTTTAGACATTTATATATAATGATTCAAGCAAAACACACACAGTTATCTGATGCACATGTCTAGTCCTAGGTACATTTGGATATACTATGAAAATAATATGACGTTCTAGGTGTTGCAAAATCATCGACTTCCATGCAATATATCCCCAAATGATTTAAAACAAGTTGTTTCAATGTACTATCTACCAAACATAACGATAAACTTATCTTCTCCGTGTAAAATCTGGCCATTTCCACTGAATTTGCTTAGCCAATACCAAAAGTGGTTGATCTACATTTATATATTTGTATTTGGTCGGGATTCTGAAACTTAACGACTTTTTTCACCTTATCCATCGAATGCTAGCAGCTTGATCAATTCACCTGAATGGGTGTGATTTCAAACATTGGCATCATAGAAGTTATACTTACTTGCATAGAAGAGCATAGATTTTCAGAGGAATTAAATAACGCGCAAGATATGCTTACCAAATTCAAATCCAAGTCTGTTAGAAGAACTACGATTTGCATCACTGTGTCATGGTAGTGGGTGCAAATTACTCTGTATGTCTATAAATAGTTTGCGCATGCGCAAAATTGATAAACGAATTTGTTTCATAGCCTTAATTGTGTAACCAAACCAATTCATAAAATCATTAAAAATCCAAAAGCACCAAGTAAATAATAAATAGTTAAAATGTTTATGTTTGAATTCCTTTACATTATCGGGCATGCACAAACCCTGAAGAGTCAAATATTTATTTCTATTAAATACGTCATATCATTATACAAATCCCTGGTCACATGCAAGGAATGTAGCCACCAAACCTGATAATATTTTTCACTAAAAGAAGGTCAAAGAAAAAGTTTTCCAGAAAAATAAATATTTTCGAACTGGGAAAAACAGCCATCTTTAAAAAAGGCCGTGACCATCTTGAAAAAAATAAAAATGTTCATGGCCAGCAGTTTTTTCTTAAAAAGTATATAATAATAATGCTTCGTGCTAATTTTCATTCTTGTATCATCATTTGCACAATTCTCTCGATTTTGCTTGCTTATATCTTCCACTATTGGTATTTTTCTTAACCCTTTTAAATAATTTATAGATCCTTAACAATATATGCGCGTTACAATTATTATTTATATAACGCTTTCTTTATTTTCGAATTTCTTAAAACGTTAACGTTTTGTCTGTCTTTTTTTTAAACACATAATTATTTATAAAATTTTATAAGTTATAAATAACATTTGAAATTTATTTGTAACACGTATTTGTTACGCGCATATTTGGAACCTTCGTTATCGACACAACCGTGTTTAGACAATCATTGATAAATTATTTTAATGGTTCAACAGTATCCGGAATAAGAAAGGAAAACAAAAAGTGATTGTGATTGTATACTGTAAGACAATTTAAAAGATTACCATTGACATGAAGCTTTCAATTTTCAAAGTTGATTTTCTTGTTTCTATTTCAAAACAATTTAAGCAGATTCAAGGTTTCAAGTACATAACAAAGCATTCCATCACAAGAAATTATGTTATATTGCACTAAAGTTTATACTTCTTTTGAATAATATATCAAAAATCGATTCAAAAGTGTTGATTATGAATCATATTCGATAAAGCAGTTTTGCACTGAATTAAGATATAAAAATAACTGCCAAGAATCTAAATCTATAATTTCCGTTATCAATAAAACCAATTAAATATATATTATAATCACCTTCATTCCTGAAAAGATTTATCAGTTGATCTTGTCCTTTCGCTTTAAAAACGTCATTAATTTTCTGTAGGGTGATATTTCTGAAACATTGAACGGTCGAGTTTCCTTCCAATAAAGTCTTAAACATACGTTGTGTTTGTTCTTTCTCGTAATTTTGAACCGAATCCCTCATAAGCTTTTGTATGTAAATCTTCATTTTCCTGTTTATGGATTTTATGTCTAGCATGGCCACCAGTGGTGCACCTTTGTCTGTAATCAAAGTACAAAAAGAAGATGTGGTATGATGGCCAATGAGACAACTATGCACAAAAGACCAAAATGAAACAGACATTAACAACTAAAGGTCACCGTACGGCCTTGAACAATGAGCAAAGCCTATACCGCATAGTCAGCTATAACATGTATAAAAGGCCCCGATAAGACAATGTAAAACAATTCAAACGAGAAAACTAACGGCCCTATTTATGTAAAAAAAAATGAATGAAAAACAAATGTGTAACTCATACACAAACGACAACGCATTGACAAAGGTTCCCCTATATCTTTGGTGTCGGAATCTAATGCTGTAACAAAAATATCTCCATATCAAAACAAACATAAAGCAACTACCACAGATATTGAAATCATTTTCCAACAACACTTTATTATTCTGAGTGATCGTCGATGTACAGGTACTACCTTAATATCAGTCAATTAGTTGTATAGAACTACACTCTCTTCACATTATATAACTTTAGAAACGGTTTCAGTATTTGTAATCCTTATAACTAAGCAGAAAACAGCTGCAATCTCTTATAATTTATGTCTCTTCATAATTGAAAACAAATGATTATTTACTATAACTTGTAGAAAAACAGCGCAAGGATTTTTTTTATTTTTGGTGTTATTTTTGTCTTGATGAACAATGTTAAGTGAATTGTTGTGAAAAAAAAGACATTTGATATCTTCAGAACGATGTTACAAATTCTTACTAACATCATTTATATTACTTGCTGATCATTGCAGTTCACTTTTTCATCCAAAAGCTAAGATATCAGGCATAGTTATGATCATTACAATGTATATTAATAATAAATCAGTTTTGTTTGTTTAGAATGTTGGTTTATCGTGATAGAGGATTCGACATATTTTTATCTTACTTAAATCATTTATATAATGAATTTTTTTTTTATCACCACTGAATTCAATGAACCCCATAAAGTTCCATCCGATTAGCACCTAATGTTTCTATTTCATTAGAGGTTGTCATGATTAATTACATATTTTGTTCGTTAATTTTATGTTCATATATTTTGTTAATTGAAATTTAAAATAGTTAACCTAGTACAATTTATCGGAATTTTTGTGTTTTTGTAGTCTTGTTTTGCTTTTTAATAGAAGATGAATGTTTTGTGTAGTCTTGAAAGTTGTAACGATAAAATGTAGAGAAAAGTATTTTGTTTCTTGTACATGCGTCCTCTGGAATTAAATTTGTAATGTAAGAACCTGTATTGTTTGCCAGATGGATCCCACTTAAAGGGACAGTTCATATGCTCTTTTTTTTTTTGCTTTAATGTACTGTAATGTAACATCATCTATGTAAACTGTGTTGTTAGCATCTTTGTGAGCTTTATTCTATAAAAAAAGAACATGTGGCATGATTGCCAATGAGACACAGAAATTACTAATAATAGGTCACAGTACGGCCTTCAACAATGAGCAAAGCCCATGCCGCATAGTCAGCTATAGAAGGCCCCGAAATGTTTATTCGTAAGTTTGTATAAATTTAAGTCAGTTGTGTTTGCTTCTCCATGATTTATATTTAAACATTGTTGATTGTTATTCACTTTTATTGTCGCTTTAAGCTATTATATCAGTATAATTTAATTTTGGATGTAACGCGTCTTCTGATTGGCTGACGTTATTTTGTTATGAGCCCGAAGACATAATTTAGTCATGTGACCATGACGTCATCAACGTTTTTTCATTGTTTTCTACGGTTTAAAATGGAATTCAGAATTAAATTATAAGAAATGCCTGTAATATTTTTTCTGTCTATTCGAAATAACATAAAAAATGTGGTGCACACTGTTAAATAACCCGCTACGCGCGTTATTCAGTGTGCACCAAATTTTTTATGTTATTTCTTCATAGACAGAAAAAATATTACAGTCATTCCTTAATTGTTTTGTTAACCAAATTTTTTCTCAATATAGTTGACCTATAAAAAAAACTGTTGGTTGAAAAAGTCGAGGGTTTGATTTTGAAATATGTATGAATTTCACCATTTTTCCTTTAACTTGATTTTTTTTTATTTTTCTTGTTTTACATATCTGAAGTTAGGTCTGATAAATATTTTTTTTTATACTGGAATGATTGTGATATTTTCCTTTTTTACTTGTAGCAAGAAAACAAGTTTGTTGCCAACATCTTTTAATTAACAATCTTTTAAAATTGTGTCAATTTTGGACAATAAGCACGGTGTACAATTCTTTTCATTCTATTTTTATAAGATAACATGGAATTTCTTTTTATTGAAGCGAAGTATAAGAAAATTCTATCTGAGTTGATGCGAGACAATTTTATTGATTATGTTCTCTGTCTGTGCAGTGTTGTCATACTTTTTTTTTTTTTTTTTTTTTTGTAATCTGTAAATCTTAAACATGACAACTGTTGTTTCGTAATTTTATTGTGAATAAGATATCATATGAAATATATAGCAGCACATTTTGTCTTATTTAAATAGTTTTACCTTACTAATACACATTTTGTCAGATTAAATCTTCATTAATGTTTCCTATCTGTAATTGTTTTAGAACGAACAAATAAATATCACGTGTTTCTATAATACAAATGTACGTGCTAGTAATCGACAAAAGATTGAAATTCCTTTAAATTTTTCAGCTCTTAGTCGTAAAATGAGGTATTACAATTATATATTTGATGATGTATCGATGTGAAATATGTTTGGAAAAGTGGAAAAATTCTCTCCGAGATTTTTTTTTCATTTTGTTAAAAATCATGCCATGTGTTCCATTGAACAAATATATAACTCCTATTAACTACAATCTAAAATAAAAGAGACCTTAAAGTTTTCGAATCAGTGGCCATATTTAAAAAATTAGGGTTTTCTTTTAAGTTGTATAATTTTTACACGAGAGGAAATAATGTTTAGTATTTTCATATAAATAACCACATTGGCACATTGCGTTTGGGTATAATATATGCATGATACAGATCCATGCTAAGGGCACTGCGTTCATTTCGTAATCTTTCTATCTATCTTAGTCTTGATCTTAATCATAATCTTCATCTTCTACCGTCCTTTTGGTTTGTTTCAGTTTTTTTAGAATTAAAAGCAGGTCCTGAAGATACGAGTGTGAGTAAGTTGATAACGTAAGCATTCCATTCTAGAAATGTTTGAAATATTAAGCGCAGGACTTAAAGGGTGTAGATTTTATATTCTTTCTGTGGAAAACTATGTCCACAAGTAAACACTGCATAATTACATATTTTTTTATACGTGATATATTTCTAAAAGTAACGTGACCTCTAGGGAAAATGTGAAACAAATACGATTTCTATGCTAGGAAAGTCGTAAAGAAACATATAGTTTTGCTTATAGAGTACAATTTTAATGGGGAAAATACCTCAAGTAATAATGCTACATTGGTACTAGTGTACAAAGAGGACATACCTCATATATGCCTTCAAGTATCGAGATCAATAATAATTTAATCATATGATTTCAAGAGCAGTCATACAGTAGAGTACATTTTGTCTTTATAAGGGAAAATATTGACATTTTAGACGAAGTTCAAAGCAAATAATATGAAAAGGAGGCATCAATTGAGCACAACATTTCATTTATTGTTGTGTACATTTCTTATGTTCTGTTTTACCACTGTCCAATGATTAGGAGGAGGGTTGGGCGCCCCGCTAACATGTTAACCCCAACACATTATGTACCTGTCCAAGATAGGAGCATGGAATTCAGTTTTTGTCGTTTGTTGCTGTGTTACAAATTAGTTTTTAGTTCATTTTTGGTACGTACATAAGGCTGTTTTTTCTGGTTTCAATGATTTCGGGGAGTTTAACAGCTATCTATGCAGTATGGGCTTTGTTCGTTGTTGAAGGTCGTACGGTGACCTATAATTTATTTCTGTTATATAGTTTCTTGTGAAGGGTTGTATCGTTGTCTATCATACTACTTCTTCATTTGTATAAACAAAATATAAGAATTTCCTTTCAGGCAGTTTATGTTATGTCTTAAAAATTATTGTTTGCTGTCTGATTGTCTTTTTGATATTTAGCCATGGCTTTTCAGTTTATTTTCGATTTAAGACTTTAACTATCCCTTTGGAATCTTTCATAACATTTACTAAACGAAAATATCAAAGTCCATTTCAATATTTCAATATTGCATTTCTACAAACAGTTTGTACTAATCTCATTGGGTTCATTGTTACGCATAATCTACAGCCCCGTTGATAGTTTATTTATGCAATTCATGTTTGTGCAATCACACGTGAACATATTTAAACATCTGGAAAGCTACGCACGTGCAATGATAAGCAAATATGTCAGTTTTTTTTTTTATCTCAGTTGATTGTTTATTGCTTCAAGTGAATTCACACATTAACAGTTTATTAGATATTACAGGGTAAATTAATATTTTTCGAGCATATATTACGGCTAAAATGTGTCCAGTCGTGGTATGATGAAAACTCGATTTGTTGTCAATAGTGTGTTGATCGGTAAACTTAAAAACGAATATATTGTCATAGGTGTTTTTTTATATCTTTATTTACGAAACTTGATTTATGAGTAGCCGAAGGTTGAAAGAAGATTAGCCGTTGGTGAACATGAAATAGTCATGCTGCGATAATGGTTGCCCTACTCATTTGCTACTCCATTAGTTTTCATGGACACAGATTGCAAAACATTGTATTAGCCTGATACCTTTGATAACTATTTACACCCCTTGGTCGATGATACTACTGGTGGGCGTTTCGTCCCCGGAGGCAATTACCAGCGCCGTAGTCACACTTTGATGTTCACATGAATATCAAGTATATCGTCTTTTTGTATAAATTTACTGTTTTCAAAAGTATTGATAGGCAAAACGTATTTGAATATCTGATCCTCAATTCTCTTCAATTGTATACTTGTTTGGCTTTCTAATTTGTTTTATCTGAGCGTCACTAATTAGTCTTATGAAGACGAAACGCGCGTTTGGTGTTTCATATTGTAAGCCTTGTACCTTTGATAACTATTCAATCGATTGGATGGACAGAAATCATAGATGTTACGACTGATCATAACAGTTTACAAACTCTAACATATGCATACTCTTCTAATGTTTTATCATTAGTGTTTGTTGTATTTGGATTTCAATTTAGTCATGGTTATGGAAATGTATAGAACAATGAAGAACTTAGAATTGAATCAATATATTCTAAAGGTAAGACATGTATACACAAATGAAGAAATCATCACAATAAAAAGACAGTACAGAGCAGGAAAATTGTCAAGGCTCTTTGTTTAGCTATGTGTTCAACACATTTTATTTTCAAAGTGAATATTTTTTATTTGACAATCAAGTATGCATAATTAAGGAGTAAAGATATATAAAAGAACAAAATAAGTAAAGACGGAACAACTAAAACTAAATTTACACCACTGATTTATTCAGATGTTCAAGGACAAACATACCTCGTATTCTAACAGTGTCATAACAAAATTACAAACTATCGTTTTTCTCAATATTAAATTTCGGTTCAAGGTAGTTATACATGATTTGATATCAGTAAGTTAAATACTGTTCATATGTTAGCAATTGTATACATGGTATTGTACTATTTATCTGTGTACACAATATGTGTGATATGGTTGTCTAATACTCGGATCAATGCGGTCTTTTTTGTGTATTTTGTGTAAATTCGCTGAGTATAATTGTTTAATCACTATTAATGTACCTTATTCCATGTCTTAATATTACTTTGTATTTGAGGCATCCGGAGAATTTGACATGTTTTTTTTAAATTATTTCTTAAACTTATACACACATTATTTGAATACAGACTTGTCACTGGTACATGGTTAGTCAACATATGCTGACCTTTAGGCTTTTCGAATACTTGTGTCAGGTTGCGGTCTGACTGACGTAAAACACACATTATTTTGTTCTTTTTTCAATTACTCAAATTTACAATTGTTTAAAAGTACTATAATTGAATATCCACTTACCCTTCCGGAACAACTGAGATCTATTAGGTTTGCTCAGTCTTTGGTTTTCTATAGTGTTTGTATAATGTTGTTTGTCTTTTTCTTTTTTAGCCATGGCGTAATAAGTTCATTTTCTACAGATGGGTTTGAATGTCCCTTTAATATCATTCGCCTCTCACATGGAAAAAAATCAAAACAGATAGGAATAAAAAATTATTTACAACCGCTCTAAATCATTGTATAAATGAAACAGATTATTTATCTTAAAATCAATCAAATATCTTCTGTTAGAACATTACAAATACCTATCATTAGCCCGGTATTTTGACTATAAATCAGTTAAATAGATAATGAAAATAGTTCGGAACATTTAACATAGAATTACAGTTTTCGTATCATCATAACTGAGGTTTTAGCTGCATTGCTGTTGAAGTCATTCCAGTACAGGTTGGTGTTAAATTTCTTATTGAGACCACTGTGACAACAGCTTTTATGCCACCATGGCCCATAGGAGTTAGCACATTTAGCATCATGTTGGTCGTTATCCTGGTCAAACGTTGAGAACTTCATCTCATTATGATAAACCATTTGATCACCTATATATCAATAATAAATAAATCATTAACTACAAATGACATAGAGTAAGTTGACATTTAAGTGAATATAACATGTAACTTGTAAAATAGTTTTGTCTTTTTTTTTAAATCTAAATTCTAGTATATTTTCTATTATCTATCAGTATTGAATCAAATATGAGAACAGTAAGAACAAATGATATGAATGAAACGTGTATATATTCTATTAAATTTATGCCACACCAATTAAATTTTACGGATTTTTCGACTCCAAAAATGGGACGAGCAAGCGATTTGAAAATTTTAATTAAAAAAAAATTGAAAATTTGCAAAGTTTTGAGGCGAAGTTTGAAAAGTAAAGGTCAGAGATTATAATTTTGGTTTGTAAACATAAAATAAAAGGTTTTGACAATATTGATCAAACAAGATGGTATAAATAAAGGCAACAGTAGTATACCGCTGTTCAAAACTCATAAATCCGTGGACAAAATACAAAATCGGGGTAACAAACTAAAACTGAGGGAAACGCATTAAATATAAGAGAACAACGACACAACATTAAAATGTAACACACACACACACACACATACACACACACAGAAACGGACTAAGCAATAGACAAAATCCTTTGAGAATAACAAATATAACATCAAAACCAAATACATGAATTTGGGATAGATAAGTACCGTGACACGTCTTATTGTAATGTAAATTCACACTCAAAAATATGAGAAAACAAACGACACAACGGAAACACAACGTTAAAATGTAACACACACAGAAACGAACTATAATATAACAATGGCCATATACCTGACTTGGTACAGGACATTTTTAAAGGAAAAAATGGTGGGTTGAACATGGTTTTGTGGCATGCCAAACCTCCCTCTTTTATGGTCATGTGAAATATAACATTAAAATGTCAACACAACACTACAGGACTACAATATAAATAAATAGGAGAACACAACTGACAAAGAAACACACGAATAATAGCTAACAAAAGGCAACAAGTTTAATTCTTTTTTTTTTTTTTAATTTTTATAAAATTTGATATACCACTTGTACTGTGACATTTCTTTCATTAATCATCTGCCGAAATGTGTTTTTTTCCTGTTTACCAAGACATAATTGAATTATTATGTTAACTGCTTTACGTGATCTGCGTTGAATTGTCATATGTCTTTCCTCCTTCTGACACCACATATGCCTTATAGCTAGGAACATGGCGACTGTCTTGCAAGAAGCAGAAACTGCGCATTATTCCAGAACACCTGAGTTCACCTCCACCTTTTTGGGTTTCGAGCTGTTGGTTGATATGCTTACATTTTAGTTTTTTTTGTTTTATATGTTGGTTGTCTGTGTCTCTGTAGTTTTAGTGTTCTCACTTTTGGTTTTTGTCTTTTTAGCACTTTGCATATAAATAAGATTGAGTATGAGTGCCTATGAGACAATTCTTCATCCAAGTCATAATCAGCTTTGGAGCAACTCCTCAATGTTATAACTATCCCTTTTATGGGGGTACTTTTCAAGTGATGGTACAAAAGTGCACATACTTATATTATTTGAAGAACCTTTCCAAAGAACTATATATCTATCTGGTAGTATATGGCCAACACATGTCCAAATATTTGTTCCTTAACTTTAATATAACTTCGTTATTATTAAACATAATTTGACATATATTTAAAACAAAATTGTTTTACATATGATGAATTTTACCACTTTGAAGTTACAAAATATAAGCTCTTTTTTCCTTTCTGCAACAGTAAAATGACCCATTGTCTAAGCAACAGACTCCTATATCAGGACAGGTGCATACACATGCAACGGTAATGGATAGATGTGTTCCGTCGGCAAATAATCTTTATTGCAGTTGAAAGCAACACTTCTAAATCTGCGTACTTTATTTTAACAACGAAAATTACGATGATTTGAAAGCGGAATCTATTAAAGTAAGGGGTAAGACATTCAATGTTAATATGCTGGGATCGCTATTTATCTATTTAATGTTTACAAAAAAACAGCGCGGGAAGATACACGATTACTTTTCGCATACGGGAAGCGGGAATATTCCCAAAAATTGTTTTCTTCCGTTTGATAAAATTAATTGCGTGGCCCGCTGAACAAGGAATTAAATTGGTGTGGCATAAGCATCATCAAATAAAGCAATTGCTGAAATTTATAAGTTTTCCATAGATATATGTAATATAACCTTGATGTACCAAAAGACGGCGTAAAACATTATGTTCAGGACAAAAGTTTCTTACGCAAGGTGTATAGATTAGGTCTTAAATGGACATCTATGAGAAAACCATGCAGATGGTGCTCCATGCAAAGTTGTTTGATTTTGATAAAACTTTGCTTACATGTTCAGATTGACCTTATATGAAAGTCATGCAAGTTTGAAGCCCTTACTCTGCTGGTAACCATGGCAACGATAGGGATTTAGGGTATTTCCCAGTTTATTTATAGATGCATTTACTGAAATGCATAGATTTCATGGATTTCTCAAATAGAAATAAATACTATAATACTTCTGAGTGTTTAAATACTTTAATATCACAGATAGGATGTGTATGAAGTATAAATCACATAATTTTATTAACCATAATGATATATATAGAAAATAAGGGCGTGGCAAAACACATAAAGTGATAAAAAATATGGCCTTTTCATCAAATCACACTAAAATAGACACTACAGCCCAAAAGTCGCTTTAATTTACCCTAAATTTCAGACATACATTGCATTTTCTTTGGTTCAAAATATTTTGAAGGGATTTCGGTTGCAAATTAATTTTATAGATTTTATTGATCATTTAGATAGCCTCCCCCTTTTTTTGGGGTATTTTCGCAATAAATTGAGGAAAGTCTCATATTTCAATTAAACCAAGCATTCAAAAATAAATACTTGAATTATACAGATTGTATTATGCAAAATAGGTAATTCAAATAGAAAATTCAAAGTGAAATGGATTTTTGTGTCACAAACAATAGTAAGCATCAGGCTTAAAACCGGGGGGAGCTGCCAAAGACAAATTTTTTTTGGTATTTTTCTTATTCCAAATTCCTTCAGTACACTTGTCCTTATTACTTTAAAGAGTAAAATCCTTTAATTTCTTCCTAGTAATCCTATTTTGGTTATTGCAGCTTGCTAATTACTAAAGTTTTATTCTGGTTACTCAAAAATGATATGAAATTTAATGTCAAGTTCATCATATTGAAAAATCTTAAGTATTGACATTCAGAATATGTGTTCTACAGGTAAACAAAGATAAGACAGTTGCAACCTTTTACTTGCATGCTGGTAACAATATAAGTCATTTTGATCATGAGTACCTGAGACAGTGATGATAAAATCTGAATTTCTATTGTACAAAGGGAGATAATCCAATAAAAATGTCGTTTTTTTAAAACCTTAAAATTGCATGTACATATTTATTTAAACTAACATACGCTTCATCAATTTAATAAAATACAAATATATCTCTATTAGGTTATCTGGTGAGAAAGTTAATATTGCAGTTGAGCATATACTATTCGTTTGCTTTTGTTGTAGTACTGTCTTAAATTCTCCTCGAAAAATGTCTAAATTCCTTTTAGCTTTGATATATTTATAAATATTTCAATCTGTTTAAATGATCAGAAATGTTATTTTATTTATACCATTAGTATTATATTTAACAATCAATGTAGATGATACAATAACACAAAATGATGCTTAAATGCAAGAATAAGATTACTATAAGCATACATAAAAGTTAATTCAAATTGACTTAGCAGCACAAGACAATTGTTGCATTAGGTATAAAATTTAGGGACGTATTAAATTATTTCCATACTATCTGATAAAGATTTACATACATGTAACTACATGAACTACGAAAGGTAATTTACTAACAATTCAATCAATAAAACTAGTTAGTCAATCTAAGTAACAATTTCTGACAAATGAAAATATTATAATGTTTATCAAATGGCCAAGTACAACTGTAATCTTCTTGATTGTCTTCAATATTGATGACCTTTTAATGCAGAAGTAATTTTTAGACTTCTTCTTTGCTGATGAGAAAGCCATTCTAATGGTGAGACAGTGAGAACACTCTAAGTCCTTGCAAATGTCTCTCTCTTCTCATTTGTGTTGCAACTGTGTGTTGACTTGGTAGTTGGTAAGACTTCGGCGAGATTCACATTGCTGTTTATTTCTTTTTTCAAAGCATATCCATGAGTTCCATTTCAATTTATTTTTATTTGAGCTTGCAATTTTTTAACACCAACAGGAAAAATCAAAGACAGATCAGAGCCTTATTCAAGTATCCGTAATACTATCCAAGTTTTTCTTCATCATAAACATGTTTATCAACAAAAATGTGTCCCAGCAATCAGTCTTGTTTCATGAACTCCAGTTATTTTTGGATCACCAAATGTCTGTAAAAAATAATAAGAAAACAATTGTTATCCATTAAATGATTGAAATTTCCTAAAAAAGAAATTAATTATTAACTTGGTCTTAGTGTAAATGTGTTTCGATTATCACAACTCTGACATTCCAGTACATAGAATAAGAAATAGAGTAAACTAGCTAAAAAGCTGCAGCAAACTTAATTTTAATGAAGTTAACTTTGCAGATTTCATCTTGTATTTAATTAATGACATTATGACAACACAAAAATAGGGAGATGAGTATTGATTACAAATGAGACAAATATCCACAAAAGATCAAATGAAATGAATGTAAGTCCCCTGTACAACCTTCAACAATGAGATTTAAACAGCTCAAGTACATTACAACGCAGAGATTGCACCTTAATGAGGTTGGTGGTGTTTGTATACCAAATATAGTCGACTAATGCATAAAGTATTAGCCAAAATAGACCATAACTCAAAAACTTAACTTTGACCACTGAATCATAAAAATGAGGTCAAGGTCAGATGACACCTGTCAGCTAGACATGTACACCTTACAATCATTCCATACAACAAATATAGTAGACCTATTGCATATATAGTATAAGAAAAACAGACCAAAACACAAAAACTTAACTATAACCACTGAACCATGAAAATGAGGTCAAGGTCAGATGACACCTGCCAGTTGGACATATACACCTTACAGTCCTTCCATACACCGAATATACTAGCCCTATTGCTTATAGTATCTCAGATATGGACTTGACCACCAAAACTTAACCTTGGTCACTGACCATGAAATGAGGTTGAGGTCAAGTGAAAACTGTATGATGGGCATGAGTACCTTGCAAGGTACGCACATACCAAATGTAGTTATCCAATTACTTATGATAAGAGAGAATTAAACAATACAAAAATTCTTAACTTTTTTTCAAGTGGTCTCTGAACCATGAAAATGAGGTCAAGGACATTGGACATGTGACTGATGGAAAGTTCGTAACATGAGGCATCTATATACAAAGTATGAAGCATCCAGGTCTTCTACCTTCTAAAATATAAAGCTTTTAAGAAGTTAGCTAACGCCGACGCCGGATCACTATCCCTATGTCAAGCTTTCTGCAACAAAAGGTGCAGGCTCGACAAAAAAATCAAACTAAGTTTAGTTCTGAATCCCTTATACCTTGATGTGGTTCAATTTAAAGCTTTTAAGACATGCCCGAAATTAGAAAAATATGACTACAATGCACTGTTTAATTTTGCATAATATCAAAGAACACCAATTATTCCATTGTTTTATCAAATCAAGTTTCACTTTATTTAGATTTAAACATATTTTATTTGCTCAAAGCAAAAAAGCAGCAGCCACAAGTAAAACATACTTAAAGTTTAACTTTGGACGCTTTTGACCCTTTAGCTGATATGGATCATTTAAAAACAAGCCAAAACATTTGAAATTTGTAAAACAATAAGCATTGAAAACAAATATATAATTAATTTTACAGCTAAATTCCAAAGGCATGTAAATCTAAGACTTTGGTTAGCTTGCATGGTTTGTTTGTATATTGTACAATTACAATTGGCATAACGTCCAATCAAATTTAAAAGTGCTCTTCAAGAAGATATCAACATTAATTACAAAGCTTGAATTAATATATATACAACGGAGCAAGCAAACCTTCCAAAGTTTTACTCTACATGCAGTAGGAAAATAGCTGTAATAATGCTTAAAGTGCTTTTTCAAAAATGAAAAATACAAATGTAGTCTTCAGGTTTACAATATACAAATGTATGCATGTATACTATAAATGAGAATCTGTCAAGCTGACAAGAACATATATATTTTTTTCTAGGTTTAATTCTAATAAAGAAAACAATTTCAATATTAATATGATGAGTAATGAAAATTTTGTTGTGTAAATTGTACTGATATGGCCCTTACATGCCTTAATTGATCATAAAATAAGAATTTGAGTGTTCTGTGTGTTATTTTTACTTTTTGTTTACCAGATTCAACTTTTAAAATTGAAGGGTTAATCTAATTTCTGAACATTTATCATGTTTTTACAATAATAAATGTAACTGGTCAATTTCCAATTTTTATATATGATTATATTTCACAAATAATGCCACAACACAGGTCATATTTGCTGTCTATTTAGTAGTCTCTTGTTATGACTTGTTTGATTCATTTTTTTATCAATTATATCATATATTTACCTATATGATCTCCTATCATACATGTATCTGCTTTCATTTTTATATTTTTTTTTTGCTTTTCCATCTTCAACATTAACCTGTTGATAAGAAATAAAATATTGTATATTTGTGCATTTGCATGATCAGTACAGTGAGTTACATCTACATGTATATGTACATTGTAAATTGAGTTGGCTTTATAAAATAATGCATTGGATCATTGAAAAAAAAAGTTTTGTAGATATGATAATTAATCTGTGTAAATGTCATAAATGCTACGATATCAATCACACCATCAAGTAATTCATTTCTTCAGTATTGTCATTTTGAATTTGTTTTATCTGAGTAATCTGTAATGTTATAATCTCATGTTGCCCGTTCTGTGCCCTTTAATTTGGATTAGTTTGTAAGCATATTCTATTCTTATTCTATTTTATTAACTGATAGAAGTAAATACATGTACAAGTTCTTTTCCCATGTTTATAACTGTGATACATGACCTTCACTTCGAAAATATAAAGAAAAAGATTCACAGTAACAAATATTTAGAGAGAAAAAACCAAGCTCATAGTCTGTAAAACATGTTTTTGAGTTTAAGAACCATATATTGAATCAATCTAGTTGCATTGTACAATGTAGTATCGGTGAAGGAATGAATAAAGACAGGAAATTCACAACTCTTCAGGAGCTATATTGTGACTTGAACAGTGTTTTATCAAAACCTTACAAAAATCTTTAGGTAAGGGATAAAAATAATGGTAGGTAAGGGTAGTGCGGTTAACACACATACTTTTTAGTTGGCCTAAATGTACAGTAGTTTTCGTTATGTTTATATACATTATTTTGTACGTGTTTCTTGTTATTCCTTTTTAGACCATTGGTTTTCCTGTTCAAAGGGTTTTACACTAGTAATTTTGGAGTCCTTTATTATTTTTATAGCTTGTTGTTCCGTGTGAGGCAAGGCTCTGTATTGAAGGCCATACATTGACCTATAATGGTTTACTTTTATAAATTGTTATTTGGATGAATACATGTAGGCACTCATACCACATCTTCCTATATCTATCTACTGAATGTTTACTATTTCAATGGGTTATATTTAAAAGCAGGGATTTGAAGCAACCATTAATTTTGAATTAGGCGAAAAAAACCTGAGTCAACGGACTCTTATTGACAATTTGGAAAACAAACTCAGGGCGAAATTTGTAATCGAATATATCTTTTACCATGATTATCATAAAGTTCAGAAGAATTCTAAATCATTATAAATGTATGTCAATGAAAATTAAATCAGTGTTTGCTTCCAGAAAATTATGTAAATACCCCCCCCCCCCCCTTTTCTCCCAAAGACAAATGGTCAATGCTCTTCTTCCTATATTTATGAGCTGATGTGATGTTTCTAAAGTAGGTCTTTTTATGGTGTCAAATTGCTTTTTCTAACCAAAAGAAATAAATAACACTTACCAGAACCAAATGAAACTGAAAGTTTTGCCTACGAATTTCCGTTGCTAGATTTGCAAGGGTCATGAAAGGATGACATCAACTCATTTTGTCTTCTTGTCCACTGCAATCCAACCTCTGTCCATGTTTGCAGCATATGCATTTAAAATTATGTTATGTGAGTCTGAAACCTAGACATGATTATCAGATAGTGAGTCTAGCCTCATGTCATGTCTAGACTATCTGATCAGGATCAGACTTATCCCAATGACAGTTGGAATGTCTTGGCCACATGGTTTACTATGTTTTTGTTACACTCTTTCAATGAAAATAAGTTTTTGGCTACACCATATTCATCAAAAATACCATTATTTTCTATCCTTTTGCACATTTGTTGATTTCCCTCCTTCTGTTATTGACAATAAATCTACCTTTTATTGTGAAGAGTTTTACAAAGGGAGATAATTTTAGGTATATTTTTCAGTTTTTCATCATTTATTTAAATAAGCTTACATCAATTTGCAATGAAAATCCCGTTAAGGAATAGTAGTTTGTAGTGAACCATAACGTTTAACAACATATTGTTTCAATTTGAGTGACTTTTGAGGTTTGATGGACATTTTCAGTACAGGCTGGATTCAAATTCTAGAAAAACACATTTATGTCAATAAAAATAAAAACAAAAATAAAGGTTGAAATAAGATAAAAATTACAGTTTATTTTAGTAGAAAGTCTGAATTTTAAGGTAAAACTGTTTTTTTTGTCATATAATACTTTGAACTATTAAAAAAAAGAAAAAAAAAATGTCCATTTTCAACAACATTTTTCAGCAAATTTGGTACTTTAATAGAATTGCCCTGTATTCACATATTTTGAGATAAATTGTCAATTTTTATACATAGAACTATTAGATGTACTTAATACTTTACTAGGAAGCCAAAATCAGCTGAAAACTCCACAACCCCTTTCATAATTTTTTTTGGATTTTGCATGGTTTTCTCGTAGACATCCATTTAATTATTTACCTGCATTTCCACTATAATCCCCAATCGTAAGTTTATACTTCGACTCTGCATCACCAACTACAAACGTTTTATACACAGCATACTTCTTTTTATGGGACAGATCCATTAGGTCTATTCTCAGTTCATATTTACCACTGGATGTCAGGCTGTGAATGTGTTTGTTTCCTTTTAATATATATGATACACATGATACAGCAGCGTTAAAACAAATCAAGGAAATATTTCTTTATTGTCCGTGTCAAATAACTTTACGTTAATTACATGATAGTAAACTACATACTAGAGATTTCAAATAGAATGACAAAAAAAACATAGCATAACAAATATACAACCATTATTTGGACTTGTTTTTTGAATAAGCACATATATACCATGCCTATCATACCAGCAATTTGATGGTTTTGATTATGAAAGGTATTTTTAACGCCACATTAAACTGATTTTCTCTTTATTGTATATTGTATATATGTTATGGGGGAAATATTTAGAAAGATGTTTACAGAAATAACGACACCAGAGTTTGTCAGAATTTTTCTCTTTATATAAGTTTAAAATTGAGATAAACTTATTCCTTCCATGAAATTCCTTCATTTTTCATTTGTTATAAAAATGTATTTAGAAAAACTTCCCTTTATATGTTGTTTTTTAGATGTAAGGCGCGTTCGATAAGGTATTATTCTGTAATAATGTGTTTTACGGGAATACTATCGATGTCCAAATAGTCCAAGCAAACAGTTATCGTCCTTTGTAGAAATCTTTTTGGCTTTATACGGCTAAAATAAGCAATGTAAAGCAGTTTGCCTTTTAGGCCTAAGAGGCATGCTAACTTTCTATCTGGCAGCTTTTTTGGTCCTGATATTTGTGTTTCTATGCTTAGATCAAATTTCATTAACCATTTATGAGCTCTGAATATAGAGAAAAGTATATTAACACAGAACAAAAGTGGAGAACATTTTTGTATTCATGCATGTCATGGCCCTGGTTAAACGGCCTGTTTGATGTATGTAAAATGTGAACAGCTTTGTACATAAAATCTGTAGTCCATCACTAAATGTGTAAAAAAAAACATTTTACAATGCAACTGTGAGTGAAAAAAGTGGACATCAGACCATACTGTCTTTCAAAATATTAAAATACAAGAGTCCTTTTGCAATTAGACTTCTTGTGTCGTGATAGCTTAGCATAGAAATGAGCAAAAAGTAATAAGTTTTCATTTCTAATATCTTCTCTGTGCATTTTATATGTCAATATGGGCTACGTCCTAAATCGACTCTAAATAATTCTCAGTATTACATGGCCAAAGATCATTTTATACTCATGTGGTATGCTTTTTGTAACTTTTATGTATATCTAAAGTACATTTAATATATATGAAAGAATAATATAGGGTTAAAAAAACTTCACAAACTTCAAATTGGATAACAAAAGTGCATGTTCATGTAAGGCTTCCCTGAATTGAAAAATCTCTATTTTCAGACATGGGATGATATAAATTTGACTTATTTTAAATGAGTGTTCAAATGTTTTTAATACTTAATATATAATATTTAAGAGCAGTTAAAAAGCAAATTTTGTCAAAATTTCAAATATTAACCAAATTTTGGACCAAAATCTTGACAGTTAAAGAAATTTGATTTAAACGTAAAACATAAACTTCCAAATGTCAATACTAAAATGACCCTAGTTTCTTTAATATATGTCCTATTGCCATGAAACTTAGCCAACTATCTCATATTACCCTAAGCCTAGGTTATGCAAAGTTTTATTAAGACTAGTGAAGTCTTTCTGTCCTATTTGGTCGGTCCAAGAACACAGTTATCCTCCTTGGGTTTTCGTTGTCTACGAATATAGTCCGTTATGTGAACAGTGTATAACTGCCTTTTTTAATTGATTCACTTTCCAAATTTATTTCTTGATATTTAATGCATGAAATTTGTAACTCAATAATCAAAATTAAACCTCAAACCAGCAGCATCACTGAAATATATTGATTAAATGCGCACTAGAAATACAATTTCATGGGGAAATTCCATACAAAAAGTCATGATTATTTTTCATATTTTATAACAGTATGTGAGGTATCAAGAATATCATCTACTGCAACTTTTTTGCAATTCATATTTGCAATTAAACGCCTATGTATATGAATTAAATAATTGCCACAAGATGCAAACAGAGTCTATCAGGTGTAGTTTAAGAAATAAATATAATATGGGTCAAGTGAAAAGACAAGCTAATGATCGGTGCATTTGATTACTGGAAACTGAATAAATTAATCTCTTCAAATGTTGTTGTCAATGAAATCCTTCCAAATTTAATAACTAAATAAGTGAAGCATGAAAAAGTAGTTTGTGTTAATTTTTCAAAAGCATACATTCCAATAAAGTATTTGTATTCAACGGGACAAAAGATTATGCAATTAATTCTCCCCTCTATCACATTTTAATGCAATAGGACAAGATACGGTCAGATAGGTTGGTTATATCTAGTAATGTAATTTTATTAGAAAGGAGTAGGTCCGGTAAGGACCGATTTTAGCCTCAAATTTCAGGTTCATCTGACGAAAGATTTTGACCACTTTTTAAAGACTTAAATGGCTATTTCAGTTGATTCAATTAGTTTATGTGAAAGATTTTTAACTGTTTTAGTCGTTAAAAACGATATGATTCAAGCTCAAATATGAAAAGTCTACCAAATATGCTGAAAAATGTCACTTTTCAGATGGTTTTTGTCAAAAATGAAAGTGGCCGCATCCGTGTTCATCATCAACCTTTATATATGTTATGTATTATCATCAAATACAACTTACATTTCAATATTAAGGATGAACACGAATGCGGCCTAATTTGTTTTACACGAAAACCGTCTAAAAATGTACTAAAATGCGAGAATTGCGAAGATTTCAGTAGTTTAGCATGACTTAATGGAGCTAGTGCCCGATATATGTGCATTGTACGGTCAAAAACAGCCCATATTAATGTAGCAGAAGCATTTTACTGTCCAATAAATAACTTAAAAATGACATTTTAACAATTTTGTAATACTGCTATATTTTGGGACCAAAAAGGGATCTTACTGGACCTACTCCTTTCTAATAATACCTAATAATGCTTACAACGCAACATATTCATCTACGCGTATAAAGCTACTTTTCTTCATTTATTCGGTAAGTCTTTTAGATGGCGTTCTTTTGAAATTCATTACAGTTTACACCAAGTCCTCGAAAAAAGTTCTTATTACAATGGTAACCAAACATATAGCAATAGTTGTGTCAAGCAATTCAAATTAGAGTATGCAATACTATCAATTGGCAAATCCATTCCTTTATGTTTTTGTGTAAAAATATTAGATAAAATGACATCCTTTTAAATTTTATTCAGTGCGAAAATGTAATCACCAGAGGGGCAACGAGGGGACATTCAAAAACGTAATTTGTAAACAAACATGAAAAACTGACATAGCTGTAGCAAACAGATAGGCAAATAAACAAACAAACAGGGAGAAACAACAGTACATCAACCATAACTTAGAATGTTAAAAAACAAAAGACTGAGCAACACGAACAAAACCAAGAACTGGGTGTGAGCTCAGGTGCTCCGAGAGGGTAAGCAGATCCTGCTTCACATATGACACCCGACGTAAGGCCAAAAGCTTCTTTTGGTACATTGGGTGTGTTTCAAGCATTGGCGTACTGACAGGATATTTTGATCCAGTGATAGATCAGTAACTTTTTTAATATTATTTCCTTTACATGTACGTACCTAGCCAGTATTCGCCATCAACATTTCCAAACCCATTCTCGTAATCTTTCCAATTTCTCTGAAAATTGACAGACCCATCTAATCTTCTTTGGATTATCTGGAGTAGATTACAATTAATACAAATGAGAGGTTAAACTACTCTAAACCAGGTTTAGTGTTCGCTACTTTTTCTTAATGCCTTCATCCAATCAGGAATATGACAGTTGTTATCCATTCGTATGATGTGTGTCAATAAAGGCAACCGCAGTAAACCGCTGTTCGAAAGTCATCGATTGAGAGAAAACATATCCGGGTTACAATCTAAAACTGCGGAAACACATCAACTATAAAAAGAAAACAACGAAGCAACAGAAACACTGATATGTGCAACAAAAAAAAATTTCGTCATTGACAATTAACAGCAAGTAAACATAACAACTGTGTATGTTCAAATTGTGTGGAATATTTAAATGTTTCAAATGTTTTTTAATTCAAAATTCATATCGATAGTAATTGTTTTATGAAAGATTTGATTGTATTCAATTGAAAAAGAAATAACTTATTACTTGAGGATATCAATTTCACTATACATGCTATACACGCGTTTGTTTCTAGATCAAGTTAGTTCTGTTAGAGAGAGTCGAAATATAACAAAGAAAATTTCAAATTTTAAAGAAGTAATCAAACTGACAGCGCCATGACAAAAATGTAAAGTGACCAAAAGCTTTAAAAGACCAACGACAATATACAAAAAAGTAAAATCACAAAAATACTGAACTTAGAGGAAAACTAATTCGGAAAGTCCATAATCACATGGCAAAATCAAATAACAAAACTCATCAAAAACGAATGGACAAGAACTGTCATATTCCTGACTTGGTACAGGCATTTTCAAATGTAGAAAATGGTGGATTAAACCCTCTTACTTTGATGACAGTCTCATCAAATTCCGTTATATTTACATTGATGCGTTATATTAAGTAAACAGACACAATAAATAAAATAGTCAAAATATGGGTACATCAGTCATCATTGTATAACAATTTTAAAAGGAACAATTTAAAAGAACACAAAAACATCTATCTACAAACACATTCATTGATTTGTGTGTCTGACGTCAGAGCATTTTATACATCACATAGATTTGTCGTTCAATGTGCATACAAACAATTTTAAAATTTACATAGGCAATGTTATCATATAGGGTTAAAAAATCAAAAGTATGTAAGAATAAATTTCAGAAATAGACCGAGATTGAAAATAGTCCAAAAGTTATATATAGAATTTATAAGAATCCACAAATAGTTAATTCCCCTAAAAGACAATAATGAAAATAAAAGACTGAGTAACAATAACACAACCAGAAACCGGATGTTCTCCGTGTGAAACATACCCATCTGCATCTGTTGAACATATGTTCAAATATTTGACAAAAAAGAAATTAAAATGAATAACTTAAAGACGGCTAACGCACAATGAATAACACGTTATTCTTTTAAAAAGATGTATATTATATAGTTCGTGTTGAATATGAAATATAAATAAAAAAATATTTTGGCACAAATCTTAATGTTCTATTCGCGATAGTTTTTTATTATCAAGGAGATCGTATGAACGATGAAAATATATCAGGACAAAGATGCAGGTAAGAAAACTCATATGTAAAGGCATCCATTCACTCTTATTGGTTACGAAATGGAGAAAACATCACCTGAATGTACACAACGCATAAATGACTAGCACGTGCATTTTACATTTAATTCTGTTATAGACACGATGAAATAGTTGAAAAAGAGGGACGAACGATACCAAAGGGACAGTCAAACTCATAAATCGAAAATAAACTGACAACGCCATGGCTAAAAATGAAAAAGACAAACAGATAAACAAAAGTCCACATGACACATCATAGACAACTTAAGAATAAACAACACGAACCCCACCAAAAACTAGGGGTGATTTCAGGTCTGCTCCACATGTGGCACCCGTCGTGTTGCTTATGTGATAACAACAATTGTGTGTGTCACATTCCTGATTGATTCAATAATGTTATATAAAACATAAGATACATAAGGATTGCGACCTTCATTATTGCGATTTTGTCATTTTAGACTAAAAGACTATTTTCAGTTTTACATATTGCGAAATATTCTGTTTACTTAATATAAAAACTTTCAAAATACGACTTTAAATTCTGGCGATTTTATCCTGTCGTAATTTTAAGCAATAATTTTTGAATTTTCAGTAATCGATTTAAAATTTATTATTGAGAATTTCATCCATTTAATGAAGACCAATGATAAAGTGTATGTGTTCAGACAAGGGTCTATTTAAATATTATATTTTTAAAACTTACAGTCCAACCTCCACCATCTGTAGTCATATCACAATAAACTTTGACCTCAGATTTGTCAGGATATATCGGGTATACATCAGAGTGGGATATATATTTTTGCAGTTCAGAACAATCCTTTGCAGTTTGTATCGCACATACCCCCGAAGCTATGATATAAATACAAAGTACAAATGTATTGGTATGTATACATGTGATACTAATATATTCATGAATCGTTTTGCTAAATAATATTACGAAATAAAAAAAATAGCAATTATCTTATCTATTAAAAAATCTGTTAATGTCTCATTCTTCAGATGTACCACAATGGTATGTTATTCCTCTCATTTGATAAAAATATAGATGATAATCTAATTATTTTACAATATGCTTTAAGTCCTCAATTTATATACAACTCAAAGTTTAATTATCGGATTTCCTCTTTTGGGAAAGTCTATGATTCATTTCCCTTAGGGAGAGATGTGTTTTGTATCCTACTAAAATGTGTGCACTTTGACTAAGTGATCAGAAACATTTTTTAAATAACAGTAGTATGCCGCTGTTCGAAACTCATAAATCGATTGAGAAAAAAAATCCGGGTTACAAACCAAAAGTAAAGGAATATTGTAACTAATATTGTTCGCATATATCGAAATCAAAACATGTGCATTAGCTATTCGTTAGAATATTGCTGAGTTGTAAAAACCACAACCAATACTTAAACATGTATTTGTTTGTCAAAATTTACTCTAAATTTTAAAGCGTACTAAACAGCTTGAAAAGGTGTGATGTTGATGTTAAACACGGGGCGCTGTCTTATAATATTGTAGAGTTTTAAAAGACAAAAACTTTATTTACTTATAGGTAAGACAATACTTGGTCATGTTTTATGAAGATGTTAGCCCATGTCAAAGTCAAGGGCTTAAATCTTCCTAAAACATGACCAAGTATTGTCTGACCAATTTAGAACATACATGTATTCACACTTTCGAGTGACCTTACAAAATTCGACTTTCCCATTGTAATATTCTAACCTAAATAATAGTTCACTTTTTATAATGAAGTGAATGTCAAACAAAGGTAATGGTCATTTCAATAGATGAAATGAAATAGCATTGACAAAGTCTGTAAGGACCAAAATGATATATTGTTTTATATTCTGCTTTAGGTAAAATTTAACATTTATGTATCTTCAAATTTTGTTATTTTAAAAAACACAATGTTATATAAATCCCCTTTTTGATTTTATTTTTAAATTATAAAATTCACTGTATAGATATTTGATTTCAGACCATTCAACATTAGAAGCTTACTTTTTATTGATAAATTAACATGTATTGTGTTTTTTGAAGAAAAATCCTTTATATATCAGTAGTCTGGCGTTGTTTTCTTAAAAGAAAAAAAAATAATAATTCATGATCACTCAAATGTCGGGATATAAATTAAATATTTTAACTACATTGGTACCCCCAATTTCATTTTTTTTTTTATTTATTCTATATAATTATGTGTACCATTAGAAAATGTACGAAAATTTTCAAAATTCAAAATGTTTTTGTTTTAAACTTTTTTCTTCATCATTAATTAGAAAACTTTTTTTCCCAAGGAAAATGCCTCAGGGGATTGAACACTTCGTTAGTGCTGTTTTTAAGAGTCCACTTTCATAATTAACATACAATGAAAAGTCATTCATGTATACCATTTCATAGTGCATGGAAAGCCATGTACTATGAAAATAGAGGCGAAAAAAACTGACTTTTCATTGAGTATGTTCTCAACATAAATTTTATCATACATTTAAATGAACACGTTTATCAAATCATGATATTTGTAATTACTTGATATCAACTTTTGTTATTTATTTTCAACATAAAAACTAATTAAATCAAATAAATCGATATGACATCTAGTCATTAACCATTTGCATTCGTTATTGTTTTACGGATACACATTTAAACTTAATCTTGATAAGCATTCAATAGTTCTAACTTACCTTTTACGTCCCGTGTCAACATTCTGAGCATTTCGGAAACTTGTTTTTTTCCTCCATCTTCTGAAGAAAAAAAATATTTTATACTTTTGCCGTTAGGAAATTCAAGATTATTACGCAACTAACCACAATACGTAATAATCTAATATCGAATTTCCAAAATATCTACCTGAAAAGTAGAAATCCAAGAGATAACAAGTTTACATTCTCCTTCAATTCATTATTGCAAACCATGCCTACTCTAGTTTGGATGTGGTATTATCGCTTATGCGACGAATAATTTCGGGACACCAAATGTTACCACCTTTACATGAGGGAGTGGGAGCAGGACCTTTTTCGGGACGTCGGGATTAGGTGTTTTTATGCTCGGGATTGATCCTTTCGGGATCCGGGAATTCTTTTTTTCGAATTTCGGGATGACTTTAAATATAGATAGTGAAACTGGTTTTGAAAACCATGAAAAACAAATGGCCAAAGTAAGATTCTCGCTGTAGAAGAGAAATTTGCATAGTCTGATGTCGATCTTTCATTTTCATTTATTTTGACGATTATTCGTTAATTTTTCCTTTTTTAAGCTCGTCGTTTATCGTCTCATTTCTGTTGATATCATTGAGTTCGTTTGTTTTCTCTCTTGAATATATTCTCCCTGGATCAATAATTGTTTGTTTATACAAAATAGGTTTACCTTATTGATGCCTGTCTACAAATTCCCTGAAGTTGCTGAAAACTTTACACCTTTTGTTATATCATGTATTATCATAACATATCTTCGTTATGTATCTTTGTTTACATAATAACAAAATGGAAATACCTGTAAGAATCAACTTAATGTCTTCCTTTAGCTTTCCTTTCATTTGGACAATTTCTTTGTACACTTCCATTTCTTGAAAAGACAACAGTAGAATTAGAGCATACAACCATACACACAAACAAACATGGTTTACTTTTATAAATTGTTACTTGGATGGAGAGTTATCTCATTTGCACTCATACCACATCTCCTATATCTCTGGTTTGTAAAAGTGATATGATGTAGGCATGCATAACTATTTGATTAAATTTCTGTTCTCTTTATGTAATACATATATATATATTATATATTACTTCAATGTAAACTTAATACTTTTGTGTTAACATTTGTCTTATTTTAACACATATTTGCATTTTATATGTTTTTTCTGTACTTACTGTTGAGAATATTCTGCGTGTCTTTCTTTATATCGTTTTCACTAATGTTATGGTTTTCTGGTAGACAGGTTTCTATAATAAAAAAAAGTTTCCAAATACATTGGTTAAAAGAAATTATTTTCAAATTAATATTTTTATATCATTCTAATTTTTTTAAATGTATAAACTAAAAAAAAATTTAAAAAAAATGTTTACATTGCGACCTATACTTATGCACATTTATAAATAAAATAGAAATAAGATGTGAATTGGGTAACTGTTTTCTTCACCAACATATTTGTATATAAAAAAGAAAATGATATACACCACTATTGTCTTCTTAAAAAGAAATGTCATTATGGGAAGGACTGTATATAGTTTGCACATAAATCTTACTAATATTTAGTTTTAATGACAAAATTTTAGAAAGGATACAGTTACATGCTTGCTGTAAAAATGAGGGATGTAATTATGTGTTACAAAGTCTTATTTTTGTCAGTTAATTGTTAAACCCATCATAGATACTAGGATTGAAATTTTGTATACGCGCCAGACGCCCGCGTTGTCTCCCAACGACTCGATAGTGACGCTCGAATTAACAAAAGCTAAAAAGGCAGAATATAGTACGAAGTTGAAGAGCATTGTAAAATATATAATAAAATTCCAATAACTCCTATACAGATTGTAATTTCCAAGTGATTGTATTATTTGGTCAACTGCAAATGAATCAATAAATCCCACTAAGTTGATTGTACGAGTATACGTCAAATAGTTTCTGGATCAGTTGCATTTATAAGGTGACAGTACTACAAGCAATAGTCAAAGTTCAAAACACTCTAGTAAAATAGATGAGATCTTAATTTCAAATTGTCTTAAATATAACACTTATCTACTGATAGTTGGTTAATAACATAGTTTAAATATACATATACAAACACGTAGAGTAATGTCAATTATCTATTATATATATATGTATATATGTAATCGCTTCAAGATATTACCCTTTGCCTTTCAATCCTTTTTTATTCTTTCAGCAAAATCTGGCAGTTGGGTAGTGTAATCAAACAGTCGTTATCTTTCATGATTGATATATCTACTAATTAAGCTATCTCATCCGTTTTGCTTGAAATTAAAAGGGTAGTATACTTTATCGAAAAAAAGTTTCTTCTGCATCTCAAATTGTGTATAATGATTCAAAATTATAAAATAAGAGTAATCAAATTGTCTTTTTAAAGAACAGATAGACTTATTTTTGTTGTATTCATTTTTAAAATTTATCAGTTATCAACTTTTTACTTGTTTGGCTTAATAGATATTTTGATATGAGCGTCACTGATGAGTCTTGTGTAGACGAAACGCGGGTCTGGGGTACTAAATTATAATCCTGGTACCTTTGATAACTATTATCATATAAATGCTAACTATACGTTATGTAACACAAATTTATACATATTTTATAAAAAACAGTGTTCGCTATACATGCTAGACCCTAGTCCGTAATCGCATTGCAGATTTAAACATGTTTAATAAACTTAATTTTTGTCTAACTGATAAAAAATAAGGTCGAGGTTTTCGTTACTACAAATTTGTAAAAAAAAAAATTAACCAAATTCTTTCACGGATAAAATGATTAAGTTTGGAAGATTGACTTATCTTATGTAAATAGGATATCGCATCATTTTTTTACAATGATATTGTTTGTGAAGACCGTAATTTTAGATACGATCCATGTAATCGTATTGACCATTCGAACACCCTTATTTTAAGTTGTTCAAGAGTTATCAATTAAATAAGTAGGAAAATATTTCGGTATTGTTTGAAAGGAAGGTTTGAACGCACTTTGATTTTGGTTTGGAATATTAAAGCATAAGTAGATATGTATCGCTATATATGTACAGTTAAGACTTATCCTCGTGTTTACACTATATGTACTGGAAAACATGATTTGTTCTTAGCTTCAATTGACTTTTCACTAGTTGTAAGTAACTGCAAGAACTCCAATTTGCTTAATTTCGTATTATATAAATATATATCTTCCTTCCGGTCTTTAAACCTAAGCTGTTGATTTTAACAGTCTGTGCTGTTAAATAACTGTCCGAGTTAAATGGAGGATTGAGTGATAACCTTGCCACTATCTTAATATGCGTGTCCTAAGTCAGGAAACTGTAGTTTCGTGATTGTTATTGGTTCGTATCTTTCATATTTGTTTTAGTCAATATTTGTGTTATAATTTAGTCGTTATTTTAAATGTTATCACATTTCGTTGCTTTTACAACCGATTGTACGGTATGGATAATTCATTGGTGAAGTATCTATGGCTGTCTATAACATGTATAACTGCTTACATATATCATAACTGTTTACTTCAAAGACGTCAAGGTATAATTCTAACATGATGTCCCTTATACGCTTTTAGTACACACCCGTGGTAAAATATGAATACATTGTTTGTACTGTTGCGATCATACTCGTACGTCGTGTGCTTTCTTTGTTGTGAATGAGCTACCCGACATCATAACAAGATGACGTCGGAATATAAGCATTTTACGGGAAAAAACAAGCTAGTGAAACCAAAGATCATCACAACAGGAAACGTAAACAAACGATTCTAAAATGTGTTATATAAGCCATTCTTGTATACATATAAGACATATAAGTAAATAATCATTTAAATTCTTCCAAAACCTATGAACTATGTTATTGTAACTAGTTTAAGCATGTCACTAATTCTGTTTGCTCCAGTCTTTTACGTCAATTTAATATTGCGTTCATTTATAAATAATGCAAATAATGCCTTCACCTTGACCGCTTCGATCCAAAACAATGGCCGTATTTGTCCTATTAGAATCGAAATAATTCATGGGGCTTGAATATATCGTGATTTTACCACGGATTGGCTCTTTATGACAAATATTTTACCCTGAGTGATATATGCAAGCCCCATGAATTATTTCTTAATTCAATAAAGGCAACAGTAGTATACCGCTGTTCAAAATTCATAAATCGATAGAGAGAAAAAAAGATCGGGTTACACGCTGAAACTGAGGGAAACGTATTAAACATAAGAGAACTACGACACAACAGAGACATAACACCGAAATGTAACACATTTTCAAATTCATTTTAGAAGATATTGAACCTGTTTTCAGATTGTGTTCTTTGTTTATATATGTAAAATGACGTGTAGATATAATCTTTCAAAGTAATGATGGGATAGATAGCATAGTAATGTTGATCTTTATTTCTTTTTGTCAGCGGCTTTGTCTTTAAGAGTTATTTTCTTACAAAAAGTACTACTTTTTAGATGTTTTTGTTGGTTTATTTTCAGAATTCACAATCAACAAAACGAATTTTGATGTTTTTTTGCACAATTGCATATAAGGCAATACAAAAACAGACAAGTATGACAGTACTCAAACAAAATGTCAAAGTCTTATAAATCTCGCAAACAATTAAAATGCATCACATATACGTCCAAATCTAATGGCATAAAATCAAATGAGTATTAGTGCTTTCTATTAAATGGATGAGTACGAGGTGTTACATAATTATCATAACTATCATAGTTATCTACTACAAGTAAAAGCCCTTTAACATCAGTACAAATGATCAATATTATACGGGTTTACTTCACATGATGGTAAACTATAGTAACATGCATGAGTGCTTCTGTTCATAACGTTTCATTGTTAGATCAAGTATTGCAAATCACTGATATACAGTTGTCAAACATATTAGTATAGCATGTTTTAAAAACGTCATGCCAAGTGTTAAACAATTCAACCTTGAGAAAAAAATGGCTTGATCCTGCACAAGGCAAAACACAAACCCTCTCCCTATCAGTGGTATAACAGTTCGACATAAGAACAAACTCAAAAAATCATTTGTTAGTAACTTTACTCATCAGCTCGTTACAAAATAATAATAAAATGAAAAGAAAAAGGAGACAGCGTACAGGTCTCAGTTACTGTAAACTACTTCAAAGCCAATTACAACTAATGTACTTGATCCAGAAAGTTTTGAAATACACCAATACATGAACATCAATATAATTCATCGACGCAGATGCCATCGTTCCATCATAGACCCATTGCTTATGATTAAGTTATATGTCAAATGAGGTCAATTGCAAGTCTATAATCAACTTCATTGTAATAAGTAGTTATGCGACGTTTCATTTGAATGTCATCTAGATGGATTTTATGTCAATTTTTATGTTTAGTTTCATAACAAAAACGTAGGTAGCGCAAGCCAATTCATTGACTGATGGAAAAGACGAAATCACATGGTTTAAATCTGATTTACATCTTTTTTCATTGAATCTATGACATGAATTCAAACAAATCTGAAACAAAAATGCGCTATCATACTAGTGCGCATGCTTATCTATCTATTCGAATTACACCCCAGTTCTATTGTTCTACTTCATAGCTTCTAATTGTGAAACACGTGTTAATTGAAAAGATCTATTGTTACGAATAACAATGGATTTTGACCACAGGCGGTGACAAGCGGGGTTTCTGGAAACCCCTGCTTCTACATCCAGCAAAAAAGTACATTGTTATTCGTAACAATAGAAATTTATTATTCTTTAATAACATGAACATAAGAAATTACTAATAATAGAGTTCACTACAAATTGTTTCAAGATATTAAAAAAAAACACTTTAGGAAATTCCAATAGCGAAAAAAAAAATTAAGCATCTACTTTGAATACAAAAATAATCCTTTAATTACTCCTTTGCTGAAAGAATTATTTTTTACCCTAGTCATATGTCTCTATTCTAAAGCATTGATCTTTTTTTAAAGGGGGATCACAACTCTCGGACCACCCCACCCCTCGTTATCCAGTGGCCGATCCGGGGTAGGGGTTCCGCGGGTTGAACCTGATTTATAAGATCAATGTATTTGACTGATTGAAACCCCAGCCCTTTCTGTTGAATTGGGACCCCAGCTGGATCATCTCCTGCCCTCAAAAGAGAGAGTTACAAAATATTAAATCCGTATATTTGTATGCTGAGCGTTTCTGGTAGTAGGGTTTCTATTGCAGACACACTTATCCCTTTGTAGGTCCGAATATGAATTTTTATTTATTCTCGAGAAAAAGGGGGCTTTTTTCTATAAAACCGTAAGATAGAAAATATAGTTATGATTACCTTTATTAAACTGATACAGGCAAGTTCTTTGGGTTGTAATATTGCCTTTATCTTTGGTCTCTTCTACCAAGTCTAACGCTTGCCAAAAAATGTCGTCCGTCTCATACCCTTCCATATTGACCACTGCATACAGGGAGCATGACGTATTTTTTGTTACACGATACGGCCAACCTTGACCTGCTGATCCATATTAACTCATGGATTAAATAGGAATATGCAAAACAACCTTGACATTGGTAAAATATACTCACCTGTCAAATTTTGAACGAAGATAATAAAAAAAAGGTTACTAGTGGGATTTCATGTAATAAAAAAAAATTATAAATCATGGTTTGATATTGTCAATACAATACATACTATTTTTTTTTTTTTCATTTAATAATCAATGTTAACAATATAGAGTTTAGAATGGGGTGTAAGTTAGTTATACACCTCGGGATAAGGCGTGTCTGGATAAGAAGCCCCTCCGGCCTCCGGCCGACGGGGTTTCTTATCCAGACACACCTTTCCCTCGGTGTATAACTATTACTGAATAGGTATGTTTAAATGGTCAAAATACAAACGACAGGTGACTTCGAGGGTTCTGGCACGAAATGCTGATTATTATATTATTTTTTTTTGTGCATTGCATAATTGTTTATTAATTCCCTGTGAGTTAGTCGTTCAAATGCAGAACAAAAAGAATAGCACACATTCAAAACCTGTAAATACGTTTGCATTAGTAATTTTAACAAACAAAATTAGCAACTGACCTTGTAATTCATACATAATATTCTCCACCATTGAATCTTTGTCAGATAATTTTAGCGCCTCATTTATTTCTACAAAATAAAATGAAAAAAACAAGTTCCAGTTTGTATGTTTTGTTGATGAATTATCAGTTATTGTAGTTTGTTGATGCTGATGCTAAATGAAACATTATTTGAACATTTATGTAGATATAAAATTTTATATCCCTTTTTGCATATATCAAAGAAATTATAACAAAAGATTCTCACCTTCTAGAAGAAGAAACCACATGCTCAGTTCTATAATTTGACTTTTTGATATAGTGAAGATGTTCTGTCACCTAAATGACTTGTATTACAGTAATTGCTTGCATTTCATTCATCCAAGAGAAATTGAGCTAAACGATTCTACTGAAACTAAGAGGTATGCTCCTTACCATTTGTGGGTCTTCAACCAACAAAAACTTCCGGCACACGGAGGCGAGCTAATGATAACCCCGAATCAATAATGTATACAAGTTCGGCTAAATAGAAGCCACTCTACACACCGAAACAATTGAATGGACCAAAGTTTTTAAAATATACAGGACATATAAACCGTAGAGTTTTTTTTAAGACGTGAGAAAGGCGAAATAAGTGTCGAGGTTAATCTAGTTTTGTAAGCTATCATACCTCCCCAATTCGTCTAAGTAAGATTAAATAAACAAACGCACAGCAATACGCGCAATAGAACTCAGATTAAAACAAGTCTCAGTTCGATGAGAGAATAGTTAACAGACAAAACTAATCTGACACTGATCTACATTAAAACGAAAACGGAATAGAAGTTGTTATTGACAAGTCAGCTCCAGACCTTAATTTTATAGATCGAAATATATTGTGCTCATCATATAGAAAGCAATACAATTCATATCGTAAGTGCTCTAGTATGAAGCCCATCATAAATAATACGAGAAGAACATAATCCGGATCTTACAAAGAACTGGTTTTATTTCTGTATTTCCAGGGCTAAGAACCTATGAGTAAACGAATATTGTTCCAAAAATGACATCTTTAATAACTTGACAACAGTATAGTAGCAATATCCCTTACAAATAAAGGTTCAAAAGTTTCATTAGCTGGTGAATGATAACACGTTGGTACTTTGTATAGAATATGTCGATGATAAAAGATGGAATGTAAAATACTTAAACGTATAAAATGTCTGTAAGTTAATTTATATTTACGAATAATGTCCTTGGTCCGATGCTTAAATGCAGTAAAAGTGGTGACAAGTTTGTGATATTGTAACCCTAATGTTATTTTTTCAGTCATACAGATATTGCTATCGTTAAAACACGTTACACACAAAAGCGAATCGAGCAAATTGAAATATACAAATTCCACACTTTGGTGACAAGGACAATGTACTTTGTATAATAATATAGAATATGCCGATAAAACATAAGAATGTAAAATACTTAAACGTATGAGATGTCTGTAAGTTAAAATGCACACAATGGTGACAAGAACACGTCACCATCTTATAACGGATAAGTAATACTAGGACATAAAAGTCATCTTTGTATCGTAGTTTAGTATTACATCATCGATTATTTTCAAGTAAAAATGTAGAGGAAGTAATCATATCAATAAAGTTTTAAATAACACAGTGCTTATGTTTATCATTCTTAAAGTAGATTGATATAAAAATAAGGAGATGTGGTATGACTGTCATTTTGTGTCCGATAAAGATAATAATATTATAGGTACCTTCATTCCTAATAGAATCTAACAGTTTCACTTGTCCTTGCTCCTTCAAAATATCATTTATTCCCTGCATGGTCATATTTCTGATAAAGTTTATGGTCGAGTTTTCGTCAAATGATATTTTAAAGATATCCTTTATTTGTTCTTGCACAGCATTTTGAATCGTTTCCCTCATAAGTGTTCTGATGTAAACTTTTATTTTCCGGTTAATGGTTGGTATCTAGCATGGCAACCAGAGGTGCTCCTTTGTCGCTTATCAGAGGAATAGACAATGGCCCGGAATCTTTGGTGACTGCTCCTGATGCTGTTACATAGATATCACCAGACCAGACCAAACAGGAAGCAACTACTATAACAAGTACATTTAATGTCCTATAGCACGTCATTATCCCAAGTGATTATCGAGGTATTTTTTTCTGAATCCTACTCTTTAAGTATATAAAATAAGCACTTACTATCTTCACTTTATAAAACTTACAAAAATAAAATTCAGAAACAGTGCAAGTCTATTCACTTTATGTATTTATATTTTTCACAAAACTAGAAACAGCTGCAGTTTCTCTGATGAATAAAATGATAACAAGTAATTAAAACCTCTTGTAAACATTTATCTCTTTAAATAAAGATAAGGAAATGATCGTGATATGTCTTAGAGAAAATAAAGGTGATTAAGATTTGCTGAACTTTATAGTATTTAAAATGAATCACTGTGAAAAAAGGTCTTATCTCAAAACAATGATAGCATTACCTTATTTCAGTCGTAAAACTAACATAATGTTTGAGTGTATTTTTCGTCGGATGGTAAAAATTCCTCATAAATAGGTGACCTTAGCTGTATTTTGCAAAAAATCGTATTTCATTTGGTATTATTAATTTGTTTCAGATTCTACCGTTACTGATAAGTTTTTACTAGACGAAAAGCGCGTCTGACGTCAATACTAAATTTCATGGAATACATCTATAATGAGTTTATTTGTATATGCAGGATTTCAATAACTTGCATAATACATACATTTTTACATGATGGGTTGGACACTGTTTGGGTCTTACAGATGTCATTCCATGTGTTTCATTACCCTTATATTTAGGCAATTAACTAACTGCATAAGGTAGCGTTTGACCAGTAACCTTAGATACTATATCATAAGCAATAAGTGGCAAACTTTGCATTTTAAATACTTGTTTATTTGTCGTTTGAGGAACAACCATAAAGTACTAGACAAATATGTTTCCTTTATATTTGAGTATTTCTGAGGATGAATCAATATCACACTGTTTCCTGTATTTATCTTATATTTTTAGCTTTTGTTTTATTTAATGGTATGCAAATTGTACATTGAACGTGTCCCAAACAGCATCAGAACTATTTTTCCATCACTAAAACCTTATATGACCACTGACAACTCTGTAAAAGAAACTGATATCCTTGACATGCTTGACTTGTATTGCACTTTTCGTACAATACTAAACGATCCGACTATGGAACCAGCTTAATTATCTCGTAAAAAATCAAAAAGGCTTTTTTTTCTATTTGTAATATTTATTCATTATCTGCTAATTAAAAACAGCTGTTGAACAAATACGGTTTGTAGAAAAGGGGGAGTGTCATTACTTGGTTCAAAAATACATCTTCTGCAATTATATTTGACTGCTGAAACCAAATATGATCTCTGATTCTGACGATAAAACGGGCGTCTAGCGCAAATTCTAAATTTCAATCCTTGTATCTATGTTGAGTTTATTTGTATAAACAGGATTTAAATAACGTGAACAATACATAAATATTTACATGGGTTAAACACTGTTCGGGTCTCACAGATGTCGTTTCATTATGTTTCGTTATCCTTATTTGTAGACAATTAACTAACCGCACACCAGTAATCTTTGATATTATATTATAAGCGATTATGAACAATTTTTGACTTTTAAATACTTGTTATTTTGTCAAGTAAATGTATATAACTAGTTAATCTTTCTTAACGTATTAGTACAAAATATAAACTAAACTGTTTCAAGAAGTTGCATACTAGTTTTTTGCTAAAAATAAAAATGGATTCTGTTGTTATATCTGTAATATTGATTTGTTATTATCTGCTAAAGAAAAACAATTGCTTTACAAATACGATTTGTAGAAAAAGGGGATTGTTTCTTGCTTAAAAATACATCGTCTGCAATCATATTCGAATGCTGAAACCAAATATGATCTCTGATTCTGACGGTGAAAAGTGTCGTTCATTTGCTGAATTAGTTGAAATTACCTGATAAATCCAGACCACCAGGACACACTAATCTATTAAGATAGGCAAACTCACAAAGATTTGACAATAAAATCATACACCAATTGCAGATTAAGTTGAGGTTCAACTTTATTCAAAATCAAGAAAGTGCATCTGTTAATTGACATTTTAACACCCAATTCATGTATACGACAAATGTACGACCATCAGACAAAACATAAGATCGAATAATGTATTGAAGACGAACAAAATGAAAACACATCAACAAACAATTCACGAGATATAACCATTCTAAATAGATTTCTAAAATTTCAATAGAAATATCGTCATGACGATACTCAAACTCATATATTCAAAAATCAGGTATATAAAAACACTTTACATCATAAGGTGCAGTTAGGCCAAATGAAACCTAGAAATAGTAACTAAAATCATCTCGAATTTCCCCACGGGATATTTAGTTTCTAAATCCTTTCTCAACTTATAGTAGAAAAACGTTTGGAAAAATAAATGACAAATTATGTCAGTACCGAAGCACTTAATAATATTAAATTTTTTGTAAAATAGATAAAAAATAGATTTTGAAATCTTTCCTAGATAGTTTTAGATAGTCTCTGACGATCATTAAGTTTTATCTGACACATTTGATATTTTACAGATGATGCCAACATTACATACTTTGTTTACTATATCTTATACATCTATCATCAAATCGTAATTCAACTGCTTGAATCAAACATTCTAATAAATAGATATTACGATTTGTTCAAGATTACAAAAAAGTTTAGACAGTTTATGATAAAGTGTATTGCCGCAAATTGACTTAATTACCTAAGACTGATAAAAAAAAACTTAACGCCAAGGTTAACAATCAAATCATATCTATGGAATTTAAAATACACTTCTAAAAAGCTAATCGCAGATGATATTTGTGTATTTTCTTTACTTTATTGCGACTGAATTAGTTAATCCTTTTAATTTTAAAGAATGTATACCTAAGCACTGACGTATCATCATGTGAACCCTCGGGAATTAATAATCAATCTGCAGCAATTGATAGTTAATTAAAACAAAAACATTTTTATGAGAATTGTGTATTTAAAACGCTTTTACAGTATTTATTATATGAGGAACAATTGAATTACAAAATGGTTTCTACGCTATCCAAAGATGCTTGCAACAACTAGTAACTTGGAAAGAAAATATTTCTTCAACATGTTGATTTGCCATTTTACATAATATACAACTTAAAATAAAAATATCGGTGTTAGTTTAAACAATATTTATTCAGATAAATCAACATTGAACGATATTATACAAATGAAATAATATTAAGGATTCAGACACAAGCAATTGGCTTTTACAAATCTGTCTCCTTTTAAAAAAATAATACACTTATTGAACAATACATAAATATTAATACTGGCATGCTCTGTAATAACTATACGAAGATGAAAAAGGTGGAAGATGAAGGAAAAAAAATAATGAGAAAAATAAAAAAAATAAACATGTATACAATATGAAATGCTTGGGTTCCTATTGAATGATGAAGCATTAACATCAAGGGTTAAAACGTTTACTTTTAATAATATAATTCGGCACCAAACTATATAAAAGACTATTTTGCTCGTCTGAAAGTATCGTTGATCCAAAAAGCAAAGTTTTTGTGTTAACTTGAACAGGAAGAACTGAAACAGAATCTAATAGTTCATATCTTAAATCAGAGTATATGGGACAAGATAACAGGAAGCGAGAATTTGTTTCTACATCATCACAGCGACAATTTGGAGAGTCTACTAAATTACGAACGAATAGGTGAGAATTCAATGAACTTGAATTCATTTTTAAGCGAGCATGAAGAATTTGACCAAAACGATGTCCTATATAATAATACGCTTGGACCTTACTTTTTTGGGTACTAATCTGTTTTTTGAATAATGATAGAGATTCACATGTTCTTATGATTAAGATAAGAGTGTTCCATAGTTTTGTTGTTGCTGGGATGAAATATTCAGAATATAAACAGGTCCGTGTGTGGACTTGTGTAATATTATTTCTTTGTCTTGCATTATGATCATGCCTATTTCCTACTGAATCAGGCAATAAGTCTCTTAAATACTCGTCTTTCATATAATTTTTTCCATATACTTTCAACATATAAATGTTTTATACTGGTAAGTTTAGTACCCCCGTGACGGTACGCACTGCGTCAAGCTAAGTATTTTCAAGTTTAGCATTCAAACTCCGATTTTAAAGAGTTCCAATCGACATCGGCATATTCAAGAATTGGGCGAAATAATAATATGTAATTTTTTTCAAGTGTAAACCTATCAAGAACATTTTTCAGTTTTCTCATTTTATTTATTCCTTTGTAAGATTTATGTTTGACTTTGGCGTTCCTGATGAAGATAAATCCATAAAAGCGCTTCGGACGCAATAAATTATTAAACGTGTTGTTTTCCATTTTTTTAGAAACTATATATTCATTATGGTCGTTCTAGGATCCGTTGTTAGAAAAAAAAGACACCTGGATGTTTGTGTTTACTTACTGTTTGTAGCTCTTGGGAATTCATATTTAATGGAGGATGTTCTGGTCTATTTATTTGTTTTGAAATAAGCATACTTTCAGTGTTTTTGGGCATTGAAATTGATAAGCCATTTTTTTTTACCAATCATTAATCTTAACTAGATCGTTATTTAAAATTGTAGCTGTTTCTGTGTGCTTATTTTCAAGATACTAGCAATTGAAATTTGGCGGGAAAATTTTCTCTCTTGATTTTTTTGTAGCTTTTTCATCGACAAGTTTAAGTTTTAAAAAGTTATCAAAATATAACAAATATTTTATAAGACTTTTGCAGATGGCTTTTAATTAAACATGTTGTATCTGAAATAAAGTGTTTTTCACGAAGAAAGATATAATTTTGCGCTAGTTTTTATTTACAAAAAAAATAATTCTAAACTTTTAAATAATCAAGATTTGTTTTAGCTGAGAATTCAGCATGTGAATGTTTTATATGAGTTCCATTATTTCAATTTTCGCAACATCATAACTGACGTTTTGGCTGAGTATGTCTTGAGAGTATTCCAGTACAGGTTGCTGAGGAATCTCCTGTTAAGTCAACTGGCGCCACAATGGTTATGCCACCATGCCCCATACGGTCTCGCACAATCAGCTCCACTATCTCGATCAGTATCCGGGTCAATCGTACAAAACTTCATTCCATTATGGATCGCCATACTATCACCTATATCAAGAATAAACATACTACGAATCACTTATAAGTTCTGATATAAACAGACCAGAGTCATGATGTTACCTGTATCAAGGATAAACATAATATGAATTTCTTATCAATTATGATATAGCCATACTATAGCCATACTATCACCTATGTCAAGGATAAACATACTACGAATTACTTATAAGTTCTGATATAAACAGACCATAGTCATGATGTTACCTATATCAAGGATAAACATAATATGAATTTCTTATCAATTATGATATAGCCATACTATAGTCATACTATCACCTATATCAAGGATAAACATACCATGAATTTCTTATCAATTCTGATATAGTCATACTATATCCACACTGTCACCTATATCAAGGATAAACATACTACGAATTACTGATTGATTCTCATATAGCCATACTATAACCATACTATCACCTATATCAAGGATAAACATACCATGAATTTCTTATCAATTCTGGTATAGCCATACTCTAGCCATTGTGTCACCTATATCAAGGATAAACATACTACGAATTACTGATTGAGTCTCATATAGCCATACTATAGCCATACTATCACATATATCAAGGATAAACATACTATATATTACTTATCAATTCTGTTATAGCCATACTCTAGCCATTGTATCACCTATATCAAGAATAAACATACTACGAATTACTGATTGATTCTCATATAGCCATACTATAGCCTTACTATCACATATATCAAGGATAAACATACTATATATTACTTATCAATTCTGGTATAGCCACACTCTAGCCATTGTATCACCTATATCAAGGATAAACATACTATGAATTACTGATTGATTCTCATATAGCCATATTATAGCCATACTATCACCTATATTAAGGATAAACATACTATATATTACTTATCAATTCTGGTATAGCCATACTATAGCCATAGTATCACCTATATCAAAGATAAACATATTACGAATCAATTATCAATTATGATATAGCCATACTATAGCCATACTATCTACCTACATTAAGAATAAACATACTTCGAATCAATTATCAATTCTGATATAGCCATACTTTCACCTATATCAATGATAAACATACTATGAATGAATTTTCATTCTGATATAGACATACTTAGCCATACTATCACATTTATCAAAAAATAAACATACTACAAATTATTGATCAATTCGAATATAGCCATACTAAAGCCATACTTTCACCTATATCAAGAATAAACATAATACGAAGCAATTCTGATATAAAGTTTATTGCCGTTCAGGTGAAGCAATACTGAAACGTATTATCATGGTCTTCAAGTTTAATCTCTTCATGTGTACATTTTGTCTATTTTTAACTCCCTTCAATTAACTTGAGTACTGTTGTTTTTCCTGTTTTCTGTTTGAGAAAAGTATCTGAAGGTAACCGATTAAAAATGTATTCGCCTGGAGCAGATGAGATGATTTTGTTGTCCAGCGAAACAAATGAACGAATAAATTGTTTCTTTACTGTCATTAGTTGGAGAATAAAAAAATAGACTAAATATGCGAGTCTTTCATTTGTACTTAGTTATTGACGTATATTTTTAAAATCTTATTCATGTCATGATTTGGAACTTTATCGAAACAGATAATTCTTGAAAAACGTAATAAAACAAAAAATACTGATCGCTAAGAGAAGTTCAAATTCTTCATAACATAGGAAAATGAAAAGCTTAAACACATCTCCAACGAATGAAAACACCTGTAATATTTCTGACTAGGGACAAGCGTTTCCTCATGTAGAAAATGCTAGATAAAACCTGGTTTTTGTCAGCTAGCTAATGATTATATATACTAACATCATCGTAAATTAATATCTAAATTTCAATATTTCCGTTACCAAAAATAGTCACAACACCTAATGCTTAATACATGAAGCGCTGTGTTCAAAAGTTATCACGATTTTAAATTCTGTTGTTATATAGGTTTATTTTAAAATTTTATAATTCGTTTAACTGTGTTATTAGTTGTTTTTCGTTTTTTATATAGATTAGACCGTTGGTTTTCCCGTTTGATTGGTTTTACACTAGTCATTTTTTGGGGCCCTTTAGAGCTTTCGGTGGGAGCCAAGACTACGTGTTGTAGACCTTACCTTGACCTATAATATGAAATTTTATTCATTTGTGACTTGGTTGGAGAGTCCCATTGATACTCATACCACATATTCCTGTATCTATTTGAGACCATTTTATTACCTGCATTTCCACTATCATTCACAACAGTCAGTTTATACTTCGACTCTGCACCTCCAACAATAAACGATTTATACACAGAATACTTCTTTGTATTGGACAGGTCCTTCAGATCTGTTCTCAGTTCATATTTACCACTGGATGTCAGGCTATGAATGTTTTTGTTTCCTTTCAATACATATGGTACAGAAGCGTTACAACAAAACATCTCTAACTATTAAGAGAAAGGGACAGACAAAAGGTTCCATGTGGTTACTTTTACTGTAATCCAGAAATTATTGCGTGCATTTATTATTTCAATTTTTGCTATATTGAGAAAAATCCTGCTGAATTCATGTTAAAAAAATCAAAATGCGAGTTTTTATTATTTCGATTATGAACCTGTCGTATTTTTTGCAATAATAAAAACACCGACATAATTAGTGAATTTTCAGTATTTCAAAATGCATGAAAATTTATTCGAATTAAAAAGATAAGAAACAATAGAATATTATCCTATGAATTTTGTAGTTAAGCAGCACATCATATTTATCAATGCTATTTTTCTTTCTGTATGCTGTATTTCTTCGTCTATTTAATCCGTGAAATTAACTGTGAAAAAGTTTTGCAGTATATTTTATTTTCGTTATTTTCTTATTCCAATAGTAACTTAAATAATGCAACAGTTGTATCGAGAAAATTTAAATTGAATTATTCAATATTAACAGTTAACGGGGGGAAAACGTTCACTAGTTTATTCCCGTCGATTATTTAGTGTCATACATTTTATGATGCAGAGCAAGATTTTAAGCGAATAGATTCATTGACCTCATTTTACTTTTCTCGACAATTTTGTAACGGCTTGTAGATATAATTATGCCTTAAGGGTATACTGAGATCTGGTTTTAGAATTGTTGTCTGAATACTTGAACTCCTTTGTTTTTTCCTACGATATATTATAGAACATAATATCAAAAAGAAGTTCCATAACTTATCAATATGTTTGTATCATTTACTTATGATCTTTTGAGTTATAGCTTCAGTTTTAAATTATATATATATTTTTTGATATCATCTTTTTCATCTTTAGTTTAGAAAGCATGCGAGTTTAACATCTTATACTTACTAAACCAGTAATCCTAAACAACCGTTCCAACTCCATTTTCATAATCTATCCATGGTCTCTGGAATTGAGATCATCCATCTATTCTTCTCTGAATAACCTAGAAAAAAGGTTTTAACTAAATCTGTAACCCGTTTGAAAGAATAAATCTTATAATGTTACGGAAGTATTATTTAAATTTATTAGTTGTGTGAGATGTTTCTCTTTGGGGGATATACGTTTTATTGCCAATCAAGAGTGAGCAGAGAACATGGAGAATGCACATTTGTTTTGTCATAATGTGTGTAATCTTAAAGTGTTGATATTACTAAATTTGATAACATTTAGGGATATGTTTATTCAAATGACCAATAATTTTTCACACAACTTATTATACTTATGTATATCAAATAGAAAGCAATACAATTCTAAAGTAAATGAACCATACATGATTTATAAGAATTCTCCAGGTGTATGTTGCAAAACAAACGTAATTGATATACCACCTGTTTTGAGTTGCAGTGTGAATTTCCTAAAATTCATCAATGAACATCTTATCTACTATGTATATTGTTAGTTTGTTTTCTTTCTAAATACGCATGAATAATGCATTACTGATTTAAAAGTGAAGCATACAATAGTTAATATATTCACCAATCAAAAGGGAAGTACACGCTTACGGTTTGTCTCAAAAACGAACAAATGCGTTCAAAATATTCAAACCATGGATGTTCTTCCTTTTATAACAACAACAAGTAAATTTGAGAATAGAGAAGTGAAATAGCCCCAAAATGTACTAGAAATGACTAATCACGAAATAAAGTATCCGCGAAAATAAGAAGGTTGATCGTACATTTATAATGATTATTTTACAGTTAAAGTAAACGTACTGTCCATCCTCCACCGTCTGTTTCCATATCACAATAAACTCTCTCTGCCTTTTCGTCTACGGGATATATTGTGCGTACCCAGAGGTCGTTTCAAGATTATGATTATGTATCGTAGTGCAGTCTTGAGATATTGAAGTGGGTTTTTTTTTCTGAAAAGAAAGTTCATAATACAACAACTTGACATGTTTACATGAAATTGAAATATTTTGCAGGTTGTGCTAAGTTGCAAACGGGACTTCGAGAATCAAAAGTTAGTGAAATAGAAAAATATAAACCAACTACCTGTAAATGCTATAATAAAAAACGCAATGCTCTTCAACTTTCTACATGTTTGGCTTTATAAATATTTCGATATGAGCGTCACTGATGAGTCTTATGTAGACGAAACGCGCGTCTGGCGTACTAAATTATAATCCTGGTACTTTTGATAACTATTATCCCTAACAAATGAATGTTTGATTCATGCAACTTTATGATTAAAAGATTCCGCAATTTTTAGCTCGGGGTAATAGGTAAGAATTGCATATGTTAATATAAAAAGTGCAACAATACCAAGGTTGAATTTAGATTTAAACTTAATACGAAAATGCAACACACTGGTAAAAAGCAAATAATAAAAACTGATGCAGTGACAAACAACAGACAACAAACCAGTATACAGAATACCTAGGAGGAACAAGTAGAGACATGCGAGCAGTTTTGTATATTTACCTCTTCAAGTGACCCCAAACAAAATAGAATAATATATTGATCCTGTCTGTACATTGAAGTAATCAAAGTTTTACATTTTCTTAGATTTATTTGGTTGTTATTTTATCATCTCACCTATAGTTACTTCAAACTTATATAAATAGGACATTTCAGGTCAAACTTGTTGTAATCATCATGAGGTGAAACTGTCTATAAATGTTATTCAATATTGCAGTAGGCCCATAAAAAAATTAACATTACTGTAACGTTAAACAGGATGTAAAGCAAGCTTTGGGGGCTTCATATGACCTTTAACGTTGAGTCTCCGCCTTGGTATCAAATTCCTTGATTTTTGTTTTCGATACATCTAAATATGATTATATTGTACTTACCTTCATTATTGACAGGATGGAACAGTTTATCCCAACCTTGCTCCTCCAAAATGTCATTCATTTCCTGTAATGTTATATTTCTGATCAAGTCTTTTGTCGAGTCTTCTTTCAACGATGGCTTAAGAACATCTTGCAATTCTTCTTGCACATAATTTCGGATCATACTCCTCATGAGTGTTCTGATGTAAACTTTAATTTTCCGGTTTATAGTTTTGTTATCTAGCATGGCAACCAGTGGAACTCCTTTGTCGCTTATCAAAGGTATAGTTAATGGATCTTCACTACCTATATATCTAGTTTCTGGTGATAATGTTTTCGCATATGTATCTCTATACCAGAACAAACAAAAGAAAATTATAACCATTGAATTCAATTTCCAATAGCACTGCATTATGCCAAGTGAGTTTTGAAATAAATTTTCGCTTTGTGTTACTGTCAACGTTTAATGGAATTTCTGACGACTGCATTCCCTCCACGTGATATGTTTCATATTTTAATAAAACACAAGAAACTGTTGAAGTATCTGCACAGGTTAATATCGTTACAAATAAGAAATATTTCTCTTCACATTTTAATTCGTTACATCAGGATAAACAAAGTACGGCGGTTTATAATGTAAATGTAGAGAGTTGATTGAATGTTTTTAATCTTGTAGTATTACTGGATAAATTAATCTGTATGAAAAAAGTGAATTTATTCCTCAGATCGTAGCCGGCAAAATCAAATTAAATTAGAAAAATATCGTAAAGATTTATTTTGAATGTGTGAGCTGATAATGTGTTCAAAGTCATGTTTATTCAGTTTTTATTGAGATAACATCAAATATAATTTTTTAATTTTAATTTAAGATATAAGGGGCAACCATTATAAAAGGTCGGTAATTGCATCAAAAACAGTTTTTGGTTGTAAATGATATACATCGCGAGTATTTCAATGGTATCTAATGTCACTGCGACATAATTTGTAATTGCATGGTAAAATTGGTTTCAATACTTTCAATTGGATGTAACTCAAAGTGCAAGTATTTAAAATAACGTTTCAATTTTTGAATAATACAGGTAATTACAGTAAAGTTTTAGCATAAGACTGATCTGGTTGATTAAAACACACTTCTCAATATTGGTCCGTTAATTATGGTATGATGCTATTTCAATTTTATTTTGTTTAAATATATCTGTGACGGCACTTTTGTGGCGTCAATTCGGTCGTGTGACAGACAATGCGTGGTTTTGTTGTGCTGTCTTAGGTTATTTTAAGTGTTTGTTTTCATTATATGGTTAGCATGTAAAAATGTACTATAATTGTATTGTTTATTTGTGTATTTCTCCATCCCGGACGTTCTTGGATTTATTTGTACTGTATTACTGAAATGTAATGTTGTAATTTTAGTGTTATATTTAACATGCCATAAAAGAGCGCGGTCTGGATAGCCACAAAAGCAGGTTCAATCCACCATTTTTTTTCTTTCTTAAAATGACCTGTACCATGTAAGGAACATGATGGCAATTGTTATCTTGTTATTCGTTTCTGTGTGTGTTTCATTGTCGTTTGGTTTGGGGATTTTTTTTGTACTTCAGTGTTTCTGCTGTTTCCTTGTTATCCTCTAATAGTCGATGTGTTTCTCTCAGTTTTATTTTGTAATCCGGATTTGTTTTCTTTTAATCGATTTTTGACTTTCAAACAGCGATATACTACTGTTACCTTAATTAAGAAAATTTAAGGAATGCCTATAGTGAGACATCAATTGTTCATCGAATCATCACAGCACACTACGATGCTTCTGATAGGATCATTTTGGGTTATTGTTATATAAATAGTGATTGAAGATTTTTTACTTATTTTCAAGGTGTATCAAATGAAGAAAAGAAATGAGAAAGCATCAGAGATATTTTTCTAAACATAAGTCCTGTGGAAGATACCCAGTCCTTGTTAATGAATATTCCGTATCAACTTCAAAAGAAATGCCTGGTTTTGGAGTTCAGATTCTAAGTACTGACTTGTTTATTATCTTAATTACGTGTTATATCCGTCTTTGTATATTTATAACCTTAGTCCATTATTTGGCAATATCATTTTGGCGTGGCTCGGTATTTATACATCCCGCCATTGTGTTATTGTGCTATGATCATTTTTTGTATTCACGTCTCTCATTTTTGCTTATGTGCTTTGTCTATAGAATCTCTGCATTTCCCTGGTGATTGTTTCTGTAGTGATTAATATTATACTATACACTGTTGACTAATGTACAATATCTTTTGACATTTTAACCTATGTCTGTTTTGTTTTGTTTACACACTAGTACTGTTGATTACATAATGGAATTTTGAACGATTGTCCTACAATTGAGAGGTTTAGTTAACTATAAAACTAGGTTTAATCCACCCCGTTTCAAAAACAAAATATGAAGTTACTGCTCCACGTCTAACTGATACAAAAGTGATACAGAGAAATTTTTAATATATTCATTCATTGAATGTTATGAAATTCCCTTAACAAATGGCAAAATTAAAATTTCAAACACATCATACGAACTAAAACAATTGTCAAATTGCTTGCTAGCTGAACCGTGAAGTCATTATTAGGTAAGGTATACTACACTCCTTTCGAAGTAGCCTAGTCCTACCGACAGATAGATTGGTTATCTGTCGGATTAGTCTACTCTTAAGTGAGGGTAGTTTACCTTACCCAATAATGACTTCACGGTTTCGCTAGCAAGCAAGCAATCAAAAATATTGCCTTTATCTACACACTTAATGCAATCGGCTGTAAATATCATTATTTAAGAAGAAAACTTCCAAATGAACTTAGTTAGGTGGAAAATATTTATGATGACAATTGCTCAGAATACTGATGAATGATAGTTATCTACACTACTGCTAGAGAAAATTAGTGATTCACTTTTAATGATGATGAAAATTCATGATTTACTTTGAATTATGGAGAATGTTGGTGATTTATTCTGAACAATGGAATGGTATTGAATAAGTATTCATTCTGCTCAATCTTAGTATTCTCTTCTTAATTCTAGTTAATGGTGGTAAATCTACAAAGTTCTGGAAAATGTCAGTGATTTACCTTGGATACTGGTGAAAATTTGCAATTTACCCTGAATAATAATGAAAACTTTTGATGTTCCCTGAATTTATGTGAACGCTAATGATTTACCCAGAACGTTGGTGAATGTTAATGATTTACCCTAAATGCTGCAGATTGGCATGCCGATGTAAGTTTATAATTCCCTATGAAAGCTAGATTATAATAGTAAGTTACTCTGAAGTCTTATAGATGTCAATGATTTACTTAGAATTCTGGTAATGTCAGTGATTCACTCTGAATGCCGGAGAAAGTTAGTGATTTACTCGTGACGGTGATAAAAATTAGTGATCTACACTAAATTCTTGTAGATGTTATTGATTTACTTAGAATTATGGTTGATGTCAGTGAATCACTCTGAATGCCGGAGAAAGCTAGTGATTTACTCGTGACGCTTGTGAAAATTAGTTATCTACACAGAATTTTTGTGGATGTTATTGATTTACTTAGAATTATGGTTGATGTCAGTGATTCACTGAAACCTGATGTCAACACTATGGACTTTAGATTACATCTTCAGTTAACAATAATCCAAAGTGAACTATACTACGATGTAAATGGAAGACATTCCCGCGCAAGTGTCATGACTGGGATAGATTAAAGATAATTTAAGTTCTATCTATCATTCACATTCCGATCAAATTACTCAGTTGATAAAATATATATTTCAACTATATTTAAATTGGTTTTGAATTTTGTTAATATATATCAGAAAAATGATTTATTTTGGCAGACAAGCCATAATACTATAAACCAACTCGACACTGAAGGTTAAAATCTCTAAAACATTATGATTAATGGAATCGTTCAAACGGATTACCTAACGCAACTATGTAGATTTATAATTATGTACACAGAAAAAAGATTAGAAATAAAGCCCTATGAAAGGTCAAAACAAAAACAAACAATTGTATAACATCATTGTTATTAAATTTGCTTACATAAGATCCGTGAAGTTAAAATTCATAACAATTATGTGTACCCTGTCAACCCCTGAAATAATAATAATGTTTTCTTGACTACTTCCGGACGCGGTGGTCCGGAAAATTAATATTTTGTTTTTAATTATGTTAATTAATCATATTCGTGATAATTTTTCAGAGTTATATAAAGAAAATTCGCAAATGGAACAAATGTTTCATTGCTAAAAACAAAGACGTATGCATGAAGCCCTTCCTCAAATCAAATAGACAGCTGTGACAAAACCGATTTTGAAAATGGCCCGGAGTCGTTTTTCCTTTGCTCAATTATTATTTTTCACAAAATGTTTGAATCAACGTTTAATTGTCACGCTCTTACTGCCAATTGTTCTTTTCCTTCGATATACCATTATAGATAATGTAGAACATCGTAATCTCTTCTTTTGAATAACAATCGTCTCACTTGGAAAGCTATGGATTAAGCAAATACATTGTATGTCAGTTTTCAATCTAAATGTTTGGTAAATTGCTTCAAACAAATTCATACATCGACAGAGTGTTGAATTTAAACAGGGTAAATGACCATTCCGGAGGTATTGAAAACAGCGGAAAATGTGTCTACCATGGTATGCGAAAACGCGATTTATTGTCGGATTTGTAATAAAATATAAACGTGAAAAACGTGAAATATTCCCTATATAAGACGTGATTTTTTCTTATCATTAAATTTAAGACTATAGATTATTCAGTAGCCGAAATTTGAATTAAGATTATCCATGTGAAAACAACTGAAGAACTGAAAACAACGTAAAGCAACTGTAGAAATAAAATCATTATTTCATGATGGTAATACCCACATATATGAACAAATTAAATCGCTTTAACAATCGACAATACAGTGCCAAAAAAAACCCTCAAAAGTTAATAGAGCCCAAAATGTGTTTTTTTGTTGTTTAATCTTAGTTTGACAAGTTCATTACACAAGATTAATAAGGTCTCAATTTATAATTGAGATAAAAACAAGAAACCAACTGTTCATTTGCCTCATCTATTGTTTGGATATAGTTTGGTTTTTTGGGCATTCAGATACATTTTATAGATGCCTGTTTCTTTATCTTTAACTTATACACACATTGTTTGTTTAGACACTTGTCACTTAGAATCGATAGATGATGACCTCAAAAGGTCTTTTAATGAATTTGTCAGGTTACGATCTGACTAATGTAAAACACATCTATTGTTGTCCACCTGTACTTTTAATTACTCTCATTAATAATGTTTTCATAACATAATCGTATATCCGCTAACCCTTCCATAGCACATGAAATGACATTTTATACAGGGTTTGCAATACTCAATCTTTGGTATTCTACATTTTTATTGGTCTGGGTAATGTTGTGTGTCATTTGGTATTTTTTTTCTTTTTTATTCATAGATTTGTCAGTTTTGGGGTTTTTCTTTGAGTAAGGAGTTTAAATGTCCCTTTTGTATCGTACGTCTCTTTTTTGGTCAAAATCAACTAAGGAAGGAATTTCAAATTATTAACAAACAGTCTGCTATGAAGACACCATCTAATTTTGAAATATTATTTTTCTCATAATTAATTAAACATCTTTCTTTTCAAATCTTTCCGTAATACCACTAAAATTCCAGTATTTCAACTATTTGACAATTTAGTCAGGAAATTAAATAGTTTCATAGGCAAATGTATCCATAAATACAGCTACTAAAGTTTTCTTATCATCATTACTGACGTTTTAGCTGCGTGGCTGCTGAAAGTTCGCCAATACAGGTTCAAGTTCAATTTCCTATTGAGCGCACTGTGACAACAGCTTTTATGCCACCATGGTCCATGACTTATTACACAATCTCCACCAGTTTCATCATTATCCTGGTCAGTTGATGTGAACTTCATTTCATTATGATAAGCCATACTATCACCTATATATCAATAATAAATTAAACATTTACAACAAATGACAACTGAAATTCGGTAAGTTAACATTGAAATGAATATAACATGCAACGTGTAAATTATCGTTACCTTTTCTAATAATCGGAATGTATTTTCTTTATTGTTTGCCTTCCTTGAATCAAATGAAAACGGTGTGAACAGAGTGGCCAAATTATAGAAGAAACAGAATGTGGTTTTGCGCTTTGAATGTTTATCTCGAGAATACCTACGACTAACATCGATCGTGATAAGAAATGTGTCACATTAACTGACTTAGTTTTTTTAGCTAATACAATTGAGAATGGAAATCGGGAATATGCCATAGGAACAACAAACTGACCAAAAAGCAGATTACGGCCAAAAGCCAGCAATGGGTTTTCAACGCAGTGAGAAAATCCTGTTTACGGCTGGCTCCTCAATTTCTACTCGTTCAGTGAAAAGGGATGTCATACTAAACTACAAAACATATAATTAACTAAAATTAATAATGCTAAAAAAAGACTAACAAATGCCAGGGACGTTGAAAAAAGCTTTCTGAAACTTATTTATATAGTCTATTAAATTGAACATGATCATATAAAGCAACTACTTAAACTTTAAGTCTTCCATGGCTATATGTGATATTACTTGAGGGTTCCTAAGCAACGATCAATAACGTTTTGTTTTGAATTAAAGTTTTAAGTGTACGATATTCAGATAGGTTATTATTACCTGCATTTCCACTATAATCTCCGACAGTTAGTTTATACTTCGACGCTGCATCACCAACAACAAACGTTTTATACACAGCATATTTCTTTGTATGGGACAGATCCGTTAGGTCTATTTTCAGTTCATATGTACCACTGGATGTCAGGCTGTGGATGTGTTTGTTACCTTTTAAAGAAAATAGCACAGTAGCGTTTCAACAAAATATCAAATATCTAAAAGGAATAAAAGGAATGAAAAGACAGAAGGCCTAACGGGATAACTTTTTGGTCAATATGCAGATATATGTATTTCAATTACAATGATAGCTAACTCATTGTAACTATGGAATATTTTTCAGTAGTATGATACCATGATACATACTTATCCATATTGAAAATGTTATTTTCCAATATTGATACTACATGTATATGCTTTTTTTCACTCTAACATATTTGTTGTATTTTTATTTTTTGTGCAAAATTATCGTAGTTCTTTCTTTCTTTTTTATTACAATAGTAAACACATATACTGACGGTCAAAATTGAGAAATGTAAATCAGTTGATTCAATTCCTGTAATAAGAAGATAAAACGTTTAGTTTATGCTTTTGTGTCATCATAATTAACGTAATGACAATATTATAATCCAAACTACAGCATGTACATTGTAATCAAATCAAACAATTGTTCATCTTTTTTTTTTCTTCGAGAGTGCCCTAACTACCAAATGTCTCATAGTTTAGTACTGTGCTCACCAATCCAGTATTCACCATAAGGATTCCCAAATCCATTCTCATAATCTTTCCACGTTCTCTGGAAATTTACAGCACCATCTAACCTTCGCTGAATAATCTAGAATAAATTTAAGTAAATAATTTTAGAAAATTTATATTTAAAAAAAAATGTTGAACAGGTTTGCTTTGCCTTTGTATATTTGAATCACTATTTGATAGTGCAATAATATTCAGTTGAATATCACACATGTATGGAAAAAAAGGAGGATGAGTTCAATGTACAGAGCTGTTTGGTCAACATAATTTACATGTATACAAAAAGATGTGTATGATCATTTTATTGATTACATGACTCAACAACAAACAAGATAACAGTTTATGTAGTGAAATTTATACTCTAATATTGTCCTCCTAGAACACAAGTAAATAAACGCACCATATATACATAGATTAATAAATATACGTCAGATGCGCGTTTCGTTGTCTGTCAATTAAATGTTAATGAGCTTTTGAAAGCATGAAAAGGATCTTAAGCTAGTGTTATCTATTCCTTATGTAACAAATCCTTAAAATTTCTAAAAAAACATCGTTTACAGTTAATTTCAAGTTGTTATAACATATCATTGATTATTCATGCCAACACAGAAGTGCTGACTCCTGGGCTGGTGATAACTTTATAGAGGAAATCCCATCAGTTGCATCGACCTAGTGATTGTAAATCAATTCACCAAAGCTACCAGATTAACAATGTGTACGCCAGACATGCATTTTGTCAAGAAATGACGCTCGAATCCAGATTTTAAAAACATGGGGGTAAATCAAAGTTGATATTAAAAATCATTAAGGTTAGAAAGAGCTTAGATAATCCATTACTTGGGTAGAACATCATATGCTATTCACCAAACTCAAAGGTTTTTTTCGCAGTTAATTTATAAATATAACCATATCAATGAACGTTCATATCAACACAGAAAGGATGACTACTAGACTTGAAAATATCCCTTTCAAGAAATCTCCACCAGCACTTGCATCCAACTAGTTATAGTTAAAGTTATCATATATACAAGAATACAAAAATGTGCAATCTAGACGCGCGTCTGATGGCGTGGTGTTGCATCTGAGCTCCCACAAAGTAACTGATCACGCGATTGTGTATGAGTCCTTTTACAATAAACAAATGTTTTCGATTTCTCTGTACACACCAACTATTTAAAAGAAAGTGCGTTAATCTAGAGGTCAAAGTAGAAATCAAAATGAAGATGTGAAGCGTTGTGCTGCTATATATAGAAAAAAACTCAGCGGGACGTCCACATTATTGGACAGCTAATCCCTCTCCAGGAAAACGTAAAAAGCTACAATACCGAACTCAAAGGAAAATTAAAATTGAAAAGTCTCTCCTCAGACTCAGCACACTCATTTGTAGAAGACAGTGGATGAACCCTGAATTTGCAGCTTAACATTCTACCTTTATGACAGTCACATATTATTTCATTGTATAATCAACAATGTGTGAACAAAACATGCAGACTAGTATGTAAATATTTCAGTAATAGGTTTGACAAGAATCAACATGGCGCTTTAATTTTAGTCATTTTTAACAAACAAATATGTCAACAAATCAAAATAAAATGTCATATAGACCAAACATATCCCAATATAACAAAACATTTACTTAACAGTGGAACCACAAATCTAAATATGCATCGATTTACAATCATAGCTCAAGATAAATGATAATGAATTTCAAGAACATAACTATTGCTGTAAAATAAGATTGAAGTCCTTATAATCTACGCATAGGACTAAAATATTATATTGATTGGATGGGTTGATTTGTTTTTACGCCATTTAGGCACTTTAGTATTATTTTATGGCATTCAGTATTTTCATGTAGAGAAAGTTGGAATATTCAGAATGAATCATTGGCCTTCGGTCATAAAATTTGTAATCCTGTTCAATAAAGACTTGTCGAGCGCACTTGCCATACGTGGGATTCACACTCACAAATTTGGAGAAGACAAGCTAAGACACCTTATAACATTTAACCACCGCGGCCCTACCCATACGATTACAGTCATGCTACACAAAAATCCAAATACATACCAGGGGGAAAATGTAGTCTTCCTAAAGGTTTGTGCTCTACTATTCTTGCATTATAATATTTTAATTTGCCTGCGTCTACACGTTTTGAATTATTTTAGGCAATCCAAAGACGGAAATCATTGGCAATGTTCTTAACTTGAACCAAGCACATAATCCTGCAAAAAGTAAAGAATTTGGATGCTCAATTCTCTTCAATGGCGTACTTGTTTGGTTTAATAAATATTTTGATATAAGCTTCACTGGTGAGGCTTGTGTAGACGAAACGCGCGTCTGGCCTACTAAATTATAATCCTGGTACCTTTGATAACTGTTATCTACTATCAAATAATATTTTTCATAACAAAAACATGTAACTTACTGTCCAGCCGTCATGAACTGTATTCATATTACAATACACTCTCACTGCTGTCTTTTTGTCCGGAAATATGAGAAAAACACCAGATTTCGCTTTTGGGTTTGATTTTACTATTTCACCGCAGTCCTGTTTGCTCTCTCCTTAAAATATTCCAAAACACAGGTACATATCTTGTTTAATTGAAATATTAAACAGGTACACATTTAGATATCCATGCAATTTATATCTGCTTAGAAATTGAAATAAAAAAGTCATGATTGGATGTGCAAACTATTATGAGCTTCATGTGACCAAAAGACATACGTGTAATAGTTGATCTGTCTCGATATATGTCTCTTTCTTTGTCTTTTTCATCATTGTACGTAAATCAAAAAGCCCATACACTCTGTTATGTTTTATTGTCTTGGTCGTTATAATATATGATAACCGTTGTTATGAAACAGCATCTATTATACACTCAATGAGTTGGGTACCTAACAATGTCTTCAGTTATTGTCAAAGAACAAATTTATATCAACATCAAAAACTTTAAAAAAAAAAAAAAGTATCACACTGCGACTGCAAGTGTCTAACAAAATATTTAGACAAAAATAATTCTTTGAGCTATCTGTTTATTTTGTGCTGACGTTACAGTTGTATAACATTTAATGATAGTTTATTTTGTGCTGACGTTACAGTTGTATGACATTTAATGACTATTAAACGAGAAGACCTCATGGCTAAATTAAAATATTGTTTGTTTGCCCTTTTCCGACCCTATTTTTTGAAACAGGGTAGGTAGGTAGGTAAGATATTTTATTTTCTTTGCTCTAAAATAACTTGGCTCGGTACATTTTTTGTCATGGGTTTGCAGGTAGGTATGATATTTTATTTTATAGATACAACATCTGTATGATATCATTTTTGGCTGTATTTGCTTTTGTTTTAAGAATGATCGATTTTACTGATCTTTACTTTTATTAAAATTTCTGAATAGTCCAAGGAAGTTATGAAAAAAATTTATCATGTATAATGTGAAGTTAATTCATATGCACTACTATTTGTTTTCAAATATCAAAATATAGGGCTCGAGCATATTTTCAACAAGTATATGCCTGGAACTTTTAACTTACAGTGATCATGTACCTTGTACGCTTGACTTGACCGAAAGATTTATTAATATCATATATATCTCCCTAGCATGGTTTGTGAAACAACTGTACAATGTTCAATCTATTAGGGGGAGGGGGTAGGACCTATGTCGGGACTCCGGAATCGGGTGTTTTTAAGCTCAGGATTTCAGGATTTCCAGGAATTGTTTTTTTTCGAATTTCGGGATGCAGAATTTAAATTATTTAAATCGGGGAGCTCAGGATTTCGTGTTTTAAAGCCTGGGATTTCAGGACCCTCCTACCCCCATATATAGCATGTGCTATTCCGACATTCTACCAATTTTATAAAAATTGAACTAAAATTATCAGAGATGATATCTGTGAAATAAAAAAAATATTTGACTAGAATATATAAAAGCCACTGCCCGGCAGTGAATTTCCCACCATCATCATCATGCAACCAATTAAAAGAGCTAAAACTAAGCATTTATCTTACTTTACTTACAACCCTACAGACTGAGTGTTTACTTTTTCGTGTGTCCCGTTGTTATCAATAAAAATCTAAAAGACTTGAAACTAAAATGTCACGTGTTTTACATCACATTTATAAATGGTCTGCAAGGAAAACTTGGCGATTTTACTGCCAATTATTCTGCAATTACGGTAGAAAGATCAATAATAAAAAAAAATAAAATCGGGAAAATTTCCCGAATTTGTCATTCTACTAATGAACTCAAAATCGTTAACTTTTTTTTCAGATCTTCTTCCTTTTGCGGTCTGCATCTGCGCACAAATGTTTTCCGGCCGGTCTTGTTTGCATGATACTTTGAATAAAATGTATATTTATCAACATATCAACAAATATAGGAAGGAATTCAACACCCAATCATTTTTAATAATTGTTTGATATGAAAAAACGTTACCTGATAACAGCGTTTCTTTGTTTACATTGAATATGACGTCATAACTTAAATAACGTCACAACTAAATCCCTAACAACAGAACCAATATCGGAAACGTTACGGTATTTCCGTTTCTTTTATCAACATGCTTGAATTAAAAAAAAAAATAATACAGACTTCGTCCCCATTTACAGGTATTGCCTGCCTCATATTAGGACTTCAGTTCATGACAGATATAAATAAAATGTCAAAGCTGGTAGAAGGTAGCATTAACATAATCATCCTGATATACGGATCACTATAGGTCTTCCTTACATAGGATACAACATCTGTTAACAAAATATTTTGTACCCACGTTGGTAATTTTGTATTGGACAAACTTTTTTGAATGAACCCTGCTCTTTAAATAAAAAGGTCAACATTCTTCATACTTACAACATCGACTTCAATCAAATGCTTTGAATCTCTAAATGCAAGTGTTCATGCCAAACGCTCACGTGATAATGGACTTGACCTTATACGGGGTAAAAAAAACACTGGATTCCGGTAAAAAAAGTTTTGAGCGGAAACAACAAATATAAGATTTTCGGTACGAACGAAAAAAAATTAAAATAAAATATTGCTGGTAAATACAAATAAAAGATTTTCAGTCGGATCTAATTTATAGGGAAAGGGCAAACAAACAATATTTTGATTTAAGTCTTATTTTGTGTGTCGCTCTTCCTTCCACAATAAATGAATCATTATGCCTCTGTGTCCTATAGTTACCATGCAAAGTCGCATTTGTCATCCATTCTTATGATTATTCAGATTGAGTTAATTTTGGAGAAAAACGACAAACAAGGAGTCCGGATATGATTCCGTCATCAGACTGACTTTTAGTCATAGATGAAACTTCCGGTTTGAAACATGCACAAGTACAACCAATCGTATGATAGATAACAAAAATGAAAAATAAATAAGCCAATCAGAGCGTTCTCCATATCATGGTGTTTAGATCGCAAGAACCACAACTATTGCACCTCCTTAGAAAGAACAATTATTATTCGCGTTTATTTACATGTAAACAACGATTATACTGCTTTAATATATAGAGTCTCTCTGTAGTCAGACTACTGTTTTCTTTGAAATGTTAAATATTAAAGGGGTCATACCAGTTGCATATATATCAAAATAAGTAAAACATGTGGAAACAAGAATCACAGTGTGGATAGTACACGGATGCCACTGCGGCACTATATTTACTAAGGACTTCAACTTCATCAAAAACTACCTCGACCAAAATCTTCAAGCGGGACAGACGGACCAACGGACGAACGAGCGAACGAACGAACGAACGCACGAATGCACAGACTAGAAAACATAATGCCCAAAAATGGTCATAACAAACTATTTTGAAAGTGAAAGTAGTGATTTGGCAAAAATGAAAGTTAGGTAGAGATAAGAAGGAGGCATGACCTTTTTCTGGACGTCAGGATCGGGTGTGTTTATGCTCGGGATTGATCCTTACGGCATCCGGGAATATATTTTTCGATTTCTGAATTTCTGGATATGAATTTCTTTAAGTTCTGCATCTCGGGATTTCATGTTTTAAGGGCATACGATACAGTTACAGGGGAGGTAATGACGTTACTAACGTAAAATGTTATTTTCGCGACGTCAAACTATTTCTTATCGGGAAAAGATTCAGTTTTCGACTGATTATTATCATTCAAACTTATTTATATACAGTTACAGTGGAGGTAATGACGTTGCTAACGTAAAATGTTATTTTCGCGATGTCAAACTATTACTTATCGGGAAAAGATTCAGTTTTCGACTGATTATCATGATTCAAACTTATTTAACTTGCAAACGAGTTCATGGACCCCTCTTTTTTTAAAATGAAAAATGATGGGTTTTTTTCTACATTTATGATCATTTGATAAACATGAGCTATTTCTGAATAAAAAATGTATAAATTTTTAGGATACTTATAAAATACAGAAATTACAAATTATTTAACAATAGACAATTTTTTAAAACAAAAAAAAATATGTCCACAAATCCGAATTTTGAGCATATATACAAAATTTCGACCTCATTTTACTCAAAAAGTAGCACATAAAGGTATATTTTTTATCACATATTTGATTTAATCAGGTAAAAAAAGTCTATATTGAAATTTTTATCAAAATGTAAATATGGGATCAAAACTGTATCGTATGCCCTTAAAACCCGAGATTTCGGGATCAGGACCCATCCGACCACCCCTCAAATTAGCCTTAGTCGGTCTTAGTCATTTATACAAGAAGATTTATATCCTACCATTGGCATGTTAATAAGGCTCTCAAAAGAAAAAGACTAATAATGGTTTATATATAAGCAGTAATATTTATTTTTATGTTTGAAGCGGTGCAAATTTTTAATTTAATATGACTTTTACCAAAAGATGCATTGTAGCAAAAGGAAAAGAAAAATTGTGGTTTGAGGCCAGAAACACGAGCATAATTAAATTTAACAGAAAGGAAACAAATATCAAACTTTGGAAAAAGGGAGAGAACTTTTGATACCTTTTATGAAATTCTCCATACATAATATATTTTACAAAAAATGATCCTACAACAGTTCATAAGCTGTATATACCCGCGATTTCGCGGGTATGATCTAGTGATTTATAAATTGAAAACTAAGATGGTCAATCTTTTATGAATCGACTGTTTCTTCAATCTCACAAATATGATTTGGCATAGACAAATAAAACATAGAGTCTTTTGTATTGGCATAATTCTAAAATCATTAAATACAATTCACAATTGTATTTTCTTTTATTTATCATAAAACAGTTGTATACTTTCGTTGCTCTAGCTACTAGATACATTTTAATAATGACTGTTGCGAAAATTAACCGAACTTTATTATAAATCAGAAAAGATATAGGATCATAACAGCGTTTGTAATATCATTAGCTTTAACTATATATTTAAGACGAAACAAAGATAACTAGGAGACGAATGATACATTTCGATACTTTTTACGGGAAAGAATGTATTTACAAAGAGAAAGGCTTATAGCGACAGCACACTTTTTTCAAAAACTTGAAAGTTACAAAGTAGTGAAAATTTGTTAACAAAAACTGGACAAAATTAACAATTAAAATGTTGTAAAGCTCAGTGTTTCATATCCATGTTTTCACATAACAAAAATAGAAACCAAGATGAATATGTAACTTGATAATTACCCTTTGAACACAAGAAAAAATGTTGAGCAGGATCTGGTTACCCGTCCGGAGTATCTGAGCTCACCACCACATTTTGGAGGGGTTCGTGTTGCTCAGTCTTTAGTTTTCTGCGCTGTATGTGTGTATTATTGTTTGTCTGCTGGAATTTTTCTATAAGGTCATGGAATTGTCAGGTTTTTTTCAACTAATGAGTATTAATGTCACTTTGGTATTTTTCGGAAATCTTTTAAATAATTTTTATATCCGTCCTTAATTTATTTGCGTTAAAATTATTATTCGTATTTCGCTTTATTTATTTTCGAATTCCTTAGGACGTTAACGTTTTATTCTTCTTTTTTTAAACGGACATAAATATTTATAAAATTTTATTATTTATATATTTGAGACAAATAATACGTAACACACATTTGTTACGTGCATTTTTAGAACATTTGAAATCGACACAACAGTGTTTAGACAATCTTTTTTTAATCACGTTAATAGTTTTTAAAGTATCTCGAATCAGAAATGAAAGCAAAAAGTGATTGTGATTGTATACTGTAAGACAATTTAAAAGATTACCATTGACATGAAGCTTTCTATTTTCAAAGATTATTTTCCTGTTTCTATTGCAAAGCAATTTAAGCAGATTCAAGGTTTCAAGTACATAACAAAGCATTCCATCACAAGATATTATGTTATATTGCACTAAAGTATATACTTCTTTTGAATAAGATAGCAAAACTCGATTCAAAAGTGTTGATTATGAATCATATTTAAAGAAGCAGTTTTGCACTTGATAGAGATATAAAAATAACTGCCAAGAATTTTAATCTATAATTTCCGTTATCAATAAAACCAATTAAATATATACTATAATCACCTTCATTCCTGACAGGATTAATCAATTGATCTTGTCCTTTATCTTTCAAAACGTCATTAATTTCCTGTAGGGTAATATTTTTGAAAAATTCTACGGTCGAGGTGCCTTCTAATAATGTCTTAAACATACGTTGTGTTTGTTCTTTCTCATAATTTTTAACCGTATTCCTCATTAGGTTTTGTATGTAACTCTTCATTTTCCTGTTTATGGATTTTGTGTCTAGCATGGCCACCAGTGGTGCACCTTTGTCGGTAATCAAAGGCATTGACAAAGAGTCTGGGTCCCCTATATCTTTGGTGTCTGTATCTAATGATGTACCACAAATATCTCCATACAAAAACACACAGAAAGCAATAACCATAACGGTTGAATTCATTTTCCAATGTTATATTTGTAATTCTCATCGGATTTTGTCAAATGTGTTGACGTCTTTTCTATTATATTTCTGTGTTATGGTAAAGAAAATTAATCACCGCCTTCATTTATCAGATTTGATTTCGTTCAAAGTAATCAGTACGATATTTTACGTTTGAAGTTAGATTCATAACAAACCTGACATAGTTTTATAATATAGTTAATTGCTACCTCAGTTTTATATTAATAAGAATTAAAATGTGCTTTGTTATTAAATGCAATATCAGTATTTAGTTCTAATATATAATCTTAAATTAATCCTAATTCTAATGACGTCATTTTTTCGTCATTTTTCATTTTTTGATGCTCTGTTTTACTAATTCTAATGACGTCATTTTTTCGTCATTTTTCAGTTTCAAATAGGACGTCACTTGGCGTAGAGGTTTAAACGTATTCGGATGTGTCTACTTTTGTGTTTCAAATGTCTGGTTATGTAAATGTATTTCAGTTGTTTCCTGTAATTAGTTAATACTTCAGCTTTATCATGTACATCTTTTGAATATTCATTTTATTAAATTTACTGTTTGCAAAAGTATAAATTACTCTAAATTATAGGGATTTTCTGGTAACTTAACGGAAAACCCTTGCCGTTTTTGGCACAACCTTTTTGATCTTTTGGTCCTCGATGCTGTTCAACTTTGTACTCGTTTCGGCTTTCAAACTTTTGTATCTGTGCGTCACACATAGGTCTTGTGTGGACAAAATACACTTCTGGCGTATTAAAATTTTGAACTTGTTGCCTTTTGTTGACTGTTGTTCGTGTGATTCTTTGTCAATTGTGTTCTCCAATTTATTTATATTGTAGTCCTGTGTTGTCATTTTGATGTTATATTTCACATGGCCATAAAAGTGCGAGGTTTGGCATGCCACAAAACCAGGTTCAACCCACCATTTTTTCCTTTAAAAATGCCCTGTACCAAGTCAGGAATATGGTCATTGTTATATTATAGTTCGTTTCTGTGTGTATTACATTATAACGTTGTGTCGTTTGTTTTCTCTTATTTTTGAGTGTAAATTCACATTGCGATAAGACGTGTCACGGTACTTGTCTATCCCAAATTCATGTATTTGGTTTTGATGTTATATATATATGTTATATTTGTTATTCTCGTGGGATTTTGTCTATATGTGTTACATTTTAGTGTTATGTCGTTGTTCTCCTCTTATATTTAATGCGTTTCCCTCGGTTTTAGTTTGTTATCCCGATTTTGTTTTTTGTCCATGGATTTATGAGTTTTGAACAGCGGTATACTACTGTTGCCTTTATTTTCCAATAACACTTTATTATTCCGACTGAGCGTCGATCTACTGGTGCTATCTTAATATCAGTCAACTAGTTGTACACTCTCTTCACATTATATAACTTAGGAAACAGCTTTAGTAAGTGTGAAGTATATAACTACGCAGAAAACAGTTGCAACCTCTCATAATTTATGTCTCTTCATAGATAAAAACAAATGATTATTCTTTATCTTGTAGAAAAACAAGCCCAAGGATTTTTTTTGTGTGTTATTTATGTCTTGATGAACAATGTTAAGTGAATTGTTGTGATAGAGAGATTTAATATTCAGAACGATGTTACAAGTTATTACGTATATCATTTATATTGCGTGATGCTCAGTGCAGTTAGCTTTTCAATCCAAGAGCTAAGATATCAGGCATAGTAAAGAGCATTAGATTAATAATAAATCAGTTTTGTTTGTTAAGAATGCTTTTTTAACGTGCTACAGGTTCGACTTTCTTTTTATCTGACTTGCATATTGAATTCAATAAACCCCAAAAAGTTCCATTCGTAATTATATTGAAAAACAACTTATATCGGGAGAAAAACTAAAGTGCGTTGAATTTATGTATATTAAAAAAATAGACAGCAAATACAACGCCATTCTTAAATTACGTTTTTTGTTTATTTTCAGAAAATGTAAATCTCTTAAATAAATTACGATTTGGAAATTTTGTGAGAACTATTAAGGAATACTTTCAGAAAACTTCTATCAACACTAAATGTAAAACAAAATTGAGACACTACCTAAGATTATCACTGGGAAATTTCTTGAGATTTAAAAAGCAGTTGCAGGGAATATCTTTCTTGGAACTTTAACACACTTGCTTTAATCCATGGCAATTGAATCACAAAACTAGCATTTATATTTAACTTAATGTTTACTTAAGCTTTGTTGTTGTCTATATTTGATTTGTTTGCATGTTTGGTTTAAAGAGAATGGAAGTGTGAACATTTGTTTATAAACGTTTACCAGATTGATCCCAATTACTGGGAAAGTTCATATGAAAATTTTCTTTAATGTACAGTAAATAGTTATCTTAGGTACCAGAATTATAATTTAGTACGCGAGACGCGCGTTTTGTCTACATAAGACTCATCAGTGACGCTTATATCAAAAATATATAAAGTAAAACAAGGACAAAGTTGAAGAGCATGTACCATCATCTATGAAAACTGTGTCGTTAGCGTCTTTGTGACCTTTTTTCGTATGTTTGTATAAATTTAGGTCAGTTGTATTTGCATGTCCGTGATTTATATTCAAACATTGTTGATTGTTATTCACAATTATTGTCGCTTTAAGCAATTATTTCCTGTTGACCTGTTTATCATTTTTTTTCTCAATATGATTGACCTATAAAAAAAACTGTGTTGGTTGATATAGTGGAGGGTTTGATTTTGGAATGATCTATGAATTTCACCATTTTTTTATTTTACTTGAATTTCATTAATTGTTTTTATATATCTTTAGTTAATAAGGAATTATCCTGTTGTGTTTCTGGAGATTGTTTTCATTTTAACTGTAGCTTCAGGTCTTTCTGTTTCTTTTAACAACATGAACACACCATCGGAAGTCATGGTTAAATTGTTTTAAAAACTGGCATTGCATCATGACATTAAATACTCTGGAGTAGCATAAATTCGAAATTCGAGTGAAAATCCTACAATAAATGAACAATCTAAAATGCATATGTTAAAGTCACTTCACTGATATATTGTAATTATAAATTTGAAAATTCATGTAGCGCTTTGATAAAATTACACGCACAAACAAAAATATTTTGCATAAAACAAACAATATATTTACCTGTGCGTAATCCATTTTTTTACGACGTATTTCTTTAATGTTGTATACAACAGCGCGAAACAGAACTCATTATTGGCTGCTACTATTTTCGTCACACGTTAATCCAAATGTAACGTAGTCTAAATGTAAACAACATGTTGAATTAGCAGTGTTCAAATCAAAATTGAAAAAAATAAGGTACCAATTACAGAACCTTTATGCATTTTATAATGCATAGCACAATGAATTCATGCATAAAGGGCTGTGTAATTGATAGAAGAGAGGCAGATCAAGCCAAAGAGACAGGCAAGCTCAAAAATCGAGAAAAAAATACAAAAAATACACAAAACACAAGATAGAAAACAAATGATTGTGTATCAACAATACGATTTGATAGCGTTTGCTCTATCAGAACAACTTGAAAAGATATTGTAATACAAATGCACTTTACAAATAAAACCGAAACCCAGATGTTCTGGAAACACAGTTAGAGCCAAATGTTTGAATTCAGATTGTTTGTAATAGATGATAATACATCCTTTTTTATCAACAATTTTTCACAGAGATACCAATGTTTTTGTGAATTTCTGTTGTTTGCATTGTAGTTTAACCACACATTTAAATGACAAACACAGTATTTGTAGGCTTGGTTGTTGGTTGTCGATAGACAAGTGCAAAACGGAGAATACCTTATTTGCAATAATTCACAAAGATAATTTTGGACAGCACAATGTTTTTAAATCTTTTTGTTTTTATATGATTATAAATTATTAGTACGAATGTAAAGATACCTCTTTAAAACAATAATCATTATGTACCTAGTTAGTACTAGTACCCGTATCGTTGTCATACAAGGACGTTATCTAGATAAGATACGTACCTTTCATTGCATGATTGTCATTTCGACATTGGACTTTACTGTCTCAACAACAATTGACCAAATGGATGCAGAAATTTGACCGATATACTTTGTAGGACAACCTTTCTATTCAGTTATTATAAACATTTTCAAAATACAATAAATACATGTCTTGTTATCTAATTTAGAAACAAATGCTTAATTCATTTTAAAGATACGATCACAGAAAACTTGAGAAGGTGTCGATGAAATCTTCAAATGCATTCATCTATGTCGTTTGATCATTTGATATTTTTAAACCAAATGCATTTTACAAATAAAAAGAAAAATCCCCAAAATACCGAAAGACGATTAAAATTAGAACGGAGAGTCCCTTATCAAATGGCAAAATCAAAATTTCATAAACATCTAACGAATGTATAATAACTGTCATATATCTGACTTTGTACAAGCATTTTCTAATGTATAATTGGTGGATTAAACCCAGATTTCTAGTTAGTTAAACCTCTAACTTGTATGGCAGTCGCATCTTAAATCGTCTTTAATGTTTCCTATCTGTAAATTGGTTTTTTTTTTAGAAAGAACACATAGGTATCAAGTTTTTTTTATGACACAAGTGTATGTTCATGCAATCCACAAACGTTTGATGTCTGTTGTAATGTTTGCTTCAATTTTAAGGCGTATAATGAGGTATAACCGTATGAACTTGATGATGTATATGTAACACTCAGAAACGTGTCCTTTCCACCCAAACGTGTCCGATTCTCCCAAACGTGTCCACATCGACGTCACTGAACTGCAAAACATTTCTAGTTGTAAAAGGGCACCAAACTTGTCATTTGTATAAACACCAAAATGTGTCCATTTTTTTATAACCACTTAAACGTGTCCAATCCCACAAACGTGTCCATATCCAGCTTTTTTTTTCTTTTATTGGAACAATAGTTCGTGTCCATATTTTAAATACGTAGGTTAATTGCTTATTGCTTTTTCATAAACGTATACCAGTCGTTTTACTATTTCATTTAAAAAATAGAAATGAATTACTTTAGTTTTTTTTTTTAAAGTTGCAGTATAACCTGGGTAAAAGTGGAGCCTATTTGGATGTAAATGTAAGCAGCCATGCTTATAGTTAAATTGTAGATTTTCAGATACCTCTGCATATTCTGCGTATTAAATCCCTTTTAACAATTCAATCGTTCATGGTGCCATTTGTTATATTTTGAAAGGCAACATTTATCTAAAACTTTTATTTAAAACGGCTCTATTACATTACGGAGATTTGAGTAGTTTTCTGACTGATTTCATAAAACAAATCGGTATATCTCGCTCTTAATTTTATTAGATTAAAATTCCAACTAGTATTAATCTCGAATAACCGTAAATATTAGCCCCAATTCTTAATCACCGGTGTAATAATAAAAAAATATCTACAGTATTTATTGTTAACATGATGTTGTTCTAATAATGCATAAAAGATTTGGCACTGGACGTTAAGTATCTTGTTTGTGTGTCTTAAGTGATCCTTGAAACCAAATAAATATTAAAAATCCTGAACCAGGTTATGATTTGAAGAGGTTTTTAAATACCAGAACTGTTGAAAAAAGGGAAGTCAATTCTTTTTAAAGTCCGCCGTGCAATTTTCGAATTTATGTAAAAGGCATCATCTGAGTTTATTAGTACAACATAATTTACATAATAAACGATTAATTCAACTGCAATAGAAATATTTGTATGTTCGCTCTAAATAAGCACGCAATACTTGCAACTGGACAACAAACATTTCGGTCAAAAGTTAATTTGTATGTTACAGATTAAATTTGCAATTATGATAAGCATTAAAAACCGGCATTGATAAACTAAAGCTAATGAATGGCAACTGCATCACCTGTGCCCCATCATAGAATTGTCGTAAACGTTATCGATTTCATTTAGGACATACATGTATAAGCGCTAAAAGACGTAAGACGTTCTTGTATTTAATAGTAGACACGTTTTGGTGAATAACAATTATCGGACACGTTTGGGGGTAATGAAATCGGACACGTTTTGGGAGAATAGACACGTTTGGGGGAATCGGACACGTTTGCGGGGAAGGACACGTTTTGGAGTGTTACATATATATTACAAATATGTTTGGAAAGGGTTTTCTGCGATTTTTTTTTTAAACCATTTAACATGTTTAAGTTTCCTAATCAGTATGTAAATCTTTTCTAAGTTAAAAAATAGATAAGGTATTCGTTTGAGCTGAATATTTCTTACACGAGAGGAAAGAAATTTGAGTATCTTCATATATATAACCAAATGGACACATTGCGTTGGATGTAATGATTGCAATATACAGATCCATGTTAAGGGCACTGTTTTTGTTTTTGGATCTTCCCAATCTTAACCTTGATCTTAATATCTTAATTTAATCTGAATCATTTTCTTCTATGGTCCTTTTGATTTTTTCCATATCTTTAATGATTGAAGAATTATTTCTCAGCACAGATTACGACTGCGAGTAAGTTGTTAACGTAAACATGTCTGTCTAAAATTGTTACAGAACTAATGTGTTTGTAATATAAAACCATTATCAGTTGGTATGCATCATTGCTGTCAGTTGAACACAACTTTAACCTTATTAAAACTGTGAAAAGTCAGTAGAGAATAAAGTAACAGGCTTGTATACGTATAGATTTACAAAATAACACTGTATTTTCTGTATTGATATAATTCTTCATAAACACTGAACAGTTTTGTAGTCACGTGATATCTTTCCAAAGTCACGTCACGTCTTGGCAAGTGTTAATCAAATACAAAACCTATAGGAGGACAGTCGTGTAGAAAAAAGTGGATGCGCTAATATAGTATACTGTTGATGAAAACAATGCCCCAAGTCACGTTTACACATTGGTATACAAAGAGGAAAGACCTCATATATGCCTTCAAATATCGTCAATAACAATTAAATTTACTGTTTTCAAAAGCAATCATGCAGTAGGTAAATTGTGGCTTTACAAAGGTAAATATTGGGAACTTGGACGAAGGTAAAAAGAGTAAAAAGGAAAAGGAAGGGTTCAATTAAGCTAACAAATTGATTTATTGTTTCATATTGTTCTGTTTTACCACTAACCATAACAAGGAGGAAGGTTGGGCACCCGTAAACATCCAAACACCGCAACATTTTAAATCTGCCGGTCCAAAGTCGGGAGCCTGTAATTCAGTGTTGATCGTTTGTTGATGTGTTACATATACTTTTTTTCGTTCATTCTTTGTACATAAATTAAGCCGTTAGTTTAATCATTTGAATCATTTCAGGACCTTTTATAGCTGACTATGCAGTATCGTCTTTGCTTTGTTCACTGTTGAAGACCGTACGGTGACATATAGTTGTTAATTTCTGTGTTTTATGGTCTCTTGTGAAGAGTTTTCTCATTGACAATCATACCATTTCTTCGTTTTTTATATTAATTTCAACAAAATATTAGAATTTGCTTCACCGGTACGCTGTACCGTTGTGAACGGGAAAGAATTAATTTGCTTATCCCTTTTCCTTTTAGACATTTTATACCTTTACTTATAGAAAAGACAATAACAATAAATTATAGATTACGGCGAAAATGTGTCCCGCCATGGAATGCTGAAAACTCGATTTATTTTCAATTTGTGTTAATCTGTAGACAAACAAAACAAATTTCTTCAAGAATTTTCTTCGTTATACGTTTTTTTTTCTATTTACGAAAATTGATTATAAAGAAGTCGCATGTTGAACGAAGATTAACCGTAAAAAGGTAAAAAGCAAAATCACAAAAATACTGAACTAGGAAAATTCAAATCGGAAAGTCCGTTACCAAGAGGCAATATAAAAAGCTCAAGAACATCAAACGGATCAAATGAACTATTTATGCTGCACATATGGTTGCCCTACCCTATCAGTTTTCATATTCACCTTTTGTAGAATTAAATCATTGCATTATTGAAGTATGGCATGCATACACAAATGAACAAATCGTCAACATATATCGGCAATACAGTGCAGGGAAATTGTCAAGGCTCTTTAGTTTTATTTAGACATTTGCTTAATACACTTCATTTCAAAGTAACTGGCTGGAAGTAATCCCCTAAAACTAAAACGGACACACAATGTGCTTTTATTTAAATCAAAATTTGACAATCAAGTATATACAATTAGGGAATAAAGACATACAAAAGCCCGGTCAAAAATTATGCACAACGGACACACAGATGGAAAGACAAACAAACAAAGTACAGATTGAACAACTAAAACTCAATTTAAACCACTGTTTTGTTCAGGTGTTTTAGAAGGAACATACTTCGTCTTCTAACAGTTTCATAATATGAATTCAAACTGTTGTTTTTCTCATTCTTAAAGTTCGGTACAAGGTAGTAATACATGATTTAATATTAACACGTTAAATAACTTCATCTATTAGCAACTGTATTCACTCTTTTATATGGTATTTATATCTTATATTTATATGTGTACACAATATGTGTAAAGTGGTTGTCTAGTACTCGAATCAATGCGAGTTATCTTTTTTTGTGTATTGTTGTTAAGAAATAAATTGATAATTGAAATAAAAAAGCAATAAATATTCATTCCATCATGTATTGATGTGCCTTATTTCTTGTCATAATATTACTTTAAATTTGAGGCATTCGCATAATTTGACAGTATTTTTTTTAAAGTTTTTATCTTTAACTTATACACACATTATTTGAATACAGACTTGTCACTGGTGCATGGTTAGTCAACATATGCTGACCTTTAGGCTTTTAAAATACTTTTGTCAGGTTGCAATCTGACTGACGTAAAACCCATCTTATTTTGTCCATTTTCTAATTACTCAAATTTACAATTGGTTAATAGTACTATTTTATATCCGCGTACCCTTGCGGGGCACCTGCGATCTATAAGTTTGCATTGCCCAGTCTTTGGTTTTCTTTATTGTTTTATGCATGTTGTGTAATGTCTTTCTTTTTTAGCCATGGTGTTATCAATTTATTTTCTTCTTATGTGTTTCAATGTCCCTTTGATATCAATCGCTTTTCATTTGGTTTAGATTAAAACAGAAGGGAAATAACAATTATTTACAAGCATGTTCTGTCATGAATTCATTATATAAATAAAAAGGATTATTTATCTTAATATCAATAAAATGTCTTCCGTAAGAACATTCTTAATGCCATTCATGATTCCAGTATTTTAACTATGAACCAGTTCAATCAGTAGTGAAGATACTTCGAAAGGCTGTTTTCATATTAAATCACAGTTTTCGTATCATCATCGCTGATGTTTTGGCTACTGAATTCGTGAAAGAACTCCAGTACAAGTTGCTTTTGAATGCCCTGTTTAGACCACTGTGACAACAGTTTTTATGCCACCATGGCCCATAGTTGTCTACACATTTACCACTACTTTTGTCGTTATCCTGGTCAGTTGTTGAGAACTTCATTTCATTATGATAAACCATTTGATCACCTATATCAATAAAAAAAAGATCATTATCTGTGACCAAAATATAGGAGATACAGAAAACAGTTTGGCGCTATGATTGTTTAATGCATTTATTCATCTCGACCATACATACTGATCACATATTAATTTGAATAGTGTCAGCATATCAATAACATGAACATAATAAAATAAACCCTGGTGCGTTTAAAAAAAAAGGCTTTCAGAAACGTATCTATATATTCTATTATATTTAGCATCACACATTAAGCAAATACTGAAACTTAAAGGTCTTCCATAGCTATACGTTATATTTAGAAAAGTTTTAGTGTCAGCTTTTCAGATAATGTTGTTATTATTTACCTGTATTTCCACTATAATCCCCAACAGTTAGTTTGTACTTAGACGCTGCATCACCAACAACAAAAGTTTTATACACAGCATATTTTCTTTTATTGGACAGATCCGTTAGATCTATTCTCAGTTCATATCTTCCACTAGAAGTCAAGCTGTGGATGTGTTTGTTTCCTTTTAATAGATATTAAACATTAGCGTTACAGCCAAATATAGCCCGTCTAAAATCAATAAAAAGAAGAGAAAGGCAATAAAGCCTCATGTGAATACGATTTTGACCAGTGCAGATAGCATGATGGCAAACTATAGATTTTTTTTGAAAGTGTATACAGCGCAACATATACATCCATACTTATAATGCAACTTTTCCTCAATTATTCCGTATGTCATTTACATTGCTTTTGAACGTCGTCACCAATCATATTTGTGTCGAAAAATTTCAATTTGATTTTTTTTAGTATTATCAATAGACAGATAAACCTGTATTGTATGCTTTCGTTTAAAAAAAATGTCATAGCATTTTTATAATTCAGAGTGAAATTTCAACCAAACAGCTTCTTTAGTGTTATTGTCAAGCAATGAATTCGGAAATTTAGTGAATTTTATTTTCTTGGAATCCACGTACCTAGCCAGTATTCGTTATCAACATTTCCAAATCCGTTCTCGTATTCCTTCCAAATTCTTTGGAAATTAACAGACCCATCTAATCTCCTCTGGATTATCTAAAATAAATTCTCCCACACAATAACAATTTACTCAGTTGATCAAATCAGTGTTACTTTGTCATTTTGATTAATAAACTATTTGGCAATTTCGTAATTGGCCCTCATATAAATTAGGAATTTTTCCATCGACAATAAAAAGCATGCAGAAAGAGAAAACGTACATGTATATGTGCGTAATGGTTTTTTTTTTTATATCTAAGTGTTTCAAATCTTTGATTACAATATTCATATTTTGTTAAGCTAACAACTAGTGATATAAATAGTTATCTTTTTATTAAAGATATCACAAAATTATTGAAACTACTATATATCAATTTCAACTTATCGTGTTAAGCATTAACAACAATCAATTTTGTCTACCATTAAATCAGTCTACAGTGGGCAAGTGGAAACAACTGTATTCAGAATCAGTATCGGTAATTGAAATTGAAATATTGCGCAAAACATGCTTATATGGAAATTTCAATTGATTGATAATTTGATTGATCAATAAGTGTGAAATGCCAATTTCGCAACTATTGCAATATTACTTGGCGGTCAGTTTGTATTAGATGAAGAGTCCGGATATTTCCCAATAGGAACGAATTGTGCCCCTCTTCTTGCCGACTTGTTTCTTTATTATTATGGGGCTGACTTTATACAAGAACTTCTTAGGAAGAAAGAAAAGAAATTAGCAATATCCTTTAAATCTACTTTCCGCTATAGATCACGTTCTTTCACTCAATAATTCAAAATTTGGTGACTATGTTGAACGCATCTATCCCATTGGACTCGAGATAAAGGATACAATAGATACAGTCAAGTCTGCCTCATATCTTGACTTACATCTAGAAATTGAAAATGAGGGTCGATTGAAAGCAAAACTTTTTGACAAATTAGATAATTTCAGCTTTCCAATTGTGAACTTTCCATTTTTAAGTAGCAACATGCCAGCAGCATCTGCATACGGTGTATATATCTCCCAATTGATACGATATTCCCGTGCTTGCATTTCATATCATGATTTTCTTGATAGAGGGTTGTTGCTCACAAGGAAGCTATTAAATCAAGAGTTCCAAAGGGTGAAGTTGAAATCATCACTTCGTAAATTTTACGGACGCCATCACGAGTTGGTTGACCGTTATGGAATAACCGTTTCACAAATGATATCGGATATGTTACCCTTCCCTTTCATGAATATGACCTATCGAATTAAACTATTTACCGGATTTGTTATATTATAAGCAAGACGACGGGTGCCACATGTGGAGCAGGATCTGATTACCCTTCCGAAGCACCTGCGATTACCCCTATTGTTCGGTGGGGTTCGTGTTGTTTATTCTTTAGTGTTCTATGTTGTGTCATGTGTACTATTGTCTGTCTGTTTGGCCTTTTTATTTTTAGCCATGGCTTTGTCAGTTTATTTTCGATTTATGAGTTCGAGTTCGACTGTCCCTCTGGTATCTTTCGTCCCTCTTTCATAGGATCAGGTGTGTTATGTCTCGTTCTTCAGATGAACCAAAATATTAATAGTTTTCTCAATTCTATTTATAGAATAAAAAATAGAAGTAATGATATTATAAAACTCACAGTCCAACCTCCACCATCTGTAGTCATATCACAATAAACTTTGAACTCGGTTTTATCGGGATATATCGTGTATACATCGGAGACGGATACATAATTTTGCAGTTCAGAACAATCTTTTGCAGTCTTCATAACACATACTCCCGAAGCTATGAAATAGATACAGAGGTTTGTTGTGGGGACAATATATTATGATTGTAATTGTCATACTTATATATTCATGAATCATTTGAATAATTATTATGAAAAGACATACATTTGAAACAGCGAAATAGTAATGATGAAATAACTTATCTTCTAAAAAAATGTGTTTAATGTCTCGTTCCTCGAATGAACCACAAATGCATGGATTTTTTCACGCTAAACTGTCCCAAATTTAGACGATCTTTCTAAAATATCTTCAATTTACTTTAACTCTTCAATTCATATACAAATTAAATTTTTTTTATGTGATTTTCTATTTTGGGAAAAGTCTATTCACTTCACGTACGATCACATCAACATGATCAAATCAACTCTTGTTTATTATTTTCAACACAAAACTAAAAGAAATTGAAAATAACTCCAGTTGAACTCAGTTGAACTCAAGCAATTAACAATGTTCACTAGTAATTGTCTCCGGATAGATGCCGCAAATTAAAACTGCATCTTAATAAGCATTCAATAATTCTTACTTGCCTTTTACATCCCGTGTCAACATTCTAATCATTTCGGAAACTTGCTTTTCTCCTCCAGATTCTGAAACAGATATAAACAGTCGTTTGTCCTAAAGTATATCATGATTGTTGGGTAACTTACCGGTTACCCAACAATCTGCTTACCCTTCCGGAGCCCCTGAGATCACCCCTAGTGTTTGGTGGGATTCGTGTTGTTTATTCCTTAGTTTTCTATGTTATTTCATGTGTACTTTTGTTTGTCTGTTTGTCTTTTGTTCATTTTTAGCCATGGCGTTGTCAGTTTATTTTCGATTTATGAGTTTGACTGTCCCTTTTGTATCTTTCGTCCCTCTTTTACCACAGCGAAAGACTTTAATATTGAAATGATCATGTCTTCCTTCAACATAAAATAACATGAAAACGACATATTTAAGAGATAAAAAAAAAAGAATTACCTTCTCTTTTAACCCTTAACTGCTCAAATTCACTTATTCGATGCATATCTCCGAGATACTCAAAATAACATCTTCACATCACAAGTCTGTTTCAACAATGAGCGAAGAATAAACGCTATAGAAATCTTTAAAAAGCCACAGCATGACAAACTTTTAAACAATGTAAACCACAAACTTACATCATGTTTAATTCAAAAGCAATACTCGAAAATATAATATGACAGGCGGCAACTAAATAAATGCCCAGAACATCGACCTCTGGCTTTTGGATATCACATGTTATTTCGAGGGAACACATTGTTACGAACGTTCAGGGTTTCCCGTTGCCTAAGATTTTACGGACATTTGCCAATTTTATGATAATCAATAAGTTAGGTCTGTGATATATGAGTGAAAAATCAATAACTCAAAATTTAACACATACATGTAAATAGATGTCAAAATTTATTCATCAATAATTGACACTTAGTCAAGTTTGAAAACCCCATGAGTAAACAAAAGTCGATGAATAAGATGAGATTCATCTCACTTATCTGTTAAAATATATTAATTTCACCATCTTTTGAAATCTTCTCTTATATGCAACAGGCAAACTGATACGTGAATCAACTTCAATTATAAACAAAATAATACCTAAAGCCTTTTCCTTATTAATAACAACTTCTTACCAACCCTAAATTGATGCACACATACAGACACCCGTCGTCGACTTACTTTATATTGACGTTTTTCCAGATAGCCAATATAAACAAAACCATTTCTTTTCAGTACTTGAAATTAAGCTTGACTTAACATGCAGAAAACAATTCGCGTAGATCAATTATTTGATAAATAATTTTGTTTGTAGATATAATCACCCACTTAGATTATTTGAACTGTTATGTAATATTGATAGCACAGACAAAACGGTGAAAAACAGTTCATAAAACTAAATTGTGAACTGATAATAAACTTTTTTAGAAATGACAATTAATTGTAATGACTATAAACTTGATAAAGAAATTGGTGTCGGAAAACTTGTAAAATTATAAATTGTTAAAGATAGATGCGCAATGCCAAAAAAGTAAATGGCATACATGTACTTGTTTTCGACCTCTTGTTATTAAACACGGTACTTATACATTCTCCGATTTCAAATGTTTGGCTTTGAGTGTTCCTGATGAAGGAAATTCCAGAAATGCGCTTTGGACGCAATAAATTAAACGTGTTGTTTCCAACTTTTAAAATATGAATGATACTTTGTTTCGAAGGTTAGATATATTGTCATATCTAATTTAGTTTGTTGGGGTACAAAGCGTACTTTAATGAGTGATATGTAATTTAGTATCATAATGTTTTGTTTCCGGTCTTATTAAACGCACTGAAAATTAATTCATAATTATGCGCTTAACTAATATTTTGGATAAAGCTCTTTTAAGTTTTCATCATTTAAGTTCAAAATCCATAATGGTGTACAATATGGCATTCGTTCCTTTCCTTCTTCTAATTTTATCAAGACCTGAAATTGCTTTCATTTTTGTACTTAAGTCCTTGTGCAGTGTTTCGATAACATGTATAATCATAAAACATCTTCGTTTTGTATCTTTGTTTACGTGATAACAAAATTAAAATACCTTTAAGAATCAACTTTATGTCGTCTTTTAGCTTTCCTTTCATTTGGATAATTTCTTTGTACACTTCCATTTCTTGAAAAGACAAAAGTAGAATATAAGTATACAAACATGCAAACATATAATATAAAAAAAGAAGATGTTGTGTGATAGCCAATGAGACAACTGTCCACAAGAGACCAAAATGACACAGACATGAACAACTTAACATGGTTAACTTTTATAAATTGTTACTTGGATGGAGAGTTGTCTCATTGGTACTCGTACCACATCTTCCTTAATCTATGGTTTGTAAAAGTGATATGATGTAGGCTTAGATAACTATTTGATTACGTTTCTGATCTTTATATGTAATATATATATTATTTCAATGTAAACGTTATCCTTTGGTGTTAGTATTTGTCTTATTTAAACACATTTTTTAATATTATATGTTATTATGTACTTACTGTTGAGAATATTCTGCGTATCTCTCTTTATATCGTTTCCACTGATATTATGATTTACTGGTAGACATGTTTCTACAATTACAAAGTTTTAACATAGATGATTTAAAAGATAGACTTCTCAAAAAATATGTTGATCGTTTTAGTTATTTTTAAATGTACATATATAAGTGAAGCAAAATAATATAAAAGAAATAGAAAAAAATGTGATTGGATAACTGATAATTTCAACAATATGCTTGTGTATAAAAGTAAATGATACACAACGCTATATTTTGAGAAAACGGAAATCAGTTATTATGGAACCGGCTATACATAGTTTGCAAATTAAAAGAGTTTTAGAAAGGATACTGTTACAAGCTTGGTGTACTGAAAAGGAATGTCCCCTATACATGCCATATGATGCAAAACAGGGATATGCAATAATGTGTCATTGTGGTACAACAGTTAATAATCAAACCCATAATAGATACCAGGACTTAAATTGTGTATTTGCGCTAGACACGAGTTACGTCTACCAACAACTCAACAGTGACGCTCTATTTGAAAAAAAAATAAAAAGGCCAAATAAAGTAGTTGAAGAGCATTGAAAAAAAGGTAAATTTTCAATAACTGCTATCAAAATTGTAGTATCAAAGTAATTGTATTAGTTGGTCAACTGCAAATGAAATCAATAAATCCCACTAAGTTGATTGTTACTGTATACGTTAAATAGTTTCTAGATGAGTAGCATTTATAATCAGTTATCAAAGGTACTAGGATTATAATTTAGTACGCCAGATGCGCATTTCGTGTTCATAAGACTCATCAATAACGCTCAGATCACAATTAATGTAAAGCCAAACCAGTACAAAGTTGAAGAGCATTGAGGACCCAAAATTCCAAAAAATTGTGCCAAATACGGCTAAAGTAATCTATTCCTGGGAAACGAAAATCCTTTGTTTTTCGAAAACGTTTGCAACAGGAAGTGCTGGTGATCTATAGGGCGACACTATCACAGTACTACAAGCGATATTCAAAGTTCCATATACACTACCACAAATTTGTTGTAATCTGTTTTAAATTCAATCAGTTATCATATAAATGCTAAATATACTTTACGTTACACAACTTTATACATATTTTATCTTATTTGATTAAATATTCTTTGAAAAGCCGTGTTACCTATACATGCTAGACCATGCCCCGTAATTGCATTGCAGATGTCAACATGTTTAATAGACATGATATTTGTACTACTGAAAAATAATAATATCGAGGTTTTTCGTAATTACAAATTGGTAAAAAAAGTTAACGAAATTCTGTCACGGATAACATGATTCAGTTTGGAAGATTCATCGTTTTAATACTATATCCGCTGGATATGTACTTACTAATATATTAGTCTATTAGTTTTAAATGAATTTGAACTAGGTTGAAGTTACTGCCAGACCTTCTATTGTGTTGCTTAATTTCATTTGTTTTTTATATAATATGTATAAGCAGTTTCTGTATTTCGTTCTTATTTTTTAAGCTCCGCTACTGGTTTTTTTCAGTTGTTGTTATTCTGTGCTTTAAAATCACTGTCCAAGGTACCAGGAATTGAGCATTAACAAATGTGTTTAACCTTGTAACATTCCTAATACGAGTGTCTAATGTCGGGAAACTGTGGTTCCGTGATTGTCGTTGGTTTATGTCTTTTATATTTGTTATTAGTTAATTATTTTGTTATAGTTAGTCATTGGTTTTATTTTTAATTGTTTCACAATTTAAATATCGGTGCCTCATGACCGATTATACGGTATGTATTTGTCATTATTGAAGGCTGTACGGGTGCCAATAGTTGCTAACATCCACCCAGTTGTTTATGTTCTGACAGAAAGTACTTATTTTTAGCTCACCAGGCCAAAAGGGCCAAGTGAGCTTTTCTCATCACTTGGAGTCCGTCGTCCGTCGTCGTCGTCCGTCGTCGTTAACCTTTACAAAAATCTTCTCCTCTGAAACTACAGGGCCAAATTTAAACATACTTGGCAACAATCATCAGTATCTAGTTTTAAAATGTGTCCGGTGACTCGCCAAACCAGCCAAGATGACCGCTATGTCTAAAAATAGAACATAAGTGTAAATTGTATATTTTGGCTTATAACTCTCAAACCAAAGCATTTAGATCAAATTTGACATTGAGTAAAAATTTTTATCAAGTCAAGATTAAGCTATCTTGTAATTTTCAGATGAATCGGACAACCGGTTGTTGGGTTGCTGCCATGAATTGGTAATTTTAAGGAAATTTTGCCGTTTTCGGTTATTATCTTGAATATTATTATAGATAGAGATAAACTGTACACAGCAATAATGTTCAGCAATGTAGGATCTAAAAATAAGTTATCATGACCAAAATGGTCAGTAGACTGCTTAAGGAGTTATTGCCCTTTATAGTAATTTTTTACCAATTTTTCGTAAATAATGTAATCTTTTACAAAAATCTTCTCCTCTGAAACAACTGGGCCATATTTAACCACACTTGGTCACAATCATCATTGGGGTATCTAGTTTAAAAATTGTGTGCCGTGACCTGCCAAACCAACCAAGATGGCCACCATGGCTAAAAATAGAACATAGGGGTAAAATGTAGATTTTGGCTTATAACTCTGAAATCAAAGCAGTTAGAGCAAATCTTTTAATGGTTAAATTGTTTCTCTAATTCTTCGTCAATTTATCCCTTTCTGCACCCATTGTATAAAAAAAAATTTAATCAACGTGTGGTTCGTTTGTTATCAGTACTTCATTGGTTAAAATCCGATTATGACGTCGAATTTTCTTGCTTTTCTCTGAAATTCCTATTGTGACGGCATGAAAAAAGGCGACCATGCCTGATGACGTCACATAGAAAGAACACATCTTTTTTGCAGATCATTCAAAAAGTAGGAATAAGTTTGTCTGCATAATGTTAGAAAATCATTAGAGAAACAGATTCCACCACCAAATCTCGTGTAATACGATATTTATCCACTCTCGACAGTAAAATTTTTAATATTTTAAACGCTCGGGCAAGCCTCGCGTTTTAAATTTCTAAATTTAACTGTCTCGAGTGGATAAATATCGTATTACACTCGTTGCAGTGGTAGAATCTATATTTATCTAGTCAAAATCTATCTACCCTGAAATTTTCAGATGAATTGGACAACTGGTTGTTGGGTTGCTGCTCCCCAATAGGTAATTTTAAGGAAATGTTGCTGTTTTTGGTTATTATTTTGATTACTATTATAGATAAAGATAAACTGTAAACATCAATAATGTTCAGCAAAATAAGATCTACAAATAAGTCGACGTGACCAAAATGGTCAGTTGACCCCTTAAGGAGTTTTGCCCTTCATAGTCAATTTTTTACATTTTTCATGAATTTGGTAAATTTTTGTAAGTTTTTACAAAATACTTTCCTCTGTTACTTAAAGGCCAAGTTTATTACAGATAGAGAAAATTGTACGTAGCAAGAATGTTCAGTTAAGTCAGATCTACAAACACATCACCATCACCAATACACAATTTTGTCATTTATCCATCTGTGCCCTTTGTTTAATATTCACATAGACCAAGGTAAGCGACACAGGCTCTTAAGAGCCTCTAGTTAAATGTTTCCGTTAGGTTTTTTTTCTTCAAATTCACAATCATTAAAACTAATCTTGATAATGCAGTACACAAAACAGGCAATTGTGACAGTTCTCAAACAAAATGTCGGAGTCTTATAATTCTCGCAAAATATGTCCGTTCAAATCTAATGACATAAACTTCAAATGAATATTAGTGCTTTCTATCAGTACGAGGTGTTGCATAATTATGATAACTATCATATTTATCAACTACAAGTCAAAGCCCTGTAACATCCGTACAAATGATCAATATAATACGGGTTTACTTCACATGATGGTAAACTATTGTAACATGTATGGGTGCTTTCTGTCATATGGTCTCATTGTCGGATCAAGTATTGCAATTTAGCGATATACAGTTTGCAAACATATATAGCATGTTACAAAAACGAAATACCAAGTGTAAAACGATACAACCGTAAGAAAAAAAAACGGCATATTCATGCTCAAGACACAACACAAGCCCTCACTCTATCAGTGTTGTAACAGTTAAACATAAGAACAAACTCGAAAAATGTATTTGTTAATTTCTTTACTCATCAGATCATTACAAAACAACAAGAAAAAAGAAAGTGGACACAACGTACATGTCTGACAGTACTCTCAGTTATGCAAACTACTTCAAAGCCAATAACAACTAATGTAACTTGTTCTGGCAAATTTTGAAACATGAACATCATGAACATCGATTTAATTCAAAGACACAGATAAAAGCTTAACACCATAGAGCCATGCTCATGATTAAGTGATATGTCAAAATGAGGTATGCATGCTGTGTTTCATTTGAACGTCATCTAGATGGGTTGTGCGTTAAAAAGTAAAATCACAAAAATACTCTTTCGTCGCAGGACAAGCCATTTTATTTAAAAAAATAATTCCTTCATGTCATACACTATGCTCATTTTAACATGGGTAGACATTATATTTGTCGATATTTTACACTGAGCGTTCTTCAAATGAATATTGGTGCTTTCTATCAGTACAAGGTATTACATAATTATCACAACTATTATATTTATCAACTACAAGTCAAAGCCCTGTAACATCCGTAGATGGGTTGTGCGTTAAAAAGTAAAATCACAAAAATACTCCTCGTCGCTAGGACAAGCCATTTTATTTAAGAAATAGTTCCTTCATGTCATGCTCTATGCCCATTTTAACATGGGTAGGCATTATATTTATCGATATTTTACACTGAGCGTTAGCGAGGTGTAAAATGTTGTCAAATATAATGCCTACCTATGTTAAAATGAACATAGAGCATGACATAAAGGAATGATTGCGATTCTAATAAGACAAATACAGTATTTGTATAGGTCGAAGCGTACGATAATACCGTAAATATGTTTAGCTGTTCCCGTTTCCTCCCCGGGGAGTCTGTACATTACATTTCATATTTGTTAAGTTAAAAAAAATACGAGCAGGGTAAATATATGTTGTCGATATAACATATATTAAAACAGTTTATGTAAGGTACTTGAATGTATATATTTTATATAATGATAGAGATAACTTTAATATAAACAGTACATTTGTGCGCATGTGTCAAACATATTTTGTGCTCATTAAAACACGGCTTTGTTTACAAAGCGTAATAAGGACGTCATATTAGAATGACTGTTTTGGCTAACTCTGATTTACATTTTCTTTGAAATCTTTGACATGAATTCAAACAAACTTTGAAATAAAATGTCGTCATCATACGATTGCGTGTGCCTATCTATCTATTTTAATGAATATTTATGTTTGAACAGTCATAATAGCAATGACAGGTCACCTGTTCGGTGGTTCTAGCACAAAATTCTTATTATTATAATTTGTTCATGCATTGCATTATTGTTAATTAACTCCCCGTGAGATAGTCGTTCAAATGCAGAAGAAAAAGAGTAAACTACATGCAAAACCTGTAAATAAGTTTGAATTAGTATTTTTTTAAAACATAATTAGCAACTGACCTTGTAATTCATACATAATGTTGTCCACCCTCGAATCCTCGTCAGATGATTTTCGCCCCTTTATTATTTCTACAAAAGAAAATGATGAGTTTCTGTTTGTTGTTTATTGACGAAATATCAGTCCGTGTAGTTGGTTGAAGAAATTATAACAAAATATTCTCATTTTCTAGAAGAAGAAACGACATGCTCGGTTTTATAATTAGACTTTTTGATATAGTGTAGATGTTTTATCATCTAAATGACTTACATTACAGTGATTCCTTGCATTTCATTTATCCGACAGAAATTGAGTTACATATTCTAACTAGGAGGTATCCTCCTTGCCATTAGTGGGTCTTCAACACAGCGGGAACTTCCGACACACGGAGTCGAGCTTAAAATACATATTGTTACACTTAATCAATAAAATATACTAGTACACGTTCGGCCAAATAGAAGCCACTCTACATACCAAAACATATGAATGGACCAACATTTTGAAAACATACAGGAGATATAAACAGAAGAGTCTCAAGGCTTGAGCAAGGCGAAAAAAGTGCCGAGGTTAATCATGTTTTGTGAGTTATTATACTTACCAATTACATCTAGCTAAGTTTGAATAAATAAGCACACAGCAATATGCACAATAGAACTCAGTTTAAAAGAAGTATCAGTTCGATGAGAGAATAGCTAACAGTGGAAACTAATCTGACACTGATCTACATTAAAGAACAACGGATTAGCAGCTATAATTGACAAGTCAGCTCCAGACTTCAATTTTATAGATCGAAAGATATTGTCTTCATCATATGTAAAGACACTTATACTATTCATTTCGTAAGTGGTATAGTATGAAGCAATCATAAATAATACGAGAAGAATATAACCCGGATCTTATAAATAACTGGTTATATTTCTGTATTTCCGGGGCTAAGTCCCTATGCGTGAACTAATATTGTTTCAAAATAACATCTTAAATAACTTGACAACAGTAAGGTTTCCGTTAGTTGCCATTAAGTTTCTGATAAAGACAAATATAATAATATCATAGTTACCTTCATTCCTAATAGAATCTACCAGTTTTACTTGTCCTTGCTCTTTCAAAATATCAGTTATGCCCTGCAATGTCATATTTTTAATAAAGTCTACGGTCGAGTTTTCGTCAAATGATGTTTTAAAAATATCCTGTATTTGTTCTTGCACAGCATTTTGAATCGTTTCTCTCATAAGTGTTCTGATGTAAACTTTAATTTTCCTGTTGATGGTATTGGTATCTAGCATGGCAACCAGTGGTGCTCCCTTGTCGCTTATCAGAGGTATAGATAATGGATTTTCATTCCCCAAATCTTTGGTGTCTGCTCCTGATGCTGTTACATATATATCACCAGTCCAGACCAAACAGCAAGAAACTACTATAACCATTACATTTAATGTCCTATAGCACATCATTATCCCAAGTGATTTTCGAGGTATATTTTTTTTCTATATCCTACTCTTTAAGTTTCAGTCAACAGTTATATAAAATAAGAAACAACCGAACTCTCTTAACTGTATCAATCTTACAAAAATAAAATTCAGAAACAGTTGCTCACCGCACTGTATATATATCTATAATTTTAAAATCAGAAACAGTTAAAGTCTATTTCTAATGAATATGTTGGACATATTTGTAGTGTTATCAAACCAGAAACAGACGAAAACACTATAATGAATATATCTTAAAATGATAAATGATACAAAAACCTCTCTAAACTGTTTATCTCTCTACATACAGATTAACAAACTATAGCAATTTATCTTGTAGAGAACAAACTTGATTAGCTTTTATAAAACTTTGTAGTATTTTCGTCTTGAAAAATTAATCGCTGTGAAAGAAGGCCTTATCTCAAAACCATGATAGTATAACCTTATTTTAATCGTATACTAGTAGATAACATAATGTGTAAATGTACTTTTCATCGGATGGTTAAGATTCCTCATGAATAGATTACCTTAGCTGTATTTAGCAAAACTTCGTATTTTATTTTGTCTTATTAATTTGTTTCAGATTCGAGCGTTAATGGTGAGTTTTTTCTAAACGAAAAGCGCGTCTGGCGCAAATACTGAATTTCAATCCTGGTATCTATGATGAGTTTATTTGTATATGCAGGATTTGAATAACTTGCACAATACATATATTTTTACATGATGGGTTAGACACTGTTCGGATACCACAGATGTCATTCCATTTGTTCATTACCCTTCCTTGTAGGCAGTTAACTAACCGCACAAGGTACAGTTTAGTCAATAACCTTTGATACTATATTATGAGCGATTAGGGACAAATTTTGTCTTTTAAATACTTGTTCTGTTGTCAAGGAAGTGTATATAACTAGTTAATCTTTCTTAACTTATTTGTACAAATAAGAGCAAAAAGTTGCCTTCTAGTTTTACTAATAGTTTTGCGCGTAATTGTTTTTTCTGGGAGACGTGTCGTTTGAAGAAGTCATACTTTTGCAGCTAAAATAACATGAATACACTTTATAGTAGAATGATTAGAATAATCTGATTTTTTTACTCATTTGTATTACAAAAGTTGAAAACGTATGGTAAATAATGAACATAATCTCACATGTGGCGTATTCGTCAAAACGACAGAATAATAATGGCATAAAAACTCAAAGAGGTTTCGAATATTGTATAGTTTCTCAAATGTTTAAATCAACATTTACTTTTTATACGGACCTATCTTCAAAAGATGCCAAATATTTTCAGACATTACTACAGACAACGATTCACGGTGTCGCTGGATAAAGCTATTTTATGAACATGCGGCAGGGGTTAATAGGTTTGTGGGGTCTCATAACGCCAGTTATTTAGCGTGATAAGTGGAATCACGAATAGGAGCAATGCTAACGTTATAACAACCATATAGGACTAGACAAATATGTTTCTTTTTTTTATTTGAGTATTTCTGAGAATGAATCAATATCACATTATTTCCTATAAATAGCGGTAAACTGTAGAAATAGCATCTGCACAAATCAGCTTTTGTTTTATTTGATGGTATGCAAGTTGTACATTCAACGTCTCCCAAACATCATCAGATCTATTTTCCATCACTTTAACCTTATATGACTACTGATAACTCTTAAGAAAAAACTGCTATTGTTGACATGTAGCACACTTTTTGTACAATGCTAAACGATCCGACTGAGGAACCAATTTGCCTTATGATCTCATACACAAAACAAAAATTGCTATACAAATACGATTTGTAGAAAAAGGGAGAGTGTCATTTCTTAATACACCTTATCGCTATTTAGTCCAATCCGGGGAAACAGTCACTTATACAACTTCATTTTAGGGTCAGACTTCCGAAATATAGAGGTCACTAGTAGTGAGCTGGTGAAGGGAAAACTTTACAAAGGGATTGTTAGTAAACTTTGTTAGATTATGATCCACTTTTTCGAAATTAAGATTGAAGTAAAAAACATTTTGTTTGAAGTATTTACGATAGTTCAAACAGGTCTCATTAAAAAGTATCATGCATGGTGCATTGTTTAAACAGGGTCCCAGATTGCTTCAACTGGATGACAAAGTTGTGTTGTTTTAGAACTTATCCGGAATGGAATAAATAGCGATAAGGTGTATTCAAAAATACATCGTCTGCAATCATATTCGAATGATGAAACTAAACACGATCTCTGAATCTGACGGTGAAATGTGTTTCAATTGAAATTGATGTGGTCATCATTTTCTGTAATTGTTGAAAATAACCTGATAAATCCAGTCCCTCAGTACACACTAATCTAGTGAGATTGGCAAACTCAAAAAGATTTGACACAAAATCCTACACTAATCGCAGATTAAGTTGAGATTCAACTTTATTCAAAATCAAGAAAGTGCATCTGTTCATTGACATTTAACACCCAATTCATGTATATGACCATAAGACAAAACATCGAATAATGTATTGAAGACGAACAAAATGAAAACACATCAACAAAACATTCACGAGATATAACCATTCTCAATAGATTTTTAAAACTTCAATATAAATATCGTCATGACGATACTCAAACTCATATATTCAAAAATCAGGTATGTAACAACACTTTACATCATAAGGCGCAGTTAGGCCAAATGAAACCTAGAAATAGTAACTAAAATCATCTCAAATTTCCCCACGGGATATTTAGTTTCTTAATCCTTTCTCAACTAATAGTAGAAAAACGTTTGGAAAAATAAGTGACAAATTATGTCAGTACCGAAGCACTGAATATTTACCAAACTGTGTAAAATAGATAAAAAAAAATATAGAAATGTTTCCTAAATGGTTTAATGATTTTCTTACGTATCAATCACTTCTCCCTGACGTTCATTGAGTTTTATCTTACACATTTGATATTTCCAGATACTGCAAACAATATATTCTTTGTTTACTATCTTATATATCTATCATTGAATCGTATTTCAACTGCTTGAATCATACGTACTAAAACATAGATATTACGATTTGTTTAAGATTAAAAAAAACGTTTGAAAAGTTTTTCATACAGTGCATTACCGAAAATTTACTGAATTCCTTACGACTGATAAAAAATAACTTAACGTCAAGGTTAACAATCAATTCATATCTATGAAATATAAAATACTCTTTTTAAAAGCTTATTACTTATAGTAGAGGAATTTTGTGTGGTTTTTTTTTTTACTTAAATATGTCTGAAGTTCTGATTATTTTTTATGCAAGGAAATTCTACCAAAGTACAGACGTGAAAGTTGATGAACCAGGGGCATTCTTAGTCAATCAACTACGATTGCTAGTAAAAATAAATCAAAGACATCAATATAAATATTGGGTATTTGAAACGCTTTGACAGGATTAAGATATAACAAATAAATAAACAAATTGTCTCCACGCTATCTGATGTTGATTGTGGCAACTAGTATCTGATAGATACGTAAATATTTGGTCAGCAAAATAATTTGCCATTTTGCCTTAAAACTTTAATTGAAAAATAATGTTACTGACTTCCAGAGCTCCATAGTCTCGAATTTCCAATTCTTAACATCAGATAACTAATCCATGCATTTCACTTAAACAAGTGGACCCACACAATTGAACAGATTTTTTTTAAAATCCAGTGCAAGTTGAGGCATGCATATCTGTTTAGTGCGGTCTCAAATCATTAGTTCTGTTTCGAATTTTTCTTGTGTGGTTCCTTTTTTTTTACATCTTTTACGTACTAATTCAGTGAAGTGTTGTTGTTTCACAGCATTTATTGTTAATATGTGATCCATATAGAATTTGAAAGTCAATTTATTGTCTTTTAAGGGTGGTTGGTAAGCATCACAGCAGATCAATTTCATCAATGTTACTGATCTCATGACACAAACCTTGACAGTGGTTGTTTTATGTCACGTATGAATGTTTTATTGGTTTATTGTTGTTGTTGATTTTGTTTGTTTTGTTTTGTTTTGTTTTTTATTATTTAGTATAAAGATAACTTGTTTCTGTGAAATGTTTTTTTTATCCTTTTCAATTCACTTTTAAAGACTAAAAGTAATTTTGAGCCTACCAAATGGTATTGATATCTTCCTATTGTTTTACCTCGTATGTTGTTTGGTTCATTTATCCGGATATTGCTGTATCATTAACGTTCTTCTATCTCATTGTATTACTTTGATGTTATATTTTATTTCATACATGTTGTATCCCAAATTAAGTGTTATTCACGAAAATGAATACAATTTTTCATTAATTTTTAGTTACAAAATACATGCTTAAGCCTACATAAAAAAAAATTGTTTTAATTTTAATTTCAGTTTGTTATGTTTTATATGTAGTTCCATTATTTCAATTTTCGCAACATCATAACTGACGTTTTGGCTGAGTATGTCTTGAGAGTATTCCAACACAGGTTGCTGAGGAATCTACTGTTAAGACAACTGGCGCCACAATGGTTATGCCACGATGCCCAATACGGTCTCGCACAATCAGCACCACTATCTCGATCGTTGTCCAGGTCTATCGTAGAAAACTTCATTCCGTTATGGATAGCCATACTATCACCTATCTCAAGGATAAACATACTATGTATTACTTATCAATTCTGGTATAGTAATACTATAGCCCAACTATCACCTATATCAACGATAAAACGTACTATCACCTATATTAAGAATATGTATACTATGAATTACTGATCAATTCTGATATAGTAATACTATAGCCATACTATCATCTCTATCAAGGATAAACATACTATGTATTACTTATCAATTCTGGTATAGTTATACTATAGCCCCACTATCACCTATATCAACGATAAAACGTACTATCACCTATATTAAGAATATGCATACTATGAATTACTGATCAATTCTGATATAGTAATACTATAGCCATACTATCATCTCTATCAAGGATAAACATACTATGAATTACTGATCATTTCTGATATAGTCATACTACAGCCATACTATCATCTATATCAAGGATTAACATACTACGAATTACTTATCAATTGTGATATAGCCATACTATAGCCGTTATATCAACTATATTAAGAATAAACATACTACGAATAACTTATCATTTCTGATATAGCCATACTATAGCCATACTATCACCTATATTAAGGATAAACATACTACAAATCAATTATGATATAAAGTTAATTGCCGTACAGGTGAAGCAATACTGAAACGTAGTATCATGGTCTTAAAGTTTAATCCCATTATGTTTATACTTTGTCTATTTTTAACTCCATTCAAAAAACTTGAATACTGTATTGATGTTTTTCTTATTATCCTGCTTGAGAGAAGTATTTAAAGGGTACAGATTGAAACGTGTATTCACCTGGAGCAGATGAGATGTTTCTGTTATCCTGCAAAACAAATAAACGAATTAATTGTTTTTTTACTGTCATTAGTTGCAGAATTTAGGCTAAATATACGAGTCTTTCATTTGTACTAAATCATTGTTTATATGTAAACTTTTTGTTCATGTCAGGATTTGGAACTTTATCGAAATAGATTATTCTTGAAAAACGTAAAATAACAGAAAAACTGATCGTTAAGAGAAGTTCAAGTCCTTCGTAAAATGGGAAAATCAAAAACTTAAACACATCTAACGAATGAAAACACATGTAATATTTCTGACTTTGGACAAATATTTCCTTATGTAGAAAATACTAGATAAAACCTGGGTTTTCAGCTAGCTAATGTTCATATACTAACATCATCGTAACAAAATATCTAAATTTCCATATTTCCGGTACCAGAAATAGTCACAACACCTAAATAAAGTATAAATTGTGACTTTGATAGAGAGTTGTCCCATTGAAACTCATACCACATCTTCCTATATCTATTTGAGAGCATTTTATTACCTGCATTTCCACTATTATTGCCAACAGTCAGTTTATACTTCGACGCTGCATCTCCAACAACAAAGGTTTTATACACAGCATACTTCTTTGTATTAGACAGGTCCGTTAGGTCTATTCTCAGTTCATATTTATCATTGGATGTCAGGCTGTGAATGTTTTTGTTTCCTTTCAATATATATATATATATGTTTCCAACAAAATATATCTAATTAATAAAAGAAAGGGACAGACAAAAAGGTTCCATGTGATTACTTTTACTGTAATTCAGAATGCGAGTTTTGATTATTGCGATTATAAACCTGTCGTATTTTTTGCAATAATAAAAACACCGCAATAATTACTGAATTTTCAGTATTTCAACATGCATGTAAATTTATTCGAATTACCAAGATAAGAAACAATAGAATATTATCTTATACATTTTATGGTTTAAGCAGCACATCATATCTATCAATGCTAGTTTTCTTTATGTATACTGTATTTCTTCGTCTATTTTGTCCGTGAACTTTACTGTGAAAAAGTTTTGCAGTATATTTTATTTTAGTTTTTTTCTTATAAAAGTAGTAACTAAACTATTGCAACAGTTGTATCGAGAAATTTAAATTAAATTATTCAATATTATCAATTAACGGGGGAAAAAACGTTCACCAATTCAGTCCCGTCAATTATTTAGTGTTATACATTTTATAGTGCAGAGAGAGATTTTAACCGAATAGATTCATTGACATCATTTTACTTTTCTCTACAATTTTGTAACGACTTGTAGATATACTTAGGCCTTCAGGGTATACTCATTCCTGGTTTTAAAGATTTTGTCTGAATATTTGAACTGGGTTTTTTTCCTACGATATATTGTTAAACATATTATCAAAAAGTAGTTCCATAACTTATCAATATGTTTGTATCATTAATTTAAAGTCTTTTAAGTTATAGCTTCAGTTTTCAATTCTAAATAAAAAAAATTAATATCACCTTTCTCCATCCTTAGTTAAGAACGCAGGCGAATTTAACATCTTATACCTACCAAACCAGTATTCTTCATCAACTGTTCCAAATCCATTTTCATAATCTATCCATGGTCTCTGAAATTGAAAGCATCCATCTATTCTTTTTTGGAAAATCTAGAAATATTTTTTTTAACAAAATCAGTTACCCAATCAAAAGAATAAATCTAATTTTATTACAGTAGAACCGTATAGCAGGTTATTTTCGCGGAGTTCAAATTTTCGCATATTTTCGCTAATATAACAAAATCGCCAACATAAATTAGAAATTTTTAATTGATGTTTATATTAATGTTTCATGTTCTGTCCGATATATGGCTAGCTCAGTATTTTAGCGGCAAATTATCCTTAATTATCTGAGAACACACTATCATTTGATATACATACTGTGTGTTTTGTGTCATTGCAGGTAGCATGTAATTTGTTTTGTTCTTGATTTACAATATGACAGAACTGAGTGAATTACATGATACTAGAGAAAAAATATCCTCAAGCATTCACACAGTGTGCCGCGCACACTGATCGGATAGTTAAGTATAATGTTGGCGTCAGTTAGTTTACATTCGTCGCTTTTTATTCACTGACGCCAAGGAAGTTTCTGTAACATAACGTGTTGCCCTTAAGCCCAAATATTTGTATAATAAAAATAATTATTTTATTATGTTTTATATTTTTTTCAGCACTAAAACAAATCAGACTGGGTATCTTGAAATACTTCCTGCTGGACGTTTAAGGCTTTATATCAACAATAACTACTTTCGTAATTATGGTATATTGTCTGTGATCGTTCTTATAGACGGTCATTAAAAGCTATCAATTATCTGCGGTCAAGGTTAATTTATATTTATTTGTACATCTCTAATCATTGTTCACGCCTGTAATTCTCTTATCAAAGGTGTATTAAGGTCAACGCATTGAGGTTTTATGAGTTAATAGTTGGCTTTGGTCTGCTGTGTCGGTATTAACTTTGGATCATACGCTTGATGTGTAATTATTATGTTTGAAACATGTTGTATACATTAGAAAATTTTAATTGATGTTTCATGTTCTGTCCGACTCGGCATCTGTTAAAATCATTATTTATTTAGGTGGTCGATACACATTTTATTACTAGATTTATGATGTCTGTGGTAGAGACGGCAATGTTTTCTTAACCGTCTCAAGACTTGGTGCACGTGTTAATTTTTCAATCTTTGTCAGGTTTATTCAGTCAGTTGCATTGATAAGTTAGTAGCAGTATAGAAGTGCAAAATTCAAATCAACCCTCCAGCCGCCCCAACACCGCCGATTTTTTATGAAAATGTTGTACCTTTATGGTTCACGTTATGTTACTATTTTAAGTGATCAGGCCAGACATTTATAACAATTTCTGAGTATTTAGGGTGCCTACGTGCCTTAACGAGGAATAGTCTCATCTTGATTGCTCAACAGCTCTATTTCACGTCGGTCTATGCCCACAAAGATTTACTCTTATGCGGTACCACGTGGAAAATCAAGTAAGGCTATACCGCTCGGGAACGGCTTGCTAAAGTACTCTGAGACAAGTAGACTGGTAGTCGTACACACACGTGTATGCAAATACCCCTATGGTGACGCATTTCTGTCAAAGATATGTGGCTAGCTCAAACACAGTATTTTAGCGGCAAATTATCCTTAATTATCTGAGAACATACTATCATTTTATGTACATACTGTGTGTTTTGTGTCAACTGCAGGTAGCATGTAATTTGTTTTGATCTTGATTTACAATATGACAGAACTGAGTGAATTACATGATACTAGAGAAAAAATATCCTCAAGCATTCACACAGTGTGCCGTACACACTGATCGGATAGTTAAGTATAATGTTGGCGTCAGTTAGTTTACATTCGTCGCTTTTTATTCACTGACGCCAAGGAAGTTTCTGTAACATAACGTGTTGCCCTTAAGCCCAAATATTTGTATATAAAAAAATAATTATTTTATTATGTTTTATATTTTTTACAGTACTCAAACAAATCAGACTGGGTATATTGAAATACTTCCTGTTGGACGTTTACAGGCTTTATATCAACAATAACTACTTTCGTAATTATGGTATATTGTCTGTGATCGTTCTTATAGACGGTCATTAAAAGCTATCAATTATCTGCGGTCAAGGTTAATTTATATTTATTTGTACATCTCTAATCATTGTTCACGCCTGTAATTCTCTTATCAAAGGTGTATTAAGGTCAACGCATTGAGGTTTTATTAGTTAATTGGCTTTGGTCTGCTGTGTCGGTATTAACTTTGGATCATACGCTTGATGAGTAATTATTATGTTTGAAACATGTTGTATAAATTCCGTAAATTTAAAACGGTACATGCAAAGGTACTTCTAAAAGTTTTGAATCCGCAAAAGTAATAATCGCCAAAATATTTCGTATACCGTTTTCAATGAAAATCGCGAAATTTACACCCGCAAATATAGCCCGCTATACGGTATTATTTCAAGCTAATATATTTGTGATATGTTTGCAAATTAAGAGGTAGCGGAGAGTGCACAATAATTCGTTCATGGATTATTTAATCTTAAACTGTTGATATTAATAGAATTGATAACCTTAGGGTTATGTGTATTTTAAGGACCAATAAGTTTTCCAAAAACGATACTTATTTTATTTATGTATATCAAATAGAAAGCAACATAATTCGCAAGTACATGAACTATACATAATTTATAAGAATTCTACAGGTGTTATGTTTCAATACAAACTTGCTGCTCGTAATTAATATACCACCTGTTTTGAGTTCAGTCTAAATGTCCCTACATTCATCCTTGTCACTCAAATTGGAGATCTTATCTAATGTGTGTTTTCAATTTTGTTAGTTTGTTTTTGCTCTTTATACGCATGATTTATTAAGTAACTGATTCAGAGGTGAAGCATATAATCGTTAATATATTCATCAATCAAAATGGAAGGACACTTTTACGTTTGTTCGTCTTCAAACCATATAGACATGGTCGGGTTGTTGTCTCTTTGACACATTCCCCATTTCCATTCTCAATTTTACTGTCTAAAATCACTGATAAACTCTTCATCTCAAATGACACACAGTTACTTCTCAAAAGGGTCACTGGTTCTGTGGCAAGAATGGTGAAAAAACAGCAGTCATTAAAAATTTGATGATACCAGAAAACTAATTAAGTACGCAAGACGTTTGTTTTTTCGTATAAATTTGTGGCACAAAGTCACTGATAAATCAGTCAATATACTAGGAGAATGTGATTTAAAAAGTAGGCACCGCAGAGTAAGCAAATCGAGATCAAGAGTAGGTCTGGACTGAACAAAAACGAATGGATAGAGTTAGATATTTGAATGTACAGTTGGACATTGCCCGACGAGTCAAGTATTGGAGGTTTCCATTGCAAGTAGAAAGGCAGCGTATTTATGCAAAACGGTAAGCTAATAAGAACAACCAAGACATAACATAAAAAAATCAACTTATGAATTAAAAAAGACCATGTTTCATTTCTTACATTTCTCAGTCACTTTTATGTTTAAAAAGAGTTCTCAACACAGTCTTCTGAAAAGAACGAACCAATGACGATAACGCTTAAGAAAATGCCTATACCAAATCAGGAATATGACATTTTTTATTCATTCGTTAGATGTGTTTGAGCTTTTTATTTTTGCCATTTAATTGCAATACTCATATAAGAAGACCCTATATCAATACTGAACGAATAACAATGAGACGAAGAACAACGATCAAGAGTTGTTGACGTATTTTATAAACTATGTTAAAAATTAAACTGGAGTTGTCTCTCTTTGTGTGTTGTTAATTGCAATTCACAAATACCAAAATTAAAATACTGTACAGACTTTCTGTATATTATACTCATTTGTGTAGAGGTTCCATCCTCTGTATTTCATTTACAACTTATACAAAAACAATCCTTTGAATAAAAAATACATTTTATTACACCAACTTGTATTTACATTTTCATGACTAGAATATACATTTTTACTTTGTGGCATTACTTTGGCTACAGAGTATTCTATAATATTTTGTTGAGGCGCCAGGGTGACTACCGATTACCTATACACACTGGCTATCATCTGACCTATGTTGACATAGTGTCATAAAACCCCTGGTAGTTAAACACGGTTACACCACCACCTACCATGGGGAGTGACCGGGGAAAACACTCGTATTACCAATGCTCCAGTTATTAGTGCCCCACCTGTTGGCAGGTGTAGGCCTCCCCTCTATAAGATGAGGTGGAGGAGGTCCCAGAGTCACCCATCTGTAGACCCCACCGTTACCACTAACCACATTTTCCAAACCTGCAAATTTTAGAACTTGTCAGGCCCAGAGCAAGGGCCGAGTGAAATAATCCCCCAATCACTACCAGTCTCCCTGGACCTCCCCCCATTCAAAATTGACTCTGCGCCTAAGGATAGTAAAAGATGATTAATTTCTAAAAAGTGTCTTGTTTTCTTTCCAATTATTAAAATTGTTAATTACTAAAAACTAAAATTAATTCTGGATGCTTAAATCACAATAGTCCATAATATGTTAAAAAGTGCTGAATAACTGAAATGTCCAATTCATAGAAACGCAAGTCTATTCGAAATTATCCTGTATTGGTCCAATACTATGAAGGTCAGCCTGGATACTGGTAACCAAAATATTCCAATCAAATACATCAAACAAGTGCCTGAAAATATAAAACAAAAACAGCAGCAACTATTCTCATAGGGAGGGTGGGCGGGTTTTAAATAGTTTAACTTATTTGTGAAACACCTGCTTTCAAGTCGACAGCAAATTAACAAGTGCCCGATACGGGAATTCCAAAATTCTAATTCAAGCTGATACGGAAATTCCAAAATTCTGATTCAAGCTGCGAGCGCTATCTATGGCAATGCCGAATATGGCAATGAGCTATAGACTGCAACACCCACGCACCCACACAAATATTCGATTGAATTAAACCAGATTATTGAAAATATAAAATTTTTATAATCTCTATTAATTGCAATACTCATATAAGAAGACCCTATATCAATACTGAACGAATAACAATGAGACGAAGAACAACGATCAAGAGTTGTTGACGTATTTTATAAACTATGTTAAAAATTAAACTGGAGTTGTCTCTCTTTGTGTGTTGTTAATTGCAATTCACAAATACCAAAATTAAAATACTGTACAGACTTTCTGTATATTATACTCATTTGTGTAGAGGTTCCATCCTCTGTATTTCATTTACAACTTATACAAAAACAATCCTTTGAATAAAAAATACATTTTATTACACCAACTTGTATTTACATTTTCATGACTAGAATATACATTTTTACTTTGTGGCATTACTTTGGCTACAGAGTATTCTATAATATTTTGTTGAGGCGCCAGGGTGACTACCGATTACCTATACACACTGGCTATCAGCTGACTTATGTTGACATAGTGTCATAAAACCCCTGGTAGTTAAACACGGTTACACCACCACCTACCATGGGGAGTGACCGGGGAAAACACTCGTATTACCAATGCTCCAGTTATTAGTGCCCCACCTGTTGGCAGGTGTAGGCCTCCCCTCTATAAGATGAGGTGGAGGAGGTCCCAGAGTCACCCATCTGTAGACCCCACCGTTACCACTAACCACATTTTCCAAACCTGCAAATTTTAGAACTTGTCAGGCCCAGAGCAAGGGCCGAGTGAAATAATCCACCAATCACTACCAGTCTCCCTGGACCGCCACATGAGAGCCCAAGTCAGCTACCAAATCTGACATGGGTTCTCACCTCCACAAAATTTTCATTATTGAATCTAAGGAAAAGTTGATTATGTTGTGCGTAGGAAAGATTCAACCCCCACACCCTTGTATATTATTCAAGAAAACCTGATTTCCTGTTTGTGACAAATTAGTTCCATTTGTTCTGTATAAAGACACTTCACTTGCCTTAATGTTCTCATGTAATATAGCTTTACCCCCATTTTCTGTAACAAAGTTTTTGGCCACTAAATTTCTCTTTTTCTGTTCTGTTCTATTATTGCACCCGCATTCAAGGGTGAAAAATGCCAGTATCGCACTGTAGCATTGAATACCATATTATAATAACCTTTTTAAATAAAGCCTGGTAACGTAGGGTAGACCATTTTTACATTTTCAATTAAACCATTCCCTGTCAATTCTAAATCTGTCAAATCATTAGCTCCACAGAAAATAAGAAAAAAATGAGGAGATGGTAAAAAATAAATATTCTTTTTGCATCCATTAGGGGGTCCAAATCTTAAAGAGGCTATAGAGACAATAACAAGTGAAAACAAGGAACTATCGTTCATAAACTCGGAACAGTAACTGATCAAGTCCAATTTGGAGATTTAGTATGGAAGAGACATATTGATCAGATTCGTGAATTCGTACCGCAGGAAAATAAAAACATACCAAACATACTTGAAATTACCTTATCTAATATTGACACTGAATTCATAACAATACCAACATGTAATTCAATTGCGATACCGAAAACTCTGAAAATAACAATGAATCCGAACAAACTAAAATAACCAAAAATAAAACAGTTGAAAATGCTAATTATGATACTATCGTTATGCACCGCACAGAAATAGTAAGAAAGGCACCAGAGAGACTTATTAGAAACAGATGACTGTAAATATTTGTGGTTAAGTTAGTGTAGTGATATAACTGTAGGTTTAGGATTTCATAATTGAACATTAAAAATATAGACAGTAAAACTTGTAGCTATTTAGTTCAATTGAGTGCAAATTGAATTTATTACTTTCATTCACTAGAGATTAATCTTGTTTATCTTGATCTTCTAAATTAAAAGAGGGAGGATTGTTATGTTAACATTATACGTTATCACTTTTATAGTTGAATTGGCCTATAATTAATACTGACAGTTAGGAATTTATAATCATCAGATTAGCGGATGTTGTGTATTTGTTCTATAACCCTATGATTGCACTGACACACTGTTTTGTACTATGGGAGATGTGATGTGTAATAGCCAATATTCACCGTGTATATTTCCCCAAGATAAATTTGGATTCTTTTCTATTTTTAGCCTAAATTGCTCGTCATAGGTGGCCCAGTTTTCTGACCTCGTTGCCGCTAGTCTTATATCGCGCATATATTTTAACAATTCCTGTGCCCGTGTGCTGTATTTCTCAATGTAAACACTCATAAAAACCATGAATGCTGAAGTCCATTCATTTATGGACAAATAAACACTCGACGATCTTTTTTCAATGCAAATTTTCCCCTTTTTAATTTCAAATCGCCCTCGTCCACCTCTTCCATTGCTTTTCGCGTTCTCAAAAGAGAATGAAGCTCAATAAACTTTCCCTCCCAAATTTTTTTTCTTAATTCTAAAAGACACGTGTTCCCCCACTGTGTCATGAATGCTAGATTCTTGTGACGTAGTGAAATCAATGGAATTATTTGCAATTTCAAAGTTTTGGTGTAACGGGTCGTGCCTTAAAGAGGGGAACGCTCGTGCATCCTCCTCCGACTCATTACCTGATGAGAAATCAGTAGTTTCCACCGGTCCTTCTGCCACTACGTGTCCGACCCCTTGTGTTTTCTTGGCAGTTCTTCTCCGTCCAGCTCCGTCCTTCTGTTGTGGGATTTCCTCGTTCTGCATTCTCTGTCCGCCTGTCCTGTTAGCCGTTCTTCTCTTCTTTCCCATGGCCCTTGATGGCGATCCTATGGCATTTCTCTTGTTTGGCATCTTTTCTTTTTCTTTTGAATAGTTTAACTTATTTGTGAAACACCTGCTTTCAAGTCGACAGCAAATTAACAAGTGCCCGATACGGGAATTCCAAAATTCTAATTCAAGCTGATACGGAAATTCCAAAATTCTGATTCAAGCTGCGAGCGCCATCTATGGCCATGCCGAATATGGCAATGAGCTATAGACTGCAACACCCACGCACCCACACAAATATTCGATTGAATTAAACCAGATTATTGAAAATATAAAATTTTTATAATCTCTATTATTTAAAGATTTTACATTTTGAATTGTCATCGTTTTATTTTTGTGATTTTACTATTTTACCCGAAACACGCAAATGGCCCTGCTGCGAAGGTTAAATTATGATTACGAAATTTTAATACAGATATTGCATACTAACTGTCCATCCCCCTCCATCTGTATCCATATCACAATACACTTGTTCTGCCTTTTCGTCTACGGGATATATAGTGTGCACACCAGAGATCGCTATCGGGTTCTGATATTTTATCGTAGTACAGTCCTTTTTTTCTTAAAAGATAGGTCATAATATTAGAGCTTAACATATTTAAATGAAATATTTGGAGGTTGTACAAAGTTGCAAACAATCAATATTTACGGGACTTTGAGAAACCAAAGTAAGTGAAGCAGAAAAATATAAAAACAACTACCTGTAAATGCTATGATAACAAACTCCCCATCATAAGAATGTTTAATATATGCAACTTTATGATTGTAAGATGTCCCTGCTGTTTGTAGTTGGTGGCAATGTTAAGGCTTATTTGATGAAAAGTAAGAATTTTATATACCGATACAAAAAGTACCACAATACCAAGGTTACCTTTAGATTTAAATAAATAAGAAAATGCAATACTCTGGTAAAAAGCAAATAAAAAAAAGACTCAATGATAAACAACAGACAACATAACATTACACAGAGCTTTGCTCTGGTTGTTGGCAAATGTGAGCAGTATTTAATCTTTACCTCTTCTAGTGAAATTGGTCATTATATAGTCTCTAGTGCTTTTTTCATTTCAATTATTGGTACACACCTGAAATATATGAAATTAAATATCTTATTATCTGCAACAGAGAATGACGTATAGTATACTAGTTTCAGCGTACTTTCAGTATACCTTTTTTACCATTCTGAATACTTTATTAAGAATCTTGCTTTATTTGTATTGTTTTCCTGTGATAATTTAATTAGGTTAAAAAAAAATAACAGCGGATTATTTTATCTAAAAAATATATCATATATCAATAATGTTTCAACATTCTATGCGTTTGCGTTGCGTATTGAAAACTCAATTAATTTTGCCAACACTAGTTCGATTATGAGTGAATTTACTCATTGCTGAAGGCTGTATATTGATTTACAATAACAGCGTTTTTTGGGGGCTCTGTTTTGAAGATGGTTTTATCAAAGGAAATAATATCACATCTCCATATCACATATAATGGTTTTTTCTTGTGCTTTTTTTCAATAATATTTTTTTCAATTTTCCTGAGTTATTAGAATTATTCTAGAGCTAAAATGATTGCACGAGGAAAAACCTTTTTCAAACTTTACCTACTAAAACTGATATAACTTAAACGTAGTATGGTCGTTTATTTAATTTGATTTAATATCCCGTATGCTACCTCAGCGCCAATGATTTTGTTCAATTGACAGCTGTGTGCCTAGTTTTACAAAAAATGTGTGACAAACATTTCAATGTCCTAAAAACTATAACAAGGGTTTATCGTTTGTTCAAATGTATCAAAACAGGTATGTAATGTTCAAAAATAACTTCTCTAGAATAGACTTAATAAGAATAAACTATTTTTAAAATTGCAAGCGCATTGGCTACTTCTACGGTCAGCCTTGCATCGTGAAATTCGAACATCGAATTTCCTTATAATTTCTTTGTCAGTCAATAGAAAAGCTTGCATAATCATTTATTTTCGATAGCAGGAAAACGTTGTGGTTAGACTTTCCCTCGTCAACCGTATAAATGTGGAATTGTAGTATGATATATTCGGTAGGTAGAATATGAAGAAATGACTTGTTGATCCTGTGTGTACATTTCAGTAGTCAAAGTCACACTTTTTCTTACTTTTATTTGTTGTTATTTGGTATATAATTTAGCTTCGTTAAACGTATAATTAATATATAAAATAGGACGTTTCGGTTGGAATTTTTTGGAATAATCATAAGGCAAAATTATTTATCAATTATATTATATGCTCCGGACTTTCACCTTAACAAAGTTCAACATTAATGTAAGGTATAAGCTTTAGGAGCTTCATAGGGCAATTTACGTTGAGTCACAACTTTGGTCATGTTGGTATCAAATATCTTGATTTATTATACTAATATCGTATTTACCTTCATTCTGCACAGAATGGAACAGTTTCTCTTGTCCTTGCTCCTCCAGAATTTCATTAATTTCCTGCAGTGTTATATTTCTAATCAAGTCTTTTGTCGAGTCTTCTTTCAATGATGTCTTAAGAACATCTTGCAATTCTTCTTGCACAGAATTTCGGATCATACTCCTCATAAGTGTTCTGATGTAAACTTTTCCGGTTTATGGTTTTGGTATCTAGCATGGCAACCAGTGGTGCTCCTTTGTCGCTTATCAACGGAATAGATAATTGATCTACACTACCTATGTATTCAGCGTCTGATGATAATGCAGTTGCATTTGTATCTTTATACAAAAACAAACAGAAACTATAATCATTGTATTCAATTTCCAATAGCACTGCATTATGCCGAGTGAGTTTTCAATTATATGTCTCGCTTTGTATAACTGTCAACGTTTAATGGAAAATCAAACGACTGTACTACCTCTTTTTGATATGTTTAACAGAAAAACAAGAAACTGTTGAAGTATCTGCAGAGGTTAATTTCATTACATTATAAACAAATAAGAAACATTTATCTTCACAGTTTCTTTCGTTACATAAGGACAAACAAAGCCTGGCGGTTTATCATGTAAATATAGAGAGTTGATTGAATGCTTTAATCTTGTTGTATTTTTGTTTTGATAAATTAATCTGTATGAAAAATGTGAATTTATTCCTCAGATCGTAGCCGGCAAAAGCAAATTAATATATGAAAATAAGGTTATGATTTATTTTGGATGGTCATGTATATTCAGTGTTAAATCTATTTTGATTTTAGATATAAGATGCAACCATTATAAAAGGTCAGTAATTGCATTAAAAAAAGTTTTTGATTGTAAATGATATACTTCGAGTATTCCAATGGTATCTAAAGTCATTCAGACATAATTTGTAATTGCGTGGTAAAATTTGTTTCAATACTTTCAATTGCATGTAATTAAAACTGCAATTATTTCACATAACTTTTCAATTTGTGAAGAATACAGGTAATTACAGTAAAATGTTAGCATAAGACTGATCTGGTTGATTAAAGTACACTGCTCAATATGTTCGTTAATTATGGTATGATGCTATTTCAATTTTATTTTGTTTTAATTTACCTGTGACGTCACTTTTGTGGCGTCAATTCAGTCGTGTGACAGACAATGCTTGGTTCTGTTGTGTTGCTTGTATGTGCTGTCCTAGGTTATCTTAAGCTTACATGTTTGTTTTCATTATGTGGATATCATGTCGACATGTACTATTGTATTGTTTATTTGTGTATTTCTCCATCCCGGACGTTCTTGAATGTATTTGTACTGTATTCCTGACATGAAATGTTGTAATTCTAGTGTTATATTTAACTTTGCCATGAAAGCGCGAGGTTTGGCTAGCCACAAAACCAGGTTCAACCCACCATTTTTTGTTAAAATAACCTGTGCCATGTCAGGAAAATGGCAATTGTTTTCTTGTAATTCGTTTCTGTGTGTGTTACATTGTCGTTGGTTTTTTTTTTTTTGCACTTTAGTGTTTCTGTTGTATCGTTGTTTTCCTCTTATATTTGATTTGTTTCCCTCGGTTTTAGTTTGTAACCCGGATTTGTTTTCTTTCAAACGATTTATGACTTTCGAATAGCGATATATACTATTGTTGCCTTGAATTAAGAAAATTTTAGGAAATCCTATAGTGAGACCTAAATTGTTCATAGAATCATCAAAGGGCACTAAAATGCTTCTGATAGGATCCTTTTAGGTTATTGTTACAAAAATATTGATTGAAGATTTAATTTATTTTCAAGGTGTATCAAATGAAGAAAAACAAACAAATAGGAAAGCATCAGGGATATTTTCCTAAACAAAAGTTCAACAGAAGATACCCATTCCTTGTTAATGAATATTCCATATCAACTTAATAAGAATGCATGGTTTTGAAGTTCAGATTATAAGTATTGACTTGTTTTGTTAATGACGTGTTATATTTGTCTTTGTATATCAATGACCTTTACTGTTTATTCCATTATGTGGCAATATCATTTTGGCGTGGCTCGGTATTTATACATCCCGCCATTGTGTTATTGTGCTATGATCATTTTTTGTATTCACGTCTCTCATTTTTGCTTATGTGCTTTGTCTTTAGAATCTCTGTATTTCCCTGGTGACATAGATTGTTTCTATAGTGATTAATATTATACCACAATGTTGACTAATGTACCATTACTTTTGTGACATTTTACCTATGTCTGTTTGTTTTGCTTACACACATTTCATTATATAATGGAATCTTAAATGATTGTCATACAATTGAGAGGTTTAGTTATGTTGAGATTATCGCGGGAACATAACGTTCCAACTATTGTACATGTCTATTGTCGAAGTCGTATTGTTAGTGACGTCGCCTTGTCGGAAATACGTACTTGTATATTAAATGTAATGGCTGAACAGTTGTTGTAATATCGTTGCCTGAACTATCATCTATATTTATGGTGCCTTGACCAATGGATCTCGTAAAATTGAAATCAGTCCGATCAGGGAACAACAGAAGCGCTGTTACCAGATTATTCCGAAGATTAGATGAAGCCAACGAAAATTCGAATTTCGACGAAGAAGAAGTTATTGCAACACTCGGAAAACTAGTGCAAAAACAAACATTGTTTGAGGACTTAAACGAACAAATTCTAAAGTTAACAGAACCGGAAATAGGGAAAATCAGATAATAGATTCAGATGAATATTCAGTGGATATGGAAACAAAGATTCGCCACATACGTAAGTTCATACAAAATGTCGAAACACCACAGTCTCGTCATATTGATTCACATACCACAACCCACACATTAAATCCATAAACTATACCGTTTGTTCCAACGCACATCATAGCCAACCCACACCACGCACAGTCGTTTGAGAACCCGTCTGTACAAGCCAGTCATACGTTCAACACACAGCAAAGTACATTTTCGTCCGCTAGTAGTCACCGCCTACCAAAACTTTCGCTTCCAATATTCTCAGGCAACATCTTAGAATGGCAAACTTTCTGGGACTCATATGAGTCGGCCGTACACCTTAACTTGTCACTTACAAATGTACAAAAATTCAATTACTTGAAAGCACAGCTAGAACATGAAGCACTAGATTCTATAGCAGGGTTCGCACTAACAAGTTTTAACTACGATGAAGCCGTCAATTTGTTAAAAGAGAGGTTCGGTCAACAAGACAAAATCATAAATGTATACATGCAGGCATTATTAGAAATCCCTTCGCCCAGAAATCATCTAACAAGCTTACGAAGTTTTTACGATAAAATGGAAAGTTACGTCAGGGGATTAGAAGCTTTAGGACAGACACAAGAAACATACGGTACTCTGCTTGTTCCAATTATTATGAAGAAATTACCCGGGGAAGTCAGACAACATCTCACGCGAGAACATATAATACAAACTTGGGTATTACGGGACCTCCGTAAAAGCATTTTAGATGAAATTAATATAATAGACGCAGGACAAGAGATAGAGTCGACAAACCATTTGCACACAACATCGCCTTTCTTTGCCGGAGCGAAATCGGTAAAGTCCAAATCTTTCAAGAATATTGAGACAAACCTTGCGTGTTTTGTCATGAAATACACGCACCTACACTGTGCAGTAAAATAACCGACACAGAATCCCGTATGATGATAGTAAAACGTGATAAGTTATGCTTTACCTGCCTCAGTAAACACAGAATAAATGAATGTAAATCACACATGTAGAAATTAGGGTAAGAAACACCATACAAGCTTGTGTAATGCACGTCCAACAAACAACATAAAACCAGTGAATGAGGTAAACCATAGAAACGGGAGTAGTAACTCAGCGCATACAAACTTCCACGCGAAAGATAACCAGAGCAACAACCCGTCAAACCCGCCATCGACAAACGTTCAACTCGTAAATGAACTTCATGATACAGAAGAAGATACTACCGTTTTGTATTCTCAATCGACAGAATCGCGATCAAATGTACTATTAAAAACCGCCGTATCTCAAGTAGGTTCGAATCAGCACTTTATCGATACGAATATTCTGTTTGACGAAGGAGCTCAAAGATCGTTTTTGACGCAGAACTTAACGAATAAACTCAGTTTACAGATAGAAGGAACAGAGATAATACATTTATCGGCATTTGGAAGTGAAGATAAAAACACGAGACACTTAGAAAAGACAACAATCTATCTGAAAACCGTTGCAGGACACGTATTGCCAATCAAATTAATGATAGTACCGATGATCGCCACGCCTCTACAGAATCACATACGTAATATTGATACACAGAACGGTTATTTACGTGGTTTGAAGTTAGCACACACGATGACGCAGCAAGATTCATTTGAGATATCGTTGCTTGTAGGTGCAGATCACCACTGGGACATTGTAGAAGACCATATTGTACGGGGAAATGGTCCGACCGCCGTGAAATCAAAGATAGAATATTTGCTTTCGGGACCTACATACAGTAAGAAAACTAACACGTCGAAAACTAGCATGTTTAATGTTTTGATTTCACACAAAGATAAATAATACAATTTAGAGAGATTTTGGAATTTAGAATCAATAGGTATAAATAGTAAGGAGTTAGACGAAGACGACGATGCCTACATTAAAGCATATCAGGACAGATCAATTGAGTTCAGAGAAAATAAAGATTACGCTATGCTACCAGGGAAACAAGACGTTGATGATTTATCTACAAATTTAACCGTTACGAGGAGAAGGACAGAAAACGTCACTACAAGACTCGCTAAAATTCCAAATATGTCGAAGGGAGACATTATACAAGAACAGAAAGGACGGGGATTCAGAAAGAAGGTGACTGAAATCACAAAAACTTCAAGAAAAGACAATCCTGATCATCCAGTACATAGGAAATCAAGCATCACTCGTATCAGAATTGTTAAAAACTGCAGAAAAAGGAAAAGATGGAAATCCGAGTACCATATGTCGTTACGTACATTTTATGGGACAACCGGTAATAATATACAATTCAGTACAAAACTTACAGAAAATTCCGTGACGAAATAGTCCGTGAGACAAGACCGAATTGGATACATCAGTGATGTAACATTTAGCGCAAAGTTGGATTTTAATTGAATTTAATCGCTAAATGTAATTTTCGTTTTTATATAATTTGCTCAGTATTTCAAAGAAAAACACGACGCGAGACAATTTCAAAGTGATATTATTTATTGATGAACAGTTATTTATCAGTGAAACGATTTGTAAATGGACAATTGAGAATTTTAGAAAATTGTGATAATTTTACTTTTTCGTGGCCCCAGTATGTTGAGATTATCGCGGGAATCTAACGTTCCAACTATTGTACATGTCTATTGTCGACGTCGTATTGTCAGTGACGTCGCCTTGTCGGAAATACGTACTTGTATATTAAATGTAATGGCTGAACAGTTGTTGTAATATCGTTACCTGAACTATCATCTATAAGTTAACTATAAAACCAGGATAAAACCACCCCTTCTTCAAAACAAAATATGAAGTCACTGCTCCACATCTAACTGATACAAAAGTAAAACAGAGAAATTTTTAATTCATTCATTCATTGAATGTTATGAAATTCCCTTAACAAATGGCAAAATTAAAATTTCAAACACATCATACGAACTAAAACAAATGTCAAATTGCTTGCTAGCGGAACCGTGAAGTCATTATTAGGTAAGGTATACTACCCTCCTTTCGAAGTAGCCTAGTCCTACAGAAAGATAGATTGGTTATATGTCGGATTATTCTACTCCTAAGCGAGGGTAGTTAACCTTACCTAATAATGACTTCACGGTTTAGCTAGCAAGCAAGCAATCAAAAATATTACCTTTATCTACACAATCAATGCAATGGGCTGTAAATATCATTATTTAAGAAGAAAACTTCGAAATGAACTTAGGTGGAAAATATTTATGATGACAATTTGCTCAGAATACTGATAAATGATAGTTATTTACTCTGCTGCTAGAGAAAAATAGTGATTCACGTTTAATGCTGATAAAAATACATGATTTTCTTTGAATTATGGAGAATGTTGGTGATTTATTCTGAACAATGTAATGATATTGAATAAGTATTCATTCTGCTTAATCTTAGTGATCTATTCTTAATTCTAGTTAATGGTGGTAAATCTACTTAGTTCTGGAAAATGTTAGTGATTTACTTTGGATGCTGGTGAAAATTTGCAATTTACCCTGAATGATAATGAAAACTTTTGATGTTCCCTGAATCATGTGAACGCTGGTGAATGTTAATGATTTACCCTAAATGCTGCAGATTGGCATGCCGATAAAAGTTAATAATTCCCTTTGAAAGCTAGATTATAATAGTAAGTTACTCTGAATTCTTATAGATGTCAATGATTTACTTAGAATTCTGGTAATGTCAGTTATTCACTCTGAACATGCTGAATGCCGGAGATTTTCTCGTGACGATTGTGAAAATTAATTATCTCTTAATTCTTGTGGATGTTTAACATGTGTTCAGGTTAATGTCAGAGATTTTCTCTGAATGCCAGAGAAAGTTAGTTCATTTACTCGTGAGGCTTTTGAAAATTAGTGAACTCTGACATTTTTGTAGATGTTAAGCAAGTAAATGAATTACTCAGTTCTGGTTTATGACCATGAATCACTCTGAATGCCAGATAAAGTTAGTGATTTACTCGTGACGATTGTAAGAATAAGTGATCTCTGAATTCTTGTGGATGTTATTGATTTACTTAGAATTCTGGTTGGTGTCAGTGAATCACATTGAATGCCGGAGAAACTTAGTTATTTACTCGTGACGCTTGTGAAAAATAGTTATCTACACTGAATTTTTGTGGATGTCAATGCTTTACTTAAAATTAAGGTTAATGTCAGTGATTCACTGAAACCTGGTGTCAAAAATCTGTACTTTAGAGGAAGAGACAAATAATATTATATTACATCTAAAGATTATAATAATCCAAAGTAAACTATACTACGATGTCAATGGAAAAAATTCCCGCGCAAGTGTCATGACTAGGATAGACCAAAAATAATTTAAGTTCTATCCATCATTCACATTCCGATCAATTTACTTAGTTGAATAAAATATATATTTTAAATATATTTAAATTGGTTTTGAATTCTGTTAATATATAACTCGACACTGAAGGTTAAAAACCCTAAAACATTATGGTAAATGGAATCGTCCAAACGGATTACCTAACTCAACTATGTAGATTTAGAATTATGTACACAGAAAAAAGATTAGAAATAAAGCCCTATGAAAGGTCAAAACAAAAACAAACAATTGTATAACATCAATGTTATTAAATTTGCTTACATAAGATCCGTGAAGTTAAAATTTATAAAGATTACGTGTACCCTGTCAACCCCTGAAAAAATAATAATGTTTTCTTGACTACTTCCGGACGCGGTGGTCAGGAAAATTAATATTTTGTTTTTAATTATGTTAATTAATCATATTCGTGATCAGTTTACAGAGGTATAAACATGATAAAGAAAATTCGCAAATGGAACAAATGTTTCATTGCTAAAACCAAGACGTATGCCTGAAGCCCTTCCTCATGTCAAATAGACAGCTGTGCCAAAACTGCATTTTGAAAATGGCCCGGAGTCGTTATTCTGTTGCTCAATTACTATTTTTCACAAAATGTTTGAATCAACGTTTAATTGTTCACGCTCTGACTGCCAATTGTTCTTTTCTTTCGATATACCATTATAGATAATCTAGAACATCGTAATCTCTTCTTTTGAATAACAATCGTCTTTATGCATTCATAATGAGTTAGCAAATACATTGTATGTCAGTATTCAATCTGAATGTTTGGTTAATTGCTTCAAACAAATTAACACACCAACAGAGTGTTAAATTTCAACAGGGTAAATGACCCTTCCGGAGGTATTGAAAACAGCGGAAAATGTGTCCACCATGGTATGCAAAAACGCGATTTATTGTCGGATTTGTTATAAAATATAGACATAAAAAACATCGTAATATATCGTGAAATATTCCCTATATTAGACGTGATTATTTCTTATCATTAAATTTAAGAAAATTTATTATTCAGTAGCCGAAATTTGAATTAAGATTATCCATGGGAAACAACTGAAGTAACTGAAAACAACTTAAAGCAACTGTAGAAATAAAATCATTATTTCATAATGGCAATACCCACATAGATGATCAAATTAAATCCCTTTAACAATCGACAATACAGTGCAAGAAAACCCTCAAAAGTTAATAGAGCACAAAATGTGCTTTTTTGTTGTTAAATCTTAGTTTGACAAGTTCACTTCACAAGATTATTAAGGAATTGATTTATAATTGAGATAAAAAAATAACACCAACTGTTCATTTGCCTCATCTATTGTTTGGATATAGTTTTGGTTTTTTTTGGCGTTCAGATAAATTTTATAGATGCCTGTTTCTTTATCTTTAACTTATACACACAATGTTTGTTTAGACACTTGTCACTTAGAATCGATAGATGATGACCTCAAGAGGTCTTTTAATGAATGTGTCAGGTTGCGATCTGACTGATAAAAACATATCTTTTTCTGTCCACCTGTACTTTTAATTACTCTCATTAATAATGTTTTCATAACATAATCGTATTTCCGCTAACCCTTCCGTAGCACATAAAATGACATTTTATACAGGGTTTGCAATACTCAATCTTTGGTATTTTACATTTTTATTGGTCTGGGTAATGTTGTGTGTCATTTAGTATTTTTTTCTTTTTTATTCATAGATTTGTCAGTTTTGGTGGGTTTTTTTTCGAGTAATAAGTTTAAATGTCCCTTTTGTATCGTACGCCTCTTTTTTGGTCAAAATCAACTAAGGAAGTAATTTCAAATTATTAACAAACAGTCTGCTATGAAGACACCGTCTAATTTTGAAATATTATTTTTCTAATAATTAATTAAACATCTTTCTTTAAAAACTTTCCGTAATGCCACTAATAATTCCAGTATTGCAAATATTTAACAATTTAATTACGAAAGTAAATAGTTTCATAGACAGTTGTATCCATGAATTTAGCTACTAAAGTTTTCTTATCATCATTACTGACGTTTTAGCTTCGTTGATTCTGAAATTTCGCCAATACAGGTTCATGTTCCATTTCCTATTGAGAGCACTGTAACAACAGCTTTTATGCCACCATGGTCCATAATTGTCTACACAATGCGTTCCACCATGTTCATCATTATTCTGGTCAGTTGATGAGAACTTCATTCCATTGTGATAAGTCATTTGATCACCTATAAATGATATATAAATCATTTACTACAAATGACAACTGATATTCGATAAGTTAACATTTAAATGAATATAACATGTAACATGTCAAATTTTGTTGCTTTTTATAATCTGAATGAATTTCTCTCATTGTCTATCCACCTTGAATCAAATGAAAACTATCTGAACAGAGTGACCAAATAATAAAAGAAACAGAATATGGTGTTGCGCTATGAATGTCTGATGTAGTTATTTATCTCGACAATACCTACGACTCACATCGATCGTGATAAGAAATGTGTCACATTAACTGAATTAGTTTTTTTAAGCTATTAAAATTGAGAATGGAAATCGGGATAATGTCAAAGAGACAACAACCCGACCAAAAAGCAGATAACGGACAAAAAGCCATCAATGGGTTATCAACGCAGTTAGAAAATCCTGTTTACGGCTGGCTCCTTAATTTGTACTAGTTCAGTAAAAATGGATGTCATACTAAACTACAAAACATATAATGAACTAAAATTTAAAAAAATAAAAAAGACTAACAAATGCCAGAGACGTTGAAAAAAGCTTTCTTAAACTTATTTATATAGCCTAATCAATTTAGTATCATCATATGAAGCAATTGCTGAAACTTAAAAGTCTTCCACAGCTATATGTAATTGTGCCTAGTTGTTCCAAACGACAGCCTAAAACACTATGTTCAGAACAACAGTTTGTAACGTAAGGTGTATAGATAAGGTCAATATCAGTTACCTGCATCTCCATTATAATCCCCAACAGTAAGCTTATACTTGGACGCTGCATCTCCAACAATAAACTTTTTATAAACAGCATACTTCTTTGTATTGGACATGTCTGTTAGGTCTATTCGCAGCTCATATTTACCACTGGATGTTAGGCTGTGTATGTGTTTGTTTCCTTTTAATACAAATGATACACATGACCTGATGACTGTAGCGTTGAAAATATCATTTTTTTAAATTGATCAAAGAAAGGAAAGGAAATGATTACTTTATTGTCAAAGGCAAATAGCTATACGACAATTACATGATAGTAAACTATACATTATAGATTTCCAATAAAATTACATACAAACGTAACTCAATGTAAAAACCGAATTGGACTGGTTATTGCCGACCATTACATATAATGAAATACGTCGATCATGTTTAAACAAAATGTTTCCAGACTGTCAAAATCATACACTGGAAATTCTCGCTCATACAAAATAATTTTATCATGACGAAAAATTATAGAAATCTTGCATTTCTATTTATCTCATGGTTTTCCAGATTCCCGCCAATTTTTATTTATAGAAGACCATGTGTAAACACACATATCCCATGCCTATCATACGTCCGATTTGATTTATCTTTCATCGTTTTGATTATAAAATTCATGTTTTTTTCAATTTCCTTTGCAGGTCAACGCCTTATTATACTTATCTTTCTTTTATTATATATATATTTATATATGTCATCCTATCTGTTACGGAAGAAATATTTAGAATGATGATTCCCTTCCATGGCATTCCTTTTTAAAATGATTCTTTTGTTACAAAAATGGATTTAGAAAACTTCCCTATATATGTTGTTTCTTTAGATGTTAGGTGCATTCGATTAATATTTATGTAAAAATTCGTTTCACAGGAATGCTTTTTGACTCCAAATACAAAAGACAGTTCCAGGTACTTTTTTTATTATTTAAAGTAAAAAGTAAAATCACAAAATAGTGAACTCCGAGGAATATTTAAAACGGAAAATCCCTAATCAAATGGCAAGTTCAAAGGATCGAATACATCAAACAAATGGATAACCTTATAGTATTACCGTATATTATTTTATCCATTTTATTAATAAACAGTTAAAAGGGGCACCGAATTCATTTTACTGAATACATCATTCAAGGGTTATTACACTGAACACCATAAAATAATAAGATTGCGATGTCAGATATAGACTTAGAATTTAAAAAAAGGGGTTGTGATAGAGGAAACGTAAAGGTAGAAAAATTGAGGTATTCATTGGATGAAGAGCCATATATATTAGTGACAAGAAGATAAATATCATCCAGACTTCGTACTATACCACAGGAAGACATGTTATCCTATATGTTCTTACCCCGGACCAAACACTCTTTGATCTTACCCCTAAATGTTGCTTTCTTGGTAGCCAGCCTTCGATTTAGATTTGAAACAATCGAGACTCGAGCTGGGTGTAGCTTTAATTGTCACAAAGAGCTAAGTGCCTCACATTTTTTTCATCATTAAAAAAGTGAGATAAAGAGAATAAAACACCAAACAGAAAAGTATTATTACCAGGCGTTCATAACTGTGAAACTGATGTTTGACTTTTTTGTACACCGAACTTATAGTTTTTGGTGGATAAAATTTTCAACAGACATTTGAAATGCCAACATTTTATGTAGTACTCGTGTACCTTGGTTCGAAAAAACAAGATTTTATAGTTCTACCAGACATGTTGACATAAGCTCAACGTATGAAGAAAAAAGACAAAATTTGGTCTTTAAGTTAAAATCCCCAAATATGTACAAAGGCATATACACATAAATCTATGTATAATTTGTGGATTTGTCTGTAACTGAACACTCAGACTTACATCTTAAACCAGCAGTATTACTGAAATATATTGATTAAATGCGCGCTAGAAATATAATTTCATGGGAAATATGGGTTAAGTGAAATGACGAACTCAAGAGCGGTGTATTTGATTACTGGAAACTGAAGAACTTAATCTCTAAAATATTTTTGTCAATGGAATCCTACCAAATGTAATAACAAAATAAGTGAAGAACGAAAAATTAAGTTTGTGCTAATTTTTTAAAAGCATACATTCCAATAAAATATTTGTATTCAACGAGACAAAATTATGCAATTTATGCACCCCTCTAACATGTTTTAATGCAATAGGACAATATACGGTCCGATAACTTGGTGTTATCTAGTAATGTCATTTTTTTTTTTTGAAATTTCTTATAATAATTAAGGATGTTCGCCTGTCTTGTTTTGGATGTATATTTTTGTCAGATTTTCGAAATCCTCTGGTTTTATCTATTTAAATGCCTTGAAAATTTTGCATATTGACCCCCGTTATTCTTTAATTTTATAAATCTTTTACATGTATAATTATAAGCCATCTGTAAAAGTCTTATAAAATCTTATTTATTTTTGACAGTTTTTGACGGCTTATATCTCGAAATCAAGCAAAATGACATATATATTTTTTTGCTTTTTTTATTCCTAAATAAATTCCCTATCAGTATATAGTAGTGTTATGGAAAGCTAATCATTCTGAAACTAAGCAGCGAACTTCCTTAATAATGTTTACAACGCAACATATTCATCCAGGCGTTTAAAGCTACTTTTCTTCATGTTTTCGGTATGTCTTTTAAATGGCGTTCTTTTGAAATTCATTACAGTTCACACCAAGTCCTCGAAAAATGTCCTATTACAATAGTAACCAAACATATAGCAAAAAATGTGTCAAGCAATTCAAATTAGAGTATGCAATTAAATCCATTCCTTTATGTTTTTGTGTAAAAATATTAGATAAAATGAAACTGCTTTAAATTTTATTCTGTACGAAAATGTAAGCACCAGATAGGCAAAGATATTAAAGGAACATTCAAAAACATAAGTTGAAAAAATAACTGACAACGCCGTAGCAAAAACGGAAAAAAGACAGAAAGACAAACAGGGGAAAACAACTCTTCATAAAACACAACTAAGAAGACTAAAGACAGAGAAACATCAACATCAACAAGAACTGGTTGTGATATCAGGTGCTCTGGAAGGGTAAGCAGATCCTGCTTCACATATGACACCCGACGATTAGCAAATAGCTTCTTTTATTACATTTGGATGTTTCAAGCAATGACAGGATATTTTGATCAAGTGATAGATCAGAAACTATACTACGAATTTAATTTCCTTTTAATGTACGTACCTAACCAGTACTCGCCATCAACATTTCCAAATCCATTCTCGTAATCTTTCCAATTTCTCTGAAAGTTTACATACCCATCAAATCTTCTTTGGATTATCTAGAATAGATTACAAGTCATACAATTAAGAGATTAAGCTACTCTAAACCAGGTTTAATCCACTAATTTCTTCTTTCTTAATGCCTTCACCAAGTCAGGAATATGACAATTGTTATTCATTCGTTTGATGTGTTTTAATAAAGGCAACCGTAGTATACCGCTGTCCGAAAGTCATAAATCATAGAAAAGAACTATTAGATTTCGTTTTTTTTTTTGTACTTTACATTTTTTTACAAAAGAAAACCATTCATTTGAACAACTCAATGTAAAATTGATACAAAAAAAAACATGTTGACATTATTGTCCGTTTGTCAGTTATGATATGAGACTATAATTAGTGATTAATTTTGAAATATATTGTTCTTCGGAGAGTTATTTCAAAATTGAAAGCGAGTTAACATAACAACTGTGTGTGTTCAAATTGTGTGGAATATCTAAGAGTATCAAATGTTTTGAAACTCAATATTAATATTTTATCAAACTAATATATCGATTGTATTTACAATTGAAAAAAACGGAGTAACAATAGCACAACCATAAACCGGGTGTTCTCCGGAAAATTAGTCAGGTCCTGCTGATTATGTGGCACCCGTCGTTTTTCTAATACGAGTATAAACGAGACGATAAGTTTTATTCGATGGGTGAACTTAGGAAAAAAAGGAGAGCTGGATTCTAGCTACGAGGATTGAAACATATCCATCTTTATCTTTTGAACAGATGTTCCAATATATGACAACAAAGAAATTAAAATGAATATCTTAAAGACGACTATCGCACAGTGATTAAAACGTTATATGTTTTAAAGATGTATACTATATAGTTCGTGTTGAATATAAAATATAAATAAAAACTATGTTGGCACAAATCTATGTTCTATTCACGATACTTTTTTTATCAAGGAGAGATGGGATGAAAGTTTTAGCAAGATATGTCAGGACATAAGAAAATTAGCATATACATCATAAATAACACGTACACAAAATTTCTTTGAAATTATGGATCTCTTTTTTGTTCACCTATCAACTGGTTTTCTGTTGAAAATTTGTCTGTTAGGAATTAGCGATTTATTAAACAAAAAACAAATTCAATGACTTAAACCGATATTAAGCCTTTACCGGTAATAAAAGGAGAAGATCCTTGAACAGACTATCTGTAATAAAAAGATAACGTATCGATACATTTTTCTATCAGTAAGCTGTAGGTATTCCAATGGAAACTAATTAAGCCCATGAGTAGCAGATTGGTTGTTGTATTTTCAGATAGCAGCGTTTTAGTAAAACTGGGCATAAGTTCGTTTTTATTTAACGTAAAAGACAATTTAACATGACAATTTAACATGACAATAACAATCAAAACCAAGGAGTAAACAAAGACTCACAACACCAAAGGACATTTACATCAACATCTATAAATAATAAATAAGAAACAACACGAACTCCACTAAAAACCGGGAGGGAAATCAGGTGCTCCGGAAGGATAAGCATTTCCTGCACTGTGTACGGCACCCGTCGTGTTATTTCTTTGTTCAGTTCGGTACTGATGGAAGGTTATAATGACTGAGGAAGAATATCAGATATGATTTCTGACACACTTTTGTCATAATGGCCAATCAGTTCATGATGGCGACCCTAAAATTTCTTGAGTGATGACCTTAGTTTGATTGATTCATAGCCCTGTCTTAGCAACTTTTGAGAAAGCAGTATTCCTCGTTCAACAAAATCAACGTTCTTTGAGCTAGCTCTAGAGTAACGTAAAAAATGAGACACATAAACTCCATATGCTGGTGCCGCTGAGATGTTGCTACACAGAAATGGAAAGTTGACTATAGTAAAATTAAAATCATCGCGTTTGTCATAAATTTTGGTATTTAACCTACCATCAGTAGTCATTTCAAGAAAAATGTCTAAATATGAAGCAGATTTGTCTGTGTCGGTAGTATCGTTAATTTCAAGTTCACATGGATATATTAAATGTAAGTGATCACTAAATCTATTATTATTAAGAGACGGAACATCATCAACATACCGAAAGGTGAAATTAAAAGACTGGGCTAATTTCTTTTCTCCTTTATGTACAAGCCCTAGGATACATTTTGCTTCATAGGAATACAAAAACAAATCTGCAAGTAAAGGGGCGCAATTGGTACACATTGAAATTCCAATAGTCTGTTGGAAGACCAAACCTCCAAATTCAAAAAATATCGTAGAGTTACTGGGATGCTAATTCAGCCTCACATAATCAGGGATTATCTAATTACAATGCAAAATTTAAAACCAAGGGATCTTACTTTTAAAACATTAGCATCAGTTATTGCTTTTTTCACATTTTAAATTTATACTATTATATATTGTTGTGTACTTTGAATACTTCATAACATGTAGTGACTGGTGATGAGTTTGACGTTAAATACATGGCTTCAAGTCGTTAGCTTTTGTGATTCCTTGATGTGTTCATACTTTTTTCAGTCATTTTAAATTAATGGAGGTATAAAATGGATGTGTTCCTTTTGATGTTGAAACCAAAAATAGATTTGACATTTCTAAAATTAAATTTCAAACATATATATTTTTTCTCTCTATTTTTTAGACCAAAATATTTCTATTTTGAAACTCACCGTCCAACCTCCACCATCTGTAGCCATATCACAGTACACTTTGACCTTTTGGTCAGGATTAATACTGTATACACCAGAGTGGGATACATATCGTTGCAGCTGAGTACAATCCTTTGCAATCTTCGTTCCACATATCCCCGAGGCTAGATAAAATTTACAAAAAATTGATCTAGGGGTATACCATCCTTTGGCTTGTTTATAATTGAACAAAGCATAGATATTTGTTTTAATTATCTTTACATTGTTTTATTTGTGGTTATTCTGAAAATGCACATATAATTTCAAATTGACTGAGACGGAAACAATCTCTTTCGATAAAAAGTAATAAAGTTAACAATAAGATAACTTTGACTATGAAAAAACTGAGTTTAACTGGTCATGAAAACTTGCAATCGATTAATATTACCGCTTACTATTCGATGCTATTAACATGATTAATGGTATATTTTTTTTGGAATGATAACCATGATAACGAAAGTTGATACATATCGGTGTCTTATTCTCACACAATCTTGGAAATTTAGGGATAACGCTTATGGATATATATATATATATATATACAACTCGTCTAAACATCAACCCAACAATGTTAGATCTGTAAATTTGCTTTCGCAAATTTTTGGTTCTTCCCTCGCCGGGATTCGAACCCATGCTACTGTGATATCGTGACACCAAATCGCCTGCACTGCAGCCGTCCCGCTAGACCACACGACCACCTGGGCTCTCAAAAAAGAGCTTTCGCTGGCCATGTGTTACCTTTCTTCGTCAGTTTTAATCTAGCGGCGTACTACAGTACATGAACATGTATATATATACAACTCGTCTAAACATCAACCCAACAATGTTAGATCTGTAAATTTGCTTTCGCAAATTTTTGGTTCTTCCCTCGCCGGGATTCGAACCCATGCTACTGTGATATCGTGACACCAAATCGCCTGCACTGCAGCCGTCCCGCTAGACCACACGACCACCTGGGCTCTCAAAAAAAGAGCTTTCGCTGGCCATGTGTTACCTTTCTTCGTCAGTTTTAATCTAGCGGCGTACTACAGTACATGAACATGTATATATATACAACTCGTCTAAACATCAACCCAACAATGTTAGATCTGTAAATTTGCTTTCGCAAATTTTTGGTTCTTCCCTCGCCGGGATTCGAACCCATGCTACTGTGATATCGTGACACCAAATCGCCTGCACTGCAGCCGTCCCGCTAGACCACACGACCGTCTAGACCACACGACCACCTGGGCTCTCAAAAAAAGAGCTTTCGCTGGCCATGTGTTACCTTTCCACGTCAGTTTTAATCTTGCGGCGTACTACAGTACATGATATATAAGGCATGAAGATGTTTATGTTACAGATCAGCTAAATTATCTATAGTAAAGGATCCTACAAATTAATGTCAGATACAGTCACAGAAAATAATTATATTTATAAGTACGTCTGAGTCAGTGACAACCCTACAACAGATGTATACATCGGATCGCCATCAATGATGGTGATACATGGCTGTGTACATAATGTATATACAACTCGTCTAAACATCAACCCAACAATGTTAGATCTGTAAATTTGCTTTCGCAAATTTTTGGTTCTTCCCTCGCCGGGATTCGAACCCATGCTACTGTGATATCGTGACACCAAATCGCCTGCACTGCAGCCGTCCCGCTAGACCACACGACCACCTGGGCTCTCAAAAAAAGAGCTTTCGCTGGCCATGTGTTACATTTCCACGTCAGTTTTAATCTAGCGGCGTACTACAGTACATGATATATAAGGCATGAAGATGTTATTGTTACAGATCAGCTAAATTATCTATAGTAAAGGATCCTACAAATTAATGTAAGATACAGTCACAGAAAATAATTATATTCATAAGTACGTCTGAGTCAGTGACAACCCTACAACAGATGTATCCATCGGATCGCCATCAATGATGGTGATACATGGCTGTGTACATAATGTATATACAACTCGTCTAAACATCAACCCAACAATGTTAGATCTGTAAATTTGCTTTCGCAAATTTTTGGTTCTTCCCTCGCCGGGATTCGAACCCATGCTACTGTGATATCGGGACACCAAATCGCCTGCACTGCAGCCGTCCCGCTAGACCACACGACCACCTGGGCTCTCAAAAAAGAACTTTCGCTGGCCATGTGTTACCTTTCCACGTCAGTTTTAATCTAGCGGCGTACTACAGTACATGATATATAAGGCATGAAGATGTTATTGTTACAGATCAGCTAAATTATCTATAGTAAAGGATCCTACAAATTAATGTAAGATACAGTCACAGAAAATAATTATATTCATAAGTACGTCTGAGTCAGTGACAACCCTACAACAGATGTATCCATCGGATCGCCATCAATGATGGTGATACATAGCTGTGTACATAATGTATATACAACTCGTCTTAACATCAACCCAACAATGTTAGATCTGTAAATTTGCTTTCGCAAATTTTTGGTTCTTCCCTCGCCGGGATTCGAACCCATGCTACTGTGATATCGATATATATATATATATACGCGTAAAAAATAATTTTCACATGTGCAGATATATATATATTCATTAAATAAAATAGTAAAATAAGTAAGTTAACAGTTCCATTCTATCGATTTCGTCCTTCCTTTGAAATAAAGTCTTGCGGAGATTCAAGATGCGGTGTTTGCGGTCAAGACATAAAATATTTAGAAACGGGTAAAATGAAATCATTTAAAGATGGCAAAAGATTTCATGTGAACGCCAATATGACTTGTAAGACAACAAATCTTATTTACTGCGTCACATGTCCTGGTTGTCACGAAAATTATATTGGACAGACCAGGAATAGCCTCTGTGGACGGGTGCGACTTCACAAAGAACAAATAAAACACCCACAATACAGAAATTCGACAATAAGTGCCCATCTTGCAATGTCTTGACACTTGTGGAAAAAAGTATTTTCAGAATGTAGACGGGATGAAGCATATAGAAAAGAGATGGAACGTTATTTCATAACAACGTTCCGTTCGAAATTAAATCCAGAGAATTTTTAATAACGAACAATGCCAGAACGTCACAAATCTCCTTAACGATGTCGCCTATAGCGACACTACATCAGTTATCCTGAAGAGTCCCAATGGAAGGATAAAATCGATAGAATGGAACTGTTAACTTATTTATTTTACTATTTTATTTAAGGAATATATATATATATATAGGAGTATTTGGACCATACGCGTATGGTCATGACCATATTCGTATAGTCATATGGTCCGACCATACGCGTATGCTCCGATCGTACGCGTATGGTCGGACCATATGAGTATATACTCGTTTGGTTATTAACGGGCCAGACCATATTAGTATTTTGACCATATAGGTATATTTTTTTTTCAAATATTCATTAGAACCGTTTCAATAATACAATAAACTTTATAATTCAAACGCTACATAAACATTAAATATTGATGGCATAGTTAGTTTCCATCGCTACTTGTATTCTTGTACTTGTGTGCGTTGGGTGAAATTTATTTCCTCACGGTACTAGTCGCCGTACCATAACTTTTCTGCATTAGCTCGTCTTGGTTGTGTACGATCCTTCTTTTTAATCATTATAATGTAATAAAATGACCTTTGATATCGTCTTTTTAATGATGTTACAACTAGAAGGGTCATATCTAATGAAGAGTTAAATATTAACTGTCAACTAAATAATTACTTCGATTATATGAGTATACGCATACGTTCATGACCATACGCGTATGATCCAAATACTCATATGGTCCGGAAAATATATATTAAAGTTAAAATTAATCTTAATATCTACTCTGAATCGGTAGTTTAAAACTTACTTTCTACGTCCCGTGTCAACATTATCAGTAGTCTGGAAACTAGCAGTTCTCCTCCAGATTCTGAATAATATATGATTATTATAACATTATTCCCGATATATTTCTGACTGTAATGACAACTCACAACAGCAGTAAATATTTGAAATCTGATTTATCATGTCTTTATTCATGGGAAACTGAAAAACGTAAACACTAGGAACATAAAGACATAAATGTTCCCTTTCAAACAAGTTTTAATCGAATTTAAATGAGAACTAACTGTGCACCACTTAGTGCGGACCTGTTTCCGTATTGTTAAGAGTTACAATGTATGAATTAAATCAGCAAAGACCCATCGAAACAACATCTGATACAAAAAATAAACAATACTTTTAGATAATTAGACGATATATTGGCTCTCAATAATGACAATGTTGAACTAACTTCAAATAAAGCTAATACTTATGATGAACACTACTCTATCCTTGATGTTGATATCTATATCATAAACGGAAATCGCAATACCAAAATTATGATTAAAGAGATAATTGTTAATTTCCTGTTCATTTATCCATTTTCCCTTGTCTCAATCTTATGGTTTTTATATATCTCAACTTGTAAGATTCGCTATTGTATGTAACAACATATTAGATGTTAGCGAGATAAATTTGTGTCTTACTGAAACATTATTACACCAGGGTTTTTGATATCACAAACTAGACAAAACATTTACTAAATGTTATCATCGGTCCCTGGACATCATTCTTAAATACAATTCAACATGCAGACATCTCATAGGTTCAGGTATTTCGCAATCATTTTGTTACAGATATATTCTTTATAAAGCTTTAAAATGTCGGCATTCACCTAAAAAACTAACAAAACCTTTAAACAGACTTTTTAAGAAGGGTTATAGTTACAATACTTTTTTCAGGTCATTAAAGATTACATATTTGGACTTTAATATTGATTCACTTATATGGTCTTTGCATCGGAAAAAAACACATGTATACTACAACCAGTTGTGGGCATGATACGGGTTATGTTCCCCATATATTTTAGGATGGTATATAATATCAAATTCCTAACGGGAGGGATTGTTTTTTATATATATTTTTATGACGAAGACATACTATTTCAATCAGAGAAATTGAGCTCTGGGTTTGGCACTGTTAGTAGTTCTTTGTTAATGTATGTATCATTGTCATTATGTTTAGTTCTTTTGTGACCTTTTGTTACCTATTCTGACATCGGTCTAGGACTTCTTTTGAACTGAGTTTTACTGTGAGTATTATTGTATGTTTGATTTTTTTATATTGGCTAGAGGTATAGGGGGAGGGTTGAGATCTCAAAAAACATGTTTAACCCTCCGCATGTTTGCGCTTTACCCAAGTCAGGAGCCTCCGGTCTTAATCTTTTATGATATTTAATTTTAGTTTCTTGTGTCTATTTTGGAGTTTAGTATGGCGTCCAATTCAAATGCAAGTTCACAGATCAAGTTTTATATTTAAGTTATTAACAAATCAAACATATCAAAAACGATAATGTCCGATAACGTTATTAAAGTGATAATCCCACTTGCTTAACAATTTTGTTATTAAATTTAGTTGTCCCCCGTTAATTGACTGTTGAAGTCAAATTCTAATCAATTTTAATTCTCATCAGAATTGGGTTTCTATTATCTACATACTCGGTCGCTCTGACATAAACTGTTTAACTAACACATATAACACGTAGTCATCGGACGGTTATTTAGACTAATCTGCATTTGGTGCGGTATCTAAAGGGAATCGTTAATTACGACAAAAAAATTGAGCACTGTGTATAGAATGTAAAGCAATGGCTTTTATGTATCCCATATCTCAAAATAAAAACGTGTTGTAAATAATTTGAAATTGCCATTGAATCTGTAATTTATTCTAACTGATTAAATAAAAAGAGTAATGTTTGCCTTTTCCCGGTCTTTAAATTTCTATTATCATTTTGTCAACTATATAATTTGTGCTAGGAGTTTCCATTTAAACAATGTATGCATGTAAATTAACAACCAAATTAGTTAATGGAAAAAACAGCTGTGCTTTCAATTAAACTTCACATTATGCACATATCATCGGTGATCATTTGCCAGTCTGTGCAAATGATTGTAAATAGTTACATTTTTTTATTGTTATCGATCGATTTTGACACTTAATCTTTTAATACACTTACACTAATGAATATTCAAAAAGCGTTCGGAATTCGGTATTGGCAGGGCTCGTTTAACTCAGGTTGAGCTAACGTTAAATAATAGGGAAATTTCATAAGGCTTTGTAAATTGCTCGATTTAAAGTGAAATTATGATTTTTCAGGGTTCAGTTTCCCTCGGTTCGACTGTGTTTTGGAATGAAATTAAATATAAACATTGTTAACTGGGTCTTGTTAATATCATGATATGAATAATGATTTATTTAATTTGACAAAAACCGGTACTTTTTGCAGATCTTTATATCAGTTTGTCTGATAACAGAATTGACGACGATATATAAACTGTTACTGTTTATATGTAAAGTTTTCATTTGGTGTTTTTGCTTGAATCTATTAATTCAGGATATTTGGTAAAAATGTTTTGATGTTTTATCGATAAAGCTTAACATGTGACTTACAACTGTGTACACCCTTGTACAAATCTTATTGTTAATCCATATTGTTTGTTTTAAAAAATAACGAAATCAGATTACCATTCAGCTTAAGAATCCACTTGATTTCCTCCATCACCTGTTCATTAAGTTTGACAATCTCCCTCAACTGTACCATTTCTTGGGTGGAAAAATAATTCGACTATTAAATATATTCTACTAAAACATGTTAAAAGATATCAGTTTAGAATATCAATCTGATATACATTCCTTTTCAAACAATTGCTTATACTAAGTTACAATGTTATTATTTTTCTCTAATTACATCTTTGCTAAACGTACAAAACTCAGTCTATTCTTACTGTTAAGAATATTCTGTGTGTCCCTTTTGAGATCTTCTGCAGTTATATCACTATCTCCAGGTAAACATTTTCCTACAATGACAAAATTTCAAACATAAGTAATAGGAGGGGGTGTGCTTTCCTTAAATATTTTATGATAACTTTAACGATTGTTAACTTAGGTTTTTTACACGTATTTGAATAAAACAACAATAAACTTTATTCAATATAACTGACGCCAGATTTATAATTTTTGATAGATTACATCTGTAGTAGGACACCCTGGTTCTATATTAAGAAAGGGCAATTTAGAGAAGTAAAATCCATTTTGAACTGTATTCATATTTTTATACATGACAAAATATTCGGAAAATAATTACCCCCTCCGCCCCCCTCTGCCCCCCCCCCCCAAAAAAACGTTCACCGATTATAACTTTATTCAATATAACTGACGCCAGATTTATATTTTTTGATAGATTACATCTGTAGTAGGACACCCTAATTCTCTATTAAGAAAGGGCAATTTAGAGAAGTAAAATCCATTTTGAACTGTATTTATATTTTTATACATGACATTCGGGAAATGTTTACCTCCCCCCTCTGCCCCCCCCCCCCCCCCCCCCCCAAAAAAAAAAGTGTACCGATTATTTAGTGGTTTTTACTTGTTTTTGGTTGTTCTCACTTGACCGAGTACCAGTATGTACTACCACATATTATGTAACCTGAACATAATATATACATGACGGAGTCAACAGCTGATGAAATAATATATTCCCCATCGTCTTTCGTTTTAAGTTTTCAAGTTTATCATTTTATAACATTGTATGACCAATAAAGAAAATAGATAATATTATTGAAGCTTACTTTTATAATCTGATTTTAAATCATAAAACAAATAAAGCATAATGACAATACTATCTCGTTATACATGTTATAACTTTTTAAAATGTGTTATACATGCATTATGTATTAAGACAGAATTAATTTCATAGTATCTACGAATCGTAAAGTATTCAGTGGATTAATATACCGTTAGCTTTTTTGTTTTGAACATATATGTGACAATCATATATTATTGGTTTTTGACAATAAATTATGTTGAGAAAGGGTACAATGGAAATATAGTGCAAAGCTAAGACGGCATGACATTTTGAAAATCATGTTTATTTTAATATGAAGTCAAGTTTTTTCCATAACGTCATATCTACGTCCGGCATAATACTTTTCGTAAGTGTTATGTTTTAACAACCACTGATTGAAACAAAGAAACTACAAACATCTCAAAATAGCTGATAGAGGTATACACCTTTCAAGTGAACATCCTGTTTTGTTTATAATATATGCTTCATTGAACATATCATATATACCATAAGTTGCGATTTAGACAAACTCACGACTTAAAATTGTTCTGTTTCAGAAGTTTTATCAAAGCCAAATAATGAGTACAATTATTTCGCTATTAGCTGTCAGTTTGGTTCAATTTGCCAAAACAAGCGCAAAAGTATCGTTAATGTACTACTAGCTTGCAAGTCAACAATTCGACCTCCTTTGAGGTTGGTAAACCCGTTATAACATGTTTAACGCTGATTAATATTTCTCATTTAAATCAATGACACAAAATCAGCTCTACGAATAATATGGCCCATTATATATGTACCATTAGTATGTTCATAGCTTTCTTCTTAAATGCATATATATATAGGATTATGTTGGTGATTTGAACAATGGTATTCTTCGAATGTGTTTTATATGGCTAATAAGATTATTCTCAAATACGCGCGAATGCTGATATATTACATGGCTGTGTAAAACTAATTACAATACAAAATTTGAAAAAGTTTCCATTTTTTTTTATCAAAGTTTTTAAATCAGCATTCCATTTTTTTTCTTTAATTTAAAAATTATCGCAAAGTAAATAAACTAGTAATTCTAGAATAGGTTTATTTGATAGTTTAGATGTTTAGTGAAACTTTAAAGATACTAAACTTAGTGCTGTTATGAGTGTATTTTATGAAGAAATTAAAATAGAAAACGGATGAAAAGAAACAAGATATCAGAATGGCCCATGTAGATACAACCATCTTGTCCTAAGGAAGGATACATCCTTCTTTTTATAGAATCACGTACACTTTGATTCAAACAAAAAATTTCTCTAAAACTGAAATTCATTAACAACATATATTTGTTTCGTTTGGAGTATGTGTTTTGAACAGATTGTCGGCATTCCAATAGGAACCAATTGTGTCCCTTTTCTTGATGACCTGTGCCTGTTTTATCATGATCAATTTCCTCGTCTTTCAGATTTCTTTTCTTTTAAAAGAGACGTTACTCCTGACTTACCCCATACGATAACTAACCCAAAATGGAAACTAACCCCATATATTAAGGACGCCCTATACCAAGTATATATAGTCAATACGTGCAGTCCTTTAACTAATCATATCCCATTTAATCCTAGGACTCTAAAATTAATATTTATATATGTTGCACGTAGTAAATACAACTGTTTAACAAACCACGCCTTTTTGGTGAGATATAGAATAATCATCGATATTTCATTTTGTTTACCGACAAGATCTCAGATATGATCTTTATGTTTCATCGTAGGGACACAACAGTTCTTCTTCCAATGTACTAGTGGCCATTCTCTGAAAAGCAGCGTCAATTTTGCTAGTATAAATACTTATAAATAGCAGTAAACATAAATTTTAAGAAAGACCTGAAGTGAAAGGAGGGATAGTTCAGGATTTTAGTGTATGTTTATTCTCTAAGAAGTTCGAAGCATATACTTGTCGAAACTATGCCGCACAGTCCTATGTTCAGAAGGTTAGTAAGGGAGGTGAGACATTTTATCGTGTGCACTCTTGTTTACGATACTTAATAGTAAGAAAGTTACAGTTTTAGCTATAAACGTTGTTTGTTTGTGAAATTGAATTGTCTATATTTGCATAATTATCTTTATATATAAATTTATAACTCCCTGAATGATTTCTTTTTACCATTTCGACTGTTATCTTTTGAGAAAATGTAAAAACAAAACAGTTCTGAATGAATTATCTGAAACACCTAGCTTTTCTAATACATTTTAAAGTAATTTAGTCTGTTTAATGCAGCATTAAGTAAATATAAAACCTTAACAATATCGGGATGATGATAACTCATGTGATATCCAACTTGTTTTTGAAAAATGCAACTTCTTCTGATTTTCATTTTTTTTAATTTTCATAAAATTGATTTGATTCTTTTTTTCTGACTTTGGATTGATCAATATCAAAACGTTTTTTTTAAAATATCTTTCCGCTTTTCGGGACTATTCAATGTTTATTCATGTTTCTACCTAAGATCAGTCCATTACGTCTGCCTCTTGTCCTAATTTGTACAGTAACTTATAAGAAACTATTCATTGTCTTCGTTATATTTCTTTTTTTTTCATTTTGTTTTGTACTGTTCCTTTTGTTCCGTTTTAATACCTTTTTGCACTTTACCTCAAACGCAATAATGATACAGATGTTTTCTTTCGCAGATTTTCTATATTCAATTCGTAAAGTTTTGTTAAATATCTAAAAAAATTATAACTTTAAAACGAATTTTAGAATTATAAATCTTAATTATTTTATAAAACTTATAAATAAATCACAAAAAATCGGAATGTTGAAATCGAAATGTTAAAACTTTGATTTAAAATTTGATAAAAAAAAATGAATTGGAAAACTGTTTAAAGATTTGACTTGTTAAGTGTTACGCGGATACTTATAAATAGTCCATACACTGTTTATTGATTTTTTTTCACTTTTCATTATTTGGACACATTTTTAAGTGTATTATACATGTTATATGTCGCATTCACGAGTTGTGTGAATTAGATGGAAATGTACTTGACAGCTATTGTCTATTTGCATATCACATATAGCAGTGATTCTCGTTATGTGTTTAATAAATACCTACCCTAGATAAACACTCTTAAAGAAGTCATAAACAAAAATCAAACAATAACGAATAAAAAACATAACACTAAAAATACAATTAAACAGAGGCAACTAAAATCATAGTTGAACGTTAAAACAATCAAAGGTAAGGGTCCGAGTAACAATATCAAACCCAACCCAAATCGATTTTAATTTTTTTCATTTTTAATCAAAGTTTCAAAATGTCAACATTCCAAATTTTACAAATAATTAAAATTTTATTTAAAATGTATTCATTTATATATAATTAAACAAACTCAATTTTATGTGTTGAGTCATTTCGCTTTCTGAAATTTTGATTATTGGATTTTGGAATAAATATCTAGCAATGGACTTAATCGTAGGTACATGTTTAGTGCCAAACGGGAATAACATAGCCACGGAACGAAACGAAACAAAATCAATTATAACAAAACAAAACGAAAAGAATACTTAATTGAAAAAATCAAATATGAATAAAACAAGTTCTTGTTTGATGTACAAGAGGAAATGAGAAAAATGTATCTTTTTACCAAAAATTAATTATGCAATCCTGCTTTTTCCACTTTCCTTGTCTAAATAAAAAGAAAATAACAAAAATCAAAAACTCCAAGAAAAATGCAAAATGGAAATCTAAAGCCCAAACACATCAAACAAATAGAACGAAACGGTCATACTCGTGACTTGATAATGATATATCTTAACTTATCATGTGTATGACAGTCCCATAGAATGGAATTTTATGATCAAAAGTGTGGAACAAAAAAAACCCAGACATAATAGGTAAAAAATTCAAAAATAGGGGTGCCGCAGTCAACATTGCTGTTTGTCTATCTTTGCATAATTCTCTTTATATATATTTTCATAACTCCTTGTCATAATTTTTATGACTATTAAACAATCAAATATGTAAACAAAATTAAACAAAACAGAATGCAGATAGACGGAGCACATAAGCACATAAGCACGGTAGGTATAGTGTCCGGCTAGGATCGTGGTTTTTCGAGTGATTTGATCGGGCTTTTTCGAGTGTGACCACTTTTTTCGAGTGAATATGAACAAAAATGTAAACAAACAGACTTCATCTTTAACAAGACGTGATATAGACGCTTGTGTTTAATAAACAAAGTTATATTATATTTGATAGTATTTGATATAGAAAGATATTACTAACTCTAAATTATTTTTCGTTAAAAAAAGTTTAAATAAGCCTTTAAATGCTTTAATTCCAAAATACAAAATAAAGCCAATTTTATACACATAACACTGATAATGTTGAAGGAAATGCATACATGGAATCTATATATCATTAGAAGTACAGACACTTTACAAACAAATCTTGTTTTGCATTGAAAACGACATTTTGATACTAAATTTATTTGATTATGTTCGGGTTTTTTCGAGAGCAGTCCGGGCTTTATCGAGTGTGTCCAACTTTTTTCGAATGATTATACAAATTGCCTATAGTTTAAAATGCTATTTTTCTGTGTATTTACCATTAAAAATAATCAACAAAGTTTCAAATCAAGTAATTTTCAAGGCATGAATCGATGCATTCGTCAGTTTGGTAATGGTGTCTGTTTTTTTGGTTTTTTTTGTCTATTTTTCATTCATGTTTATTTTGTGTTGGGGCGGGCGTCGGGCCTCCATTAGTAAAATGAGTTTATTACATAGCATTTTTCTGATTCTTCTTTGCTGTCCAGTACTGAGATTTCTTATTCCGTTTTTTAATACACAGCTGCGCCATGGACGCATAATACACCTGTCACGTTTTCAAAGTTCATTTATCTTATGCATGGTTGTGTCTTATTATCTATTTCTTGCATGAATAGAAATTTCTCGTATCATCACTGCACAGAGTGTGATATGAAAATACGAAAATCTGCGTTAATTTGATCTGATGGTGTCACACCACAAATTACTCCCTCCAATGTAGCACGTATGTAAAAGTAGCTCTTATCTTACACAAAATAGTGCTTTCGATGTCCTTGTTTACTTAAACTAACCAACAAATTTTCAAAAACCAAACTTTTGGTGAAAGAGAAATATATTTAAGGTCTTTGCATCGGAACTAAACACATTTATTCTAAAAACAGTTGTTGGCATGACACGGGTTATGTTCTTCTCATATATGTTATGATGGTATGATACTAAACCCCTAACGGAGAGGATTGTGCCTGATGTTCATATGATGAAATCATAATCTTTCAGTCAGTTTAATTGAAGTCTGGAGCTGGCATGTCAGTTAACTGCTAGTAGTCTGTTGTTATTTATGTATTATTGTCATTTTGTTTATTTTCTTTGGTTACATCTTCTGACATCAGACTCGGACTTCTCTTGAAGTGAATTTTAATGTGCGTATTGTTATGCGTTTATTTTTCTACATTGGTTAGAGGTAAAGGGGGAGGGTTGAGATCTCACAAACATGTTTAACCCCGCCGCATTTTTGCGCCTGTCCCAAGTCACGAGCCTCTGGCCTTTGTTAGTCTTGTATTATTTTAATTTTAGTTTCTTGTGTACAATTTGGAAATTAGTATGGCGTTCATTATCACTGGACTAGTATATATTTGTTTAGGGGCCAGCTGAAGGACGCCTCCGGGTGCGGGAATTTCTCGCTACATTGAAGACCTGTTGGTGACCCTCTGCTGTTGTTTTTTTATTTGGTCGGGTTGTTGTCTCTTTGACACATTCCCCATTTCCATTCTCAATTTTATTAGACCATTTTGAGCCAAAATTTACTTGTCTATGAGTTAGAATTAAAAATTGAGGATTATTGCACTCCACGGTATACTAATTAAAGATTTCGAGAAAACCAGGGGTTATTTTTGGAGTACCTCCATTCGAAGGTCGGTTTTTTTCTGAGAAGGCTTTAAGGGTATTGGCATTTAGAAAGATGATTCAAAAAGTCATGTACATATCATGATATACCTAGTTTCTAGGAAGTTAAACTACATGTAAGGGTAAGATATTTAGAAAGCTGTGAAAATTGCAAAATTTGGTAGAACAGATAGGGAATTTCAATTGGTGGTCTGACACCTTATACATCATAATAAGACGATATAACGGCATTTTAACTGGCTATTCGTTAGGTCATTGATGACCTTCAAAGGTTACGACGATGTACGTTTTGTGTGCAAAATGTTAGAAAGACGATTCTCGGAATTTTTAGTTTAACGCAATGAGAGTGTTGGCCGTATTAAGACAACTAGGTTTAATAACTTATGAGAATAGGATATCGCTTGATATCAACTCTAGTTATTTTATTCAAAACTATGAATAAATATGTTTAAACTAACAAAAGTACCATGAAATGAAGTTAAAAAGATTATGAATCTCCTGCACTTTGTTCCAAATACCTTTTATAAATGATCTAATAATTTCTAATTTAAAACTAGAAAGTTGTGCATGTTGTGGTAGAACGATTTCAGAACAGAAAACTTGCATTAAATTCAAAAAGGTTAGTTTTGATCAATGTAGTATTACGTTTTATGATTTATTGAGAATAAATAATATTTTCATTCATTAAATTACATGTATAAACTAGAAAAGTCTTTTTTTATTTAAAGTCTAGAGTATATTTTTTCTTATTCAAATTTTCTGTAAAAAAAACCCGGACCATTTGTCTAAAAACCCGGACGATTTCACAGTTGCTCTGGAAAAAACCCGGGCAATAATAATATACACTGAATTTTTTATTCAAATACAAGGAAATTGTACTTCTTTGTTGATCAAAACATGTAAAGTATTCAATATAAGATGGGTAGAAATGTAAAAAACTATTATAATTACGAAATAGTAGTTAATTGAACTTATCGCATGTGTTATCACTCGAAAAAGCCCGAACAACACTCGAAAAAATGGACCGAATCACTCGAAAAACCTCGATCCTTGCCGGATTCTATACATACCGTGATCAGCATAAATAAAAAACACAAGGGGGGAGATTACCACAGAACAACAACACATAGACGGGATGCAGAAGTACCCTGCCACGCAAAAAAAATAGTATCAAATGTGGGCTAAACAGTAAAGTTTAATAGTTTACAGTAAAAATAAAAGAGCACTATGACACGTTATTAGGGATGTACTAAGGTGAGGTTTTGGAATAAGTGGAAATTTTTCGGACTCCTAAGTGTTTTTCCATACAATACAAGGTAAAATATTTTGCCCCATAACACCTATTTATCTTTTAACATAAGACTTAAAATAACTCATAAAAGGTCATTTGACAAAATTTAAGCAGATTCTTGATTTTCTTTCTTTTTATTTGAGACCCAAATAATACCAATGCAAATACAGGGTTAAAGTCCGAGTCAGCCTTTTCCCGCCATATTCTATAAATCGAATATCTCGAAATAGGAGCTCCATGACCTATCAATATTTTTAGATTATTTTGATCCTTAACTAATACTCTTCCAGCTTAAAGAATCTATATTGATTTCTTGATTAATTTAATTAAACCTTAGATTACCTAAGTACATCCTTAAAATGATTAAGAAGATCTATTGAATTAGATTGGACAACACATGACGCAACTGCAGGTCCTATCACAGAGAAAACAAAACGCAAAAACTATTTCATTATCAGAACTACCGTCTTTGTGAATCGTTACGATAATTATCATCTTGCTATTCATAAGTTTAATTAAAGTCATATGAAACGAGTGACTGGTGAACAATAATGTTTATCCAATGCATGTATGTATCATAAACTTAGTCATTTGTGCACGATTTTATCACTTTTTTACGCAAACATATCGTATTTTTCTCTCTGTCTGTTAAGAAGTGAAAATAATTGCCGTGTTTTGAAGCCGTAGTTTACCGATTGTCACCTTATAGTTATTAATCAATAAAGAGGCACGGATATTGAGCACGTGTATAACATGTACAATCAGATACAAGTTTATTATCCATTTAATTATATATGTATTATTTTATTTTTTTAGGTTTCATCAGTTCATATGACTTTTACTGATGATAAGCACAATTACATATAGATAGATAGGCGATGTACAGACTAATGTACAACTATATTATGTATCTTTAAGCTTGAAAAAAGGCGACTGAAATTTCCTACATTCGACAACAAAATATTAGAGGAGAGTACGACGTTCATTGCAACACCATTGCTAGAGTATTCTACCTACCATAGTTTACCAATATACCTAAACTTACTCATGCAATCGATAATAGATTTAAGATGATTGTTCAAAATGTACGTTCGCTGCTGATATGAATGTAGTAGTAAGAAACCGTAAACAATCCAAAAATATTCAAAATTTGCAAAAACACACTTTTATTCAAATCATTTTGGTTGAACAATTATTGTTTTACGAACTCAATACTATCACATTTCGCTTACTGAAAGTTGTTTAAATGTTACCATCCCAAATGATGAGCGTTTCATCAAGCATGTGAACGTTGGATAAAAGTAAAGGGGGGAAAACAATAAGGAAAAGGAAGTTAACCTTCGAACCAACAATGTCATTTTGTCTATAACGACTTATACATTCAAGATTCGCTGTAACCTTTTGATAAGTTGTGAAATCCATACAATCTGAAAAGCTCAAATTATGTAAGAGATTTCTTGCTATAAGTAAAATTTATCCGTTTTATCAGACCAGTCATAATCAAATTAGCTTACTTTTTTAGATTATTTCATCGCTTTTGATAAATACGTATATTAATTCAAAAACTTTCATTTCAGATTCGTTCCAAACTTGTTTTAAGTTTTATGTTAACTTTTTACTAAACGTTCATTTCGTGTAGTCCGTCATTGCACGTTTTGTGTTTTGTTTTGAAATAATTTCGTTTTGTATCTCTTTTGTGTTTGATTACCTTTCGCACGTGTACCCCAAAACGCAATCATGATACAGATTTTTTTTTAATTCATATTTGCAAATATCAATGTTTTAATAAAAAAATAAAAAACTTTCAAAGAAGCAAAAATATCAAACTGACAGATGGATTTATTATTTTTAAAGCTTAATTAAGATATCTCAACTTTTGAAATGGAAAACAAATTTAAGAATATACTAGTTTTCTTTATTTGTGGCAATTTTCGAAATTTACCAAAAAAATGAAAATTAGATGGTGTATCAGTTCATCTTTTAAAAAATTGACAAAATAGAATTTTAAAACTTTTGAAAATTTTAGATTGGTTGGTGTTACACGCACCGTTACCCCCTCTTTTTATTTTTTTCTTAAATAGTTATGAAATTGAGGCACAAAATCATAAGAGAAAGAAACAAATAATAAATAAAAGAACATTACATGCAAGACTTGTCAAATTATTTTTAATAAAGCAATGTAGAGACGAACCATAATATTAAAAATAACTGACCTTGTAATTTGTACATAAAATTGTCAACCATAACATCGTCGTCAGGTGAATTTCGAGCATTACTTTCTCCTACAAATGAAAACAACAAGCTTCAGTTGAGGAATTATTATTCCTTGCATATTTGTTGTGCAACTTTATGAAATCTTATACATGAGGATAAGTACATACTATATTGTGCAATAGTTTTGCACTCAACTCAGTGAGAATTGGTACAAAACGTTTTCATCAACCAAAAGAAGAAACAACTCAAAAGCTCTATTATTTCAATATCAGATATAGTATATTGAAATCGACCGTCAACAAAACATCATTCGATCGTCCATTGTGTTATGTAGATCACAACTGACTCATAATGTTATTGATAGTTATCGAAAATCGATTGTATCGTCCAAATTCCGTTGACTACCTACAATTTAAAGTACTAGCTGTTTCATTTTTTTAGCTTTATACTACATGAACAAGTGATAAGCTTTTTTAATTAAAAAAAATCGGGCTTATTAGGCAATTCAGAAATCGGACATGAGCTATGACGAGGAATAGCTTTTAAAATTATAATGTGTATCTTCATCAGACTACACAAGTGATTAATATAGTAACGTAAATGTCTTTTACTTACTGCTTTTTTTACGTTTCAATGGTTGAAGTACATTTATATCGAGTGAATAGACCAAATTGTTCTATAATAGTATAGGGTTATTGTATGAATATTGGGAAATATTGTCCCGAGTAGAATTTTATATTGCACGATTTTGAGAGTGCAATATATGTTCTACGAGGGACAATATTCACCAATATTAATGCAATAACCCTTTTATTGTATAGCAATTTATTACATTGGTTGCTATAAATTACATTGATTTCCCAGTTAGATAAAAACCGATAATTTCACATGTGAAATAAACGTGGTTATTTCACTCTCTGACGTCATACAACAATAGGCGTTGTCAAGACGTCGATAACGTCGGATCAAAACAAATTGTGAATGCGTAGGAAAAACATATAGTTCCTTACATTTTCTACATTAATTTCATAAAAAAAAAGCCATTAGCCAATGTAATAAAAAGTATAACTAATCGCCGTATTTGAATATCAAAAATAAGACAACTTGTGACCGAACGCCGCTATGGATTAATTTCGTGCTGCGCACTCGTTTAATCCATGCGTCGTTCGGTCACGCGTTGTCTTATTTTTGATATTCAAATACGGCGATTAGTTATACTATAAATAATATTTGAAAGTAAAAATTGGTTTAAACTTAGATTTGTCGTTGATGACGTCATGAATTTAGAAGATTATTGCACTAGTGCAATATTAGAATTTATTGCACGCTAATTTTTGGTTACTTTCTGTTTGAAATATAATATTGCTATGCAAAAATACCGGTTATTATTCATTAGCATAGGATTATATAGATTTCTTTTAAATAATTATAATTTTTAGTTTTTCATGTTTTAAATCTAATGTATTTCGTGTTTTCAAAATGGATAAAGAGCGCTGTTGTTTCAAAATAACTTTGTCAATTAACCTGTCTGATAATAAAAGCACCCTGATTTTTCACTGATTTAACCCCAACATATTTTTAGTCTTTAAGGTATTACTGTCTATGAAGAAATAACATTTGAATAAATTACATGTTACCTATTTCCCTTTTTATGTGACAGCTTTAGTGGAAAATGCTCCTGATTTCTGGTCCCGATTAAAAATAGTACTATAGTTACCTTCATTCCTAATAGAATCTAACAGTTTCACCTGTCCTTGCTCCTTCAAAATGTCATTTATTCCCTGCATGGTCATATTTCTCATAAAGTCTATGGTCGAGTTTTCGTCAAATGATGTTTTAAAAATATCCTGTATTTGTTCTTGCACAGCATTTTGAATCGTTTCTCTCATAAGTGTTCTGATGTAAACTTTAATTTTCCTGTTTATGGTATTGGTATCTAGCATGGCAACCAGTGGTGCTCCTTTGTCGCTTATCAGAGGAATAGACAATGGATCTTCATTCTCAAAATCTTTCGTGTCTGTTCCTGATGCTGTTACATATATATCACCAGACCAGACCAAACAGAAAGCAACTATTATAACCATTACATTTAATGTCCTATAGCACGTCATTATCCCAAGTGATTTTCGAGGTATATTTTTTTTCTATATCCTACTCTTTAAGTTTCCGTCAAGAGTTATATAAAATAAGAAACAACAGAACTCTCTTCACTGTATCAATCTTACAAAAATAAAATTCATAAACAGTTGCTCACCACACTGTATATATATCTATAATTTTAAAATCAGAAACAGTTAAAGTCTATTTCTAATGAATATGTTGGACATATTTGTAGTGTTATCAAATCAGAAACAGACGAAAACACTATAATGAATATATCTTAAAATGATAAATGATACAAAAACCTCTCTAAACTGTTTATCTCTCTACATACAGATTAACAAACTATAGCAATTTATCTTGTAGAGAACAAACTTGATTAGCTTTTATAAAACTTTGTAGTATTTTCGTCTTGAAAAATTAATCGCTGTGAAAGAAGGCCTTATCTCAAAACCATGATAGTATAACCTAATTGTAATCATATAGATAACATAATGTGTAAATGTACTTTTCATCGGATGGTTAAGATTCCTCATGAATAGATTACCTTAGCTGTATTTAGCAAAACTTCGTATTTTATTTTGTCTTATTAATTTGTTTCAGATTCGAGCGTTAATGATGAGTTTTTCTGGCGCAAATACTAAATTTCAATCCTGGTATCTATGATGAGTTTATTTGTATATGCAGAATTTGAATAACTTGCACAATACATATATTTTTACATGATGGGTTAGACACTGTTCGGGTACCACATATGTCATTCCATTTGTTCATTACCCTTCTTTGTAGGCAGCTAACTAACCGCACAAGGTACAGTTTAGCCAATAACCTTTGATACTATATTATGAGCGATTAGGGACAAATTTTGTCTTTTAAATACTTGTTCTGTTGTCAAGGAAGTGTATAGAACTAGTTAATCTTTCTTAACTTATTTGTACAAATAAGAGGTAAACGTTGGCTTCTAGTTTTACTACTAGTTTTGCGCCTAATTATTTTTCTGGGAGACGTGTCGTTTGAAGAAGTCATACTTTTGCAGCTAAAATAACATGAATACACTTTATAGTAGAATGATTAGAATAATCTGATTTTTTTACTTATTTGTATTACAAAAGTTGAAAACGTATGGTTAATAATAAACATAATCTCACATGTGGCGTATTCGTCAAAACGACAGAATAATAACGGCATAAAAACTCAAAGAGGTTTCAAATATTGTATAGTTTCTCAAATGTTTAAATCACCATTTACTTTTTATACGGAACTATCTTCAAAAGATGCCAAATATTTTCAGACATTACTACAGACAACGATTCACAGTGTCGCTGGATAAAGCTATTTTATGAACATGCGGCAGGGGTTAATAGGTTTGTGGGGTCTCATAACGCCAGTTATTTAGCGTGATAAGTGGAATCACGAATAGGAGCAATGCTAACGTTATAACAACCATATAGGACTAGACAAATATGTTTTTTTTTTTTTTTTATTTGAGTATTTCTGAGAATGAATCAATATCACATTATTTCCTATAAATAGCCGTAAACTGTAGAAATAGCATCTGCACAAATCAGCTTTTGTTTTATTTGATGGTATGCAAGTTGTACATACAACGTCTCCCAAACATCATCAGATCTATTTTTCCATCACTTTAATCTTATATGACCACTGATAACGCTTACGAAAAAACTATTGTTGACATGTATCACACTTTTTGTACACTGCTAAATGATCCGACTGAGGAACCAATTTGCCTTATGATCTCATACACAAAACAAAAATTGCTATACAAATACGATTTGTAGAAAAGGGGGAGTGTCATTTCTTAATACACCTTATCGCTATTTAGTCCGATCCGGGGAAACAGTCACTTATACAACTTCATTTTAGGGTCAAACTTCCGAAATATAGAGGTCACTAGTAGTGAGCTGGTGAAAGGAAAACTTTAGAAAGGGATTGTTAGTAAACTTTGTTAGATTAAGAATCTTGCTTTATTTGTATTGTTTTCCTGTGATAATTTAATTAGGTTAAAAAAAAATAACAGCGGATTATTTTATCTAAAAAATATATCATATATCAATAATGTTTCAACATTCTAAGCGTTTGCGTTGCGTATTGAAAACTCAATTAATTTTGCCAACACTAGGTTCGATTATGAGTGAATTTACTCATTGCTGAAGGCTGTATATTGATTTACAATAACAGCGTTGTTTGGGGGCTCTGTTTTGAAGATGGTTATATCAAAGGAAATAATACCACATCTCTATATCACATATAATGGGGTTTTCTTGTGCTTTTTTTCAATAATATTTTTTTTCAATTTTCCTGAGTTATTAGAATTATTCTAGAGCTAAAATGATTGCACGAGGAAAAACCTTTTTCAAACTTTACCTACTAAAACTGATATAACTTAAACGTAGTATGGTCGTATATTTAATTTGATTTTATATCCCGTATGCTACCTCAGCGCCAATGATTTTGTTCAATTGACAGCTGTGTGCCTAGTTTTACAAAAAATGTGTGGCAAACATTTCAATGGTTTATCGTTTGTTAAAATGTATCAAAACAGGTATGTAATGTTCAAAAATAACTTCTCTAGAATAGACTTAATAAGAATAAACTATTTTTAGAATTGCAAGCGCATTGGCTACTTCTAAGGTCAGCCTTGCATCGTGAAATTCGAACATCGAATTTCCTTATAATTTCTTTGTCAGTCAATAGGAAAGCTTGCATAATCATTTATTTTCGATAGCAGGATGTAAGGTATAAGCTTTAGGAGCTTCATAGGGCAATTTACGTTGAGTCACAACTTTGGTCATGTTGGCATCAAATATCTTGATTTTTGGTTCTCGGTAAAATTTATTATACTAATATCGTATTTACCTTCATTCTGCACAGAATGGAACAGTTTCTCTTGTCCTTGCTCCTCCAGAATTTCATTAATTTCCTGCAGTGTTATATTTCTAATCAAGTCTTTTGTCGAGTCTTCATTCAATGATGTCTTAAGAACATCTTGCAATTCTTCTTGCACAGAATTTCGGATCATACTCCTCATAAGTGTTCTGATGTAAACTTTTCCGGTTTATGGTTTTGGTATCTAGAATAGCAACCAGTGGTGCTCCTTTGTCGCTTATCAACGGAATAGATAATTGATCTACACTACCTATGTATTCAGCGTCTGATGATAATGCAGTTGCATTTGTATCTTTATACAAAAACAAACAGAAACTATAATCATTGTATTCAATTTCCAATAGCACTGCATTATGCCGAGTGAGTTTTCAATTATATGTCTCGCTTTGTATAACTGTCAACGTTTAATGGAAAATCAAACGACTGTACTACCTCTTTTTGATATGTTTAACAGAAAAACAAGAAACTGTTGAAGTATCTGCAGAGGTTAATTTCATTACATTATAAACAAATAAGAAACATTTATCTTCACAGTTTCTTTCGTTACATAAGGACAAACAAAGCCTGGCGGTTTATCATGTAAATATAGAGAGTTGATTGAATGCTTTAATCTTGTAGTATTTTTGTTTTGATAAATTAATCTGTATGAAAAATGTGAATTTATTCCTCAGATCGTAGCCGACAAAAGCAAATTAATATATGAAAATAAGGTTATGATTTATTTTGGATGGTCATGTATATTCAGTGTTAAATCTATTTTAATTTTAGATATAAGATGCAACCATTATAAAAGGCCAGTAATTGCATTAAAAAAAGTTTTTGATTGTAAATGATATACTTCGAGTATTCCAATGGTATCTAAAGTCATTCAGACATAATTTGTAATTGCGTGGTAAAATTTGTTTCAATACTTTCAATTGCATGTAATTAAAACTGCAATTATTTCACATAACTTTTCAATTTGTGAAGAATACAGGTAATTACAGTAAAATGTTAGCATAAGACTGATCTGGTTGATTAAAGTACACTGCTCAATATTGGTTCGTTAATTATGGTATGATGCTATTTTAATTTTATATTGTTTTAATTTACCTGTGACGTCACTTTTGTGGCGTCAATTCAGTCGTGTGACAGACAATGCGTGGTTCTGTTGTGTTGCTTGTATGTGCTGTCCTAGGTTATCTTAAGCTTACATGTTTGTTTTCATTATGTGGATATCATGTCGACATGTACTATTGTATTGTTTATTTGTGTATTTCTCCATCTCGGACGTTCTTGAATGTATTTGTACTGTATTCCTGACATGAAATGTTGTAATTCTAGTGTTATATTTAACTTTGCCATGAAAAGCGCGAGGTTTGGCTAGCCACAAAACCAGGTTCAACCCACCATTTTTTGTTAAAATAACCTGTGCCATGTCAGGAAAATGGCAATTGTTTTCTTGTAATTCGTTTCTGTGTGTGTTACATTGTCGTTTTGCACTTTAGTGTTTCTGTTGTATCGTTGTTTTCCTCTTATATTTGATTTGTTTCCCTCGGTTTTAGTTTGTAACCCGGATTTGTTTTCTTTCAAACGATTTATGACTTTCGAATAGCGATATATACTATTGTTGCCTTGAATTAAGAAAATTTTAGGAAATCCTATAGTGAGACCTAAATTGTTCATAGAATCATCAAAGGGCACTAAAATGCTTCTGATAGGATCCTTTTAGGTTATTGTTACAAAAATATTGATTGAAGATTTAATTTATTTTCAAGGTGTATCAAATGAAGAAAAAAAAAAAAAATAGGAAAGCATCAGGGATATTTTCCTAACCAAAAGTTCAGCAGAAGATACCCATTCCTTGTTAATGAATATTCCATATCAACTTAATAAGAATGCATGGTTTTGAAGTTCAGATTATAAGTACTGACTTGTTTTGTTAATGACGTGTTATATTTGTCTTTGTATATCTATGACCTTTACTGTTTATTCCATTATTTGGCAATATCATTTTGGCGTGGGTCAGTATTTATACATCCCGCCATTGTGTTATTGTGCTATGATCATTTTTTGTATTCACGTCTCTCATTTTTGCTTATGTGCTTTGTCTTTAAAATCTCTGTATTTCCCTGGTGACATAGATTGTTTTTATAGTGATTAATATTATACCACAATGTTGACTGATGTACCATTACTTTTCTGACATTTTTACCTATGTCTGTTTGTTTTGCTTACACACAGTTGATTATATAAAGGAATCTTAAATGATTGTCATACAATTGAGAGGTTTAGTTATGTTGAGATTATCGCGGGAACATAACGTTCCGACTATTGTTCATGTCTATTGTCGACGTCGTATTGTCAGTGACGTCGCCTTGGACGGAAATACGTACTTGTATATTAAATGTTATGGCTGAACAGTTGTTGTAATATCGTTACCTGAACTATCATCTATATTTATGGTGCCTTGACCAATGGATCTCGTAAAATTGAAAATAGTCCGATCAGGGAACAGAAGCGCTGTTACCAGATTATTCCGAAGATTAGATGAAGCCAAGGAAAATTCGAATTTCGACGAAGAAGAAGTTATTGCAACACTCGGAAACCTAGTGCAAAAACAAACATTGTTTGAGGACTTAAACGAACAAATTCTAAAGTTAACAGAATCGGAAAATGTGGAAAATGAGATAATAGATTGAGATGAATATTCATTGGATATGGAAACAAAGATTCACCACATACGTAAGTTCATACAAAATGTCTAAACACCACAGTCCCGTCATATTGATTCACATACAACAACCCACACATTAAATCCAGAAACTATACCGTTTGTTCCAACGCACATCATAGCATACCCACACAATGCACAGTCGTTTGAGAACCCGTCTGTACAAGCCAGTCATACGTTCAACACACAGCAAAGTACATTTTCGTCCGCTAGTAGTCACCACCTACCAAAACTTTCGCTTCCAATATTCTCAGGCAACATCTTAGAATGGCAAACTTTCTGGGACTCATATGAGTCGGCCGTACACCTTAACTTGTCACTTACAAATGTACAAAAATTCAATTACTTGAAAGCACAGCTAGAACATGAAGCACTAGATTCTATAGCAGGGTTCGCACTAACAAATGTAAACAACGATGAAGCCGTCAATTTATTAAAAGAGAGGTTTGGTCAACAAGACAAAATCATAAATGCATACATGCAGGCATTTTTAGAAATCCCTTCGCCCAGAAATCATCTAACAAGCTTACGAAGTTTTTACGATAAAATGGAAAGTTACGTCAGGGGATTAGAAGCTTTAGGTCAGACACAAGAAACATATGGTACTCTGCTTGTTCCAATTATTATGAAGAAATTACCCGGGGAAGTCAGACAACATCTCGTGCGAGAACATAGAATACAAACTTGGGTATTACGGGACCTCCGTAAAAGCATTTTAGATGAAATTAATATAATAAACGCAGGACAAGAGATAGAGTCGACAAACCATTTGACCACAACATCGTCTTTCTTTGCCGGAGCGAAATCGGCATAGTCCAAATCTTTCAAGAATATTGAGACAAGACCTTGCGTGTTTTGTCATGAAATACACAGTGCAGTAAAATAACCGACACAGAATCCCGTATGATGATAGTAAAACGTGATAAGTTATGCTTTAACTGCCTCGGTAAACACAGAATAAATGAATATAAATCTAAACACACATGTAGAAATTGTGGTAAGAAACACCATACAAGCTTGTGTAATGCACGTCCAACAAACAACATAAAACCAGTCAATGAGGTAAACCATAGAAACGGGAGTAGTAACTCAGCGCATACGAACTTCCACGCGAAAGATAACCAGAGCAGCAACCCGTCAAACCCGCCATCGACAAACGTTCAACTCGTAAATGAACTTCATGATACAGAAGAAGATACTACCATTTTGTATTCTCAATCGACAGAATCGCGATCAAATGTACTATTAAAAACCGCCGTATCTCAAGTAGGTTCGAATCAGCACTTTATCGATACGAATATTCTTTTTGACGAAGGAGCTCAAAGATCGTTTTTGACGCAGAACTTAGCGAATAAACTCAATTTACAGATAGAAGGAACAGAGATAATACATTTATCGGCATTTGGAGGTGAAGAGAAAAACACGAGACACTTAGAAAAGACAACAATCTATCTGAAAACCGATGCAAGACACGTATTGCCAATCAAAGTACTGATAGTACCGATGATCGCCACGCCTCTACAGAATCACATACGTAATATTGATACACAGAACGGTTATTTACGTGGTTTGAAGTTAGCACACACGATGACGCAGCAAGATTCATTTGAGATATCGTTGCTTGTAGGTGCAGATCACTACTGGAACATTGTAGAATACCATATTGTACGGCGAAACGGTCCGACCGCCGTGAAATCAAAGATAGGATATTTGCTTTCGGGACCTACATACAGTAAGAAAACTAGCATGTTTAATGTTTTGATTTCACACAAAGATGAAGAATACAATTTAGAGAGATTTTGGAATTTAGAATCAATAGGTATAAATAGTAAGGAGTTAGTCGAAGACGACGATGCCTACATTAAAGCATATCAGGACAGATCAATTGAGTTCAGAGAAAATAAAGATTACGCTATGCTACCAGGGAAACAAGACGTTGATGATTTATCTACAAATTTAACCGTTACGAGGAGAAGGACAGAAAACGTCACTACAAGACTCGCTCAAATTCCAAATATGTTGTAGGGAGTCATTATACAAGAACAGAAAGGACGGGGATTCAGGAAGAAGGTGACTGATCATTCAGTACATATGAAATCAAGCATCACTCGTATCAGAATTGTTAAAAACTGCAGAAAAAGGAAAAGATGGTAATCCGAGTACCATATGTCGTTACGTAAATTTTATGGGACAACCGGTAATAATGAACAATTCAGTACAAAACTTACAGAAAATTCCGTGAAGAAATAGTCCGTGAGACCAGACCGAATTGGATACATCAGTGATGTTACGTTTAGCGCAAAGTTGGATTTTAATTGAATTTAATCGCTAAATGTAATTTTCGTTTTTATATGATTTGCTCAGTATTTCAAAGAAAAACACAACGCGAGACAATTTCAAAGTGATATTATTTATTGATGAACAGTTATTTATCAGTGAAACGATTTGTAAATGGACAATTGTACATGTCTATTGTCGACGTCGTATTGTCAGTGACGTCGCCTTGGGCGGAAATACGTACTTGTATATTAAATGTAATGGCTGAACAGTTGTTGTAATATCGTTGGCTGAACTATCATCTATAAGTTAAAAACAAAATATGAAGTCACTGCTCCACGTCTAACTGATACAAAAGTGGTACAGAAATTTTTTTAATTCATTCATTTATTGAATGTTATGAAATTCCCTTAACAAATGGCAAAATTAAAATTTCAAACACATCATACGAACTACAACAAATGTCAAATTGCTTGCTAGCTGAACCGTGAAGTCATTATAAGGTAAGGTATACTACCCTCCTTTCTAAGTAGGCTAGTCCTACAGACAGATAGATTGGTTATATGTCGGATTATTCTACTCCTAAGTGAGGGTAGTTAACCTTACCTAATAATGACTTCACGGTTTAGCTAGCAAGCAAGCAATCAAAAATATTACCTTTATCTACACAATCAATGCAATCGACTGTAAATATCAGTATTTAAGAAGAAAACTTCCAAATGAACTTAGGTGGAAAATATTTATGATGACAATTTGCTCAGAATACTGATGAATGATAGTCATTTACTCTGCTGCTAGAGAAATTCACGTTTAATGCTGATAAAAATACATGATTTTATTTGAATTATGGAGAATGTTGGTGATTTATTCTGAACAATGGAATGATATTAAATAAGTATTCGTTCTGCTTAATCTTAGTGATCTTTTCTTAATTCTAGTTAATGGTGGTAAATCTACTTAGTTCTGGAAAATGTAAGTGATTCACTTTGGATGCTGGTGAAAATTTGCAATTTACCCTGAATGAAAATGAAAACTTTTGATGTTCCCTGAATCATGTGAACGCTAATGATTTACCCAGAACGTTGGTGAATGTTAATGATTTACCCTAAATGCTGCAGATTGGCATGCCGATAAAAGTTAATTATTCCCTTTGAAAGCTAGATTATAATAGTAAGTTACTCTGAATTCTTATAGATGTCAATGATTTACTTAAAATTCTGTTAATGTCAGTTAGTCACTCTGAATGCCGGAGATTTTCTCGTGACGATTGTGAAAATTAATTATCTCTTAATTCTTGTGGATGTTTAACATGTTAAAGATTTACTCAGTGTTCAGGATAATGTCAGAGATTTTCTCTGAATGCCAGAGAAAGTTAGTTCATTTACTCGTGAGGCTTTTGAAAATTAATGAACTCTGACATTTTTGTAGATGTTAAGCAAGTTAATGAATTACTCAGTTCTGGTTTATGACCATGAATCACTCTGAATGCCAGTGAAAGTTAGTGATTTACTCGTGACGATTGTAAGAATACGTGATCTCTGAATTCTTGTGGATGTTATTGATTTACTTAGAATTCTGGTTGGTGTCAGTGAATCAAATTGAATGCCGGAGAAACTTAGTGATTTACTCGTGACGCTTGTGAAAAATAGTTATCTACACTGAATTTTTGTGGATGTCAATTCTTTACTTAAAATTAAGGTTAATGTCAGTGATTCAATGAAACCTGATGTCAAAAATATGTACTTTAGAAGAAGAGACAAATAATATTATATTACATCTAAAGATTATAATAATCCAAAGTAAACTATACTACGATGTCAATGGAAAAAATTCCCGCGCAAGTGTCATGACTAGATAAAGGCAACAGTAGTATACCGCTGTTCAAACTCATAAATCCATGGACAAAATACAAAATCGGGGTAACAAACTAAAACTGAGGGAAACGCATAAATATAAGAGGAGAACAACGACACAACACTACAATGTAACACACAGAAACGGACCAAGCATCAGACAAAATCCCACGAGAATAACAAATATAACATCAAAACCAAATACATAAATTTGGGATAGACAAGTACCGTGACACGTCTTATCGCAATGTCAATTTACACTCAAAAATAAGAGAAAAAAAACGACGCAACGTTAAATTGTAACACACACAGAAACGAACTATAATATAACAATTGCCATATTCCTGACTTGGTACAGGACATTTTTAAAGGAAAAAATGGTGGGTTGAACCTGGTTTTGTGGCATGCCAAACCTCGCACTTTAATGGCAATGTTAAATATAACATTGAAATGACAACATAATATTACAGGACTACAATACAAACAAGAGGCTCTCAAGAGCCTGAATCGCTCACCTGAATTTTTTTGGTTTAATCTCTCATCAATGATTATTTTGGCTTTTCAATTTATTTAAATGTTCTTTGAATCGTCCTATTTTCTTCAAAAGCAAAAAAAAATCATTTTCTCCTATGTTCTATTTTAGCCATAGGAGCTATGTTTCTTGACATACAAGGAAATGAAATATAAAATTTATACTAGATACTCTGAAACTCTGAAACTCATTTAGCCTAAGTTTGGCTGAAATTGATACAGCAGTTTCATAAGAGAAGATTTTTTAAAGTAAGTCAACATGATGAACAAATTGTGAAAAAAGTCTTTAAAGGGCAATAACTCCTAAAGAGGTCAATTGACAATTTTGGTCAAATTGACTTATTTGTAGATCTTACTTTGCTGATCATATTTGCTGTTTACAGTTTATCTTTATCTATAATAATATTCAAGATAATGACCAAAAACTGCAAAATTTCCTTAAAATTACCAATTAAGTGGCAGCAACCCAACAATTGGATGTTTGATTCATCTGAAAATTTCAGGGCTGATAGATATTGACCTAATGAACATTTTTACTCCATGTCAGATTTGCTCTTAATGCTTTCGTTTTTGAGATATAAGCCAAAAACTGCATTTGACCCCTATGTTTTATTTTAAGTAACGGCGGCCATGTTTTTTGACGGATCAAAAATCAAAGCACACACTTTGTGCAGGATAATCTAAGGAACAACCATGCTAAGTTTTAACCAAATCCATTCAGTAGTTTCAGAGGAGAAGATTTTTTAAAGTTAGCAAATATGATGAACAAATTGTGAAAAATTGTCATTAAAGGACAATAACCCCTTAAGGGGTCAATTGACAATTTTGGTCATATTAACTTATTTGTAGATCTTACTTTGCTGATCCTTTTTGCTGTTTACAGTTTATCTTTATCTTTTATAATATTCAAGATAATGACCAAAAACTGCAAAATTTCCTTAAAATTACCAATTAAGTGGCAGCAACCCAACAATGGTTTGTTTGATTCATCTGAAAATTTCAGGGCTGACAGATATTGACCTAATGAACATTTTTACTCCATGTCAGATTTGCTCTTAATGCTTTCGTTTTTGAGATATAAGCCAAAAACTGCATTTGACCCCTATGTTCTATTTTAAGTAACGGTGGCCATGTTTTTTGACGGATCAAAAATCGAAGCGCACATTTTGTGCAGGATATACTAAGGAACAATCATGTTAAGTTTCATTCAAATCCATTCAGTAGTTTCAGAGGAGAAGATGTTTGAAAAATTGTTAACGACGACAGTCGACGACGACGACGACGACGACGGACGCCAAGTGATGAGAAAAGCTCACATGGCCTTTTAGGCCAGGTGAGCTAATAAATAGGAGGAAATCATTTAAGTTCTATCTATCATTCACATTCCGATCAATTTACTCAGTTGAATAAAATATATATTTTAACTATATTTAAATTGGTTTTGAATTCTGTTAATATATATCAGAAAAATGATTTGTTTTGGCAGACAAGCCATTATACTATAAACCAACTCGACACTGAAGGTTAAAAACCCTAAAACATTATGGTAGATGGAATCGTCCAAACGGATTACCTAACGCAACTATGTAGATTTAGAATTATGTACACAGAAATAAGATTTGATATATAAACCCCTATAAAAGGTCAAAACAAAAACAAACAATTGTATCACATCATTGTTATTAAATTTGCTAACGTAAGATCCGTGAAGTTAAAATTTATAACGATTACGTGTACCCTGTCAACCCCTGAAAAAATAATAATGTTTTCTTGGCTACTTCCGGACGCGGTGGTCAGGAAAATTAATATTTTGTTTTTAATTATGTTAATTAATCATATTGTGATCAGTTTACAGAGGTATATAAACATGATAAAGAAAATTCGCAAATGGAACAAATGTTTCATGGCTAAAACCAAGACGTATGCATGAAGCTCTTCCTCAGGTCAAATAGACAGCTGTGCCAAAACTGCATTTTGAAAATGGCCCGGAGTCGTGTTTCCTTTGCCCAATTACTATTTTTCACAAAATGTTTGAATCAACGTTTAATTGTTCACGCTCTTACTGCCAATTGTTCTTTTCTTTCGATATACCATTATAGATAATCTAGAACATCGTAATCTCTTCTTTTGAATAACAATCGTCTATATGCATTCGCAATGAGTTAGCAAATACATTGTATGTCAGTATTCAATCTGAATGTTTGGTTGATTGCTTCAAACAAATTCACACACCAACAGAGTGTTAAATTTAAACAGGGTAAATGACCATTCCGGAGGTATTGAAAACACCGGAAATGTGTCCACCATGGTATGCAAAAACGCGATTTATTGTCGGATTTGTTATAAAATATAGACATAAAAAACATCGTGAAATATTCCCTATATTAGACGTGATTATTTCTTATCATTAAATTTAAGAAAATTGATTATTCAGTAGCCGAAATTTGAATTAAGATTATCCACGGGAAACAACTGAAGTAACTGAAAACAACTTAAAGCAACGGTAAAAATAAAATCATTATTTCATAATGGTAATACCCACATAGATGAACAAATTAAATCCCTTTAACAATCGACAATACAGTGCAAGAAAACCCTCAAAGTTAATAGAGCACAAAATGTGCTTTTTTGTTGTTAAATCTTAGTTTGACAAGTTCACTACACAAGATTAATAAGGAATTGATTTATAATTGAGATAAAAAAAAAACACCAACTGTTCATTTGCCTCATCTATTGTTTGGATATAGTTTTGGGTTTTTTTTTTTGGCGTTCAGATACATTTTATAGATGCCTGTTTCTTTATCTTTAACTTATACACACAATGTTTGTTTAGACACTTGTCACTTAGAATCGATAGATGATGACCTCAAGAGGTCTTTTAATGAATGTGTAAGGTTGCGATCTGACTGATAAAAACATATCTTTTTCTGTCCACCTGTACTTTTAATTACTCTCATTAATAATGTTTTCAAAACATAATCGTATTTCCGCTAACCCTTCCGTAGCACATGAAATGACATTTTATAATAGGTTTGCAATACTCAATCTTTTGTATTCTACATTTTTATTGGTCTGGGTAATGTTGTGTGTCATTTGGTATTTTTTTCTTTTTTATTCATAGATTTGTCAGTTTTTGTGGGTTTTTTTCGAGTAATAAGTTTAAATGTCCCTTTTGTATCGTACGCCTCTTTTTTGGTCAAAATCAACTAAGGAAGGAATTTCAAATTATTAACAAACAGTCTGCTATGAAGACACCATCTAATTTTGATATATTATTTTTCTAACAATTAATTAAACATCTTTCTTTAAAAACTTTCCGTAATGCCACTAATAATTCCAGTATTGCAACTATTTAAAAATTAAATTACGAAAGTAAATAGTTTCATAGACAGTTGTATCCATGAATTTAGCAACTAAAGTTTTCTTATCATCATTACTGACGTTTTAGCTGCGTTGCTTCTGAAATTTCGCCAATACAGGTTCATGTTCAATTTCCTATTGAGAGCACTGTGACAACAGCGTTTATGCCACCATGGTCCATAAGTGTCTACACAATACATATGTCCACCATGTTCATCATTATCCTGGTCAGTTGATGAGAACTTCATTCCATTGTGATAAGTCATTTTATCACCTATAATAGTAATCAAAGTTACCAGGATTATAATTTAGTACGCCAGACGCGCGTTTCGTCTACATAAGACTCATCAGTGACGCTCAAATCCAAATATAAATGATATATAAATCATTTACTACAAATGACAACTGATATTCGATAAGTTAACATTTAAATGAATATAACATGTAACTTGTCAAATTTTGTTGCTTTTTATAATCTGAATGAATTTCTCTCATTGTCTATCCACCTTGAATCAAATGAATACTATCTGAACAGAGTGACCAAATAATAAAAGAAACAGAATATGGTGTTGCGCTATGAATGTCTGATGTAGTTATTTATCTCGACAATACCTACGACTCACATCGATTGTGATAAGAAATGTGTCACATTAACTGAATTAGTTTTTTTAAGCTAATAAAATTGAGAATGGAAATCGGGATTATGTCAAAGAGACAACAACCCGACCAAAAAGCAGATAACGGACAAAAAGCCACCAATAGGTTATCAACGCAGTTAGAAAATCCTGTTTACGGCTGGCTCCTTAATTTGTACTAGTTCAGTACAAATGGATCTTACTAAACTACAAAACTTATTATGAACAACAATAAAAAAAAAAATACTAACAAATGCCAGCGACGTTGAAAAAAGCTTTCTGAAACTTATTTATATAGTCTATTCAATTTAGCATCATCATATGAAGCAATTGCTGACACTTAAAAGTCTTCCACAGCTTTATGTCATTGTGCCTATTTGTTCCAAACGACGGCCAATAACATTATGTTCAGAACAACAGTTTGTAACATAAGGTGTATAGATAAAGTCATTATTACCTGCATCTCCACTATAATCCCCGACAGTTAGTTTATACTTAGACGCTGCATCACCAACAACAAACGTTTTATACACAGCATACTTCTTCGTATTGGACAGGTCCGTAAGGTCTATTTTCAGTTCATATGTACCACTGGATGTCAGGCTGTGGATGTGTTTGTTACCTTTTAAAGAAAATAGCACAGTAGCGTTTCAACAAAATATCAAATATCTAAAAGGAATAAAAGGAATGAAAAGACAGAAGGCCTAACGGGATAACTTTTTGTTCAACATGCAGATATACGTATTTCAATTACAATAATACTAACTATGGAATATTATTTAATAGTATGATACCATGATACATACTTATCCATATTGAAAATGATATTTTCCAATATTGATACTACATGCATATGCTTTTTTTTTCACTCTAACATATTTATTTTTTTATTTTTCATTTTTTTTGCAAAAATATCGTAGTTCTTTTCTTTCTTATTACAATAGTAAACACATATACTGACAGTCAAAATTTAGAAATGTAAATCAGTTGATTCAATTCCTTTAATCAGAAGATGGAAACGTTTCATTTATGCTTTTCTGTCATAATAATTAACGTAATGACAATGTTAGAATTAAACTTATCATAGATATCAGAACTAAATTTTGTATATACGCCAGACGCGCGTTTCATAATCCACACTACATCATATACATTGTTATCAAATCAAATAATGTTTAATCTTTTTTTTCGAGAGTGCCCTAGCTAACAAAATGTGTGATAATATATTACTGTGCTCACCAATCCAGTATTCCCCATAAGGATCCCCAAATCCATTCTCATAATCTGTCCATGTTCTCTGGAAATTTACAGTACCATCTAACCTTCGCTGAATAATCTAGAACAAATTTCAGTTGATCATTTTAGAAAATATATATAAGAAAAAAATGTTGAACAGGTCTGCTTTGCCTCACCATTTGGTGGTTTATCAATATTCAGTTGAATATCACACATGTTTAAAGAAAGGAGATGGGTTTTGGTGGTATAAACGGTTACACATACAGTGCTGTTTGTTCAACAGAATATACATGAATACCAAAAGATGTATATGATCCTTTTAATGATTTTGTTACTCAGACACACCAACAACAACAAGAGCTAACAGAGTATGTAGTGATATTTATACTCTAATATTGTCCATTTAGAACACCAGCAAATAAATGCACCATAGATACCAATATGAATAAGTATACGTCAGATGCGTGTTTTATGGTTAAAAGACTCATTAGTGAAGCTCGAATCAAATAGTTTTCAAATGCCGATTAAAATACGTAGTTAAACATGTTAAGAGCTTTGGTAAGCATACACATGCGAAAGGACTTACAGCTCAAGTTTTCTATTCATTATGCAGCAAATCCTTAGTATTTTTAAAAGTTTTGTTTATAGTCAATTTCAAGTTGTTATAACATATCAATAATAATTCATGCCAACACAGAGGTGCTGACTCCTCAGCAGTTGCATCCAATATAAATAAAAAGTTATCATATATACAAGGATAACAAAAACTTGTAAACTAGACGCGCGTGATGGTATGGTGTTGTATCTGAGATCCCACAAAGTACCTAATTACGTGATCGTGTATGAGCCCCTCTACAATAAACAGATAAAGGCTTTATATTAAAACAAAAGCTCAAAAGGGAGTCCACATTATTGTACAGTTAACTACTTCTCCATGAAAAAGTAAAATAACTACACTACCAACCCGAAGGAATATTAAACTTGGAAAGTCTCTTATCAAAAGACAAAATCAAAAGTTGCATCATACAAATAGTAATCAACTGCTACTCTTCAGACCCGCCACACTCATTTCCGTTTGTAGAAAACAGTGGATTTAATACGGTTTTGCAGCTGAACATTCTGTTCGACCGTGGCATAACATTCCATTAAATAAAAAACAATGTTTGACAAAACAAGCTGACATAGTATGTAAACATTTGAAAAATAAGGATACGGGAGTCAACATGGTGCTATAATCTTAATCATTTTGTAAACACAAAACAAATATGTAAACAAAGCAAACAATATGGCATATAGACAAAACATATCCCAATATTACAAAACATTTACTAATCAGTGAAGTATAGATTTATGAGTTTAACTGTCCCTTTGGTATCTTTCGGCCCTCTTTGATAATTTATGAGGGGAAACAAGAATAATATTACGCATTAATGTAAAGATCGTCAGAACCTATAATGTATACTTTAAGATCACCATGCAATATGTTTTAGATGATAAAGAATATTATTCAGCAAGGTTTTGGTATCTTTCGATGAACTTCGAAAAGTAAAAGAAGTTCTTTGATATACCCCTGGCTAATAAACCTTCACTTTATACACTTTTAGCTCTTAAATACTGCAGAAATGCATATCCCATATACAGATGATATAGATATTTTACTACAAAGGTGATCAAATTTAAAATTGAAATCGTCTCGTTTGAAATAGATTGTGGTACTTAGATCAACACATATGTCAGATTCGAAGTTTGAAACAAACGAAGCTGTGTATGTTGTTTATTTAATTTCTAGTTCTATAGAATATAATTATACACTCAATCAGAAAAGTTTGGAATGTTTATGCAAATGTGAAATAAAATGAATCTAGCTTATTTGATCGTCTGGTTTTTGACAAGTGTCTGAAGGAACTCCGACTCATATGCAAATAAACAAATGTTTCCATAGGAATGCCAATAATTTAATGAAAATATCTACCTACAAATTCAACAAATATGTTTTAAATGAATAATATCCTGTATACTGATCACTCGTTCCCCTGTATTATATACCGATATGGAGTTATTTTCTTTTAGAACGATAGATCATTCTTTCAAAAAATCAACCCGGACGATACTATGTTTCAATGAAATATGCACCAAGGAATAAAATAATGACCTGTGTGAGGTCATTATTTCCCTTGATAAAATGCAAACTATTTTTTACTTCCAAATTTTATTCGTCTGATGGTTTTTGTTGCCGATTTGGATTTTATGATAAGTGTAAAAAAAAATCGTCATTACCAGTATTTAAATTTAAAAAGAAAATATTGTTTGATATACCGCTTCAATACAGAGATATTATCAAATATGTCAGTTCAATTATAATGAAAACTTTGATAACGCTTTTGTTTTAAAAGCCAGATTTAACTTATTTCAGTGCAAGATTGTGAAAATCTTATTTATTCACAATGAATAGGAAATAATACTGTGACCTACATGTATCGATACTGTAAATTTAGAAATTATTGCGTTCATTTATTACATGTGTCACGATTTTTTGCTACCTTCGTATCATATCTAAATTTTTGTAAATATATATATATATGCGTACATAACTCGTCTAAACATCAACCGAACAATGTTAGACCTGTAAATTTGCTTTCGCAAATTTTGTTTTCTTCCCTCGCCGGGATTCGAACCCATGCTACTGAAATATCGTGACACCAAATCGCCTGCACTGTAGCCGTCCCGCTAGACCACACGACCACCTGGGCTTCACAATAATAAAGCATTCGGTGGCCATGTGTTACCTTTCCACGAAAGTTTTAATCTAGCGTCGTACTACAGTACATGATATATAAGGCATGGAGATGTTATTTTTACAGATCAGCTAAATTATCTATAGTTAAGGATTCTGCAAATTAATGTAAGATACAGTCACAGAAAATAATTATATTTATAAGTACGTCTGAGCCAGTGACAACTCTACAACAGATTTATCAATCGGATCACATGGGTGGAGAGGTAATCGAATTTATATTTCAATTATCTGTTTAAAAATTGCTTTTCAAAAGAAATCATTCTGAATATTTCATTCGATTCAAATAAAAATGATTAAAAGATAATCACTTTTTTGCGATAGAAATGTCATTACAAAAAGAAGAAGAAACATCGCACCCCCTTTCATTAAACTACGTTTGTACAATACATTACTTACAAATTGTGTTGTATTTTTTTATACAACGTTATCGGATGGTAACATTTCAGTTGTGTAATTTACATTTATATTTGTATTGTGCATGGGTAATAGTTCCTAAGGTTTATATCTAGAATAATTAGTGGGTTTTATTTCACATTCTTACTGAGCCGAAGGGCGTATCAAACAAAACCTGAACGCATTAGAAAGGAATATACCACTTTGGTAACGTTGTGGTCGGTAAAATAGGATGCTAAATTTTTAAGAAATAATATTTTTGACGGAATATAAGTCATATAATTTCATATTTTAAGGGTTTTTCTTGTTGTGAAACACACCTCGGGGTGTCAGAATTTCCCAATGAAAGACCCTACAGTTGGTCTTACATCTGATTAATCCTGACATCCCTCGGGCTGTTCTACGACAACTTAAACTTAAACAAAATATGCCGTACAGTATCACAAAGCAATAAATGTATAGCTCACGCTTCCATATATATATCAAAAAATATTGTGAATTATTTCTTTTAATAGATTCTTCAATTTCACATAAAATATGACAGAGAATTCCGAAATAGTTGCAACGACTCATGGTAAACGTATGTATATAAAGAATAATGACATTTTTGTTTTTAATACTGACCTTATCGGCAAGAATATGAACCGAGCCCGCTAGGAGGGGGGTGGGGGGGGCTGATATTTGAGCTGATAAAGTCAGCATAAAAATAAGATGCCATTATTCTTTTTTAAATAGGCAATCTGTCTTAACTCTATGTAAAGAATATGAAGTAAAATTAGATAATAAGTACAATTACTTTTACGCGTATGAAACGATTGGTTCGTTGTTAGTTTGTATGAATGAAGTAACCTGCATCTCATTGATAAATTGAAGCGGATATACAAGAACCTGTGACGTTACTGCACTGATACATGACGTGATTGCCTTATATTTTCGAGTATCAAGTACTGTCTATGATATTGAAAATATTAGGCATTAAGATCAAAGGAAAAATGTTCTATTAGAGGTTTCTCAACATCTTACGAACGAACGAAACTATACGAACGTATCATTTAGGAGCAGTAATTTTGTTAAAATAAAATCCATGACACATGTCCACTGATATTGTAATGTGTTGAAAGGCAACAGTTAACAATTGCATAGTCTTTTTGTAACCTTGCATTTTATTTTTGTGTTAAAACATCGATGTTCCAATTTAGTTTCTGTTGTTGAATGATACGTATTCTTACGTTGAGTTTCGTTTGCTTACATGTCGAATATATGCGTTCGATTTATCTCTCTTATCCATTTAAAATGAATATTGGCAGTTTATAATGTTGTTGAAAACAATCGGTGCGTACGGTTTGCATTTGTTTAATTGATTGTTGGATGTTTAACATTCCGTGACAAGCATTCCATTCTTTTCATGACCAGATTAGCGTTTGCAACATAATTTAAAGTGAATGAAATGGCATAAGTTTAGTATTTTTCATTTATTATATCCACACATCCTATATAGATATGAAACGAATCGAAATGAGGGCGTGTTTTAGGTTAATTCTGTTTCCTAGAATAAAACACCAACAGGAAAGTCTCAATGTGCGCTAGGTATAATTGATCTGACTAGCTATTAAATTATTTTTGGGAATAAGTTACAGAAATATAAAGATACACTCTATCTATCGTAAAGCCTTTTAGAGTTATGTGTATTCTTGTTGAAAGTATAAGTGATACATCACTAACAAAAATTATAGTTACATATTTTTTAACGGTACATTTTCTTTAAATACCATTCCTTAAGTAAAAGAAAAAAAAAGAGAAAAAAAAACGAAGAAAACTTATACAGGATCCCATAAAAAAAAACCACGAAAACAAAAAAGAACAAAACAATTATATTTTCAAATATTTATTTCAATTTTTCCCTTGAGTTATCTTCTAGATTTTGTCAGTTTAGCTAGAGTATAAATCAGTTATGAACATTTTAAGTCAATGAGTGATAATTTGGATTTGAGAGTTGGGTTGACTTTAAATACCATTCCTTAAGTAAAAGAAAAAAAAAGAGAAAAAAAAACGAAGAAAACTTATACAGGATCCCATAAAAAAAAATCCACGAAAACAAAAAAGAACAAAACAATTATATTTTCAAATATTTATTTCAATTTTTCCCTTGAGTTATCTTCTAGATTTTGTCAGTTTAGCTAGAGTATAAATCAGTTATGAACATTTTAAGTCAATGAGTGATAATTTGGATTTGAGAGTTGGGTTGACTTAGTTACGCCGGATCTGAAGAAAATTAAAAACTAGGGGCGCTTACGCTTATATTAGTTTTACCTCATATTTGCAAAAAAAACCTCCTTGATCTGATCCTTGATTAAATTTTAAAATGATTCCTATTCCCTTTCATTTCAAAGTTCTTTATTAACCCTTTTTCCTATATATATGTTCTTAATATTTCGAAATGATGTTGTCCTGTTTATCAAAATCTCTTGTACGATTGTTGTCCTGGGTCTAAATATTTTATATTCTTCGCCTCAATTCATTGATCAATTAGATTTTCAACTGTTTTGATTAAACCGTAAATTATATATCATATATTATATATTTCAAGTCAATTTTTAAAATATGTCTATCACTCAAAACGGTTTTACCAAATCCAAAATCTATATATTATGTAAAAGACGTATCAAAGGAAAGAAGATCAAAGCCGATATCCCAAAAATATTGAATAAATGAAGGCTCCCTTTTTTCTCGTTACGGCAAGTTACGTCAAGTAAATCAATTTTCGTTCGTTAGTTGTTGAGAAACCTCTAATTGCAGATAAATTTACGTACTATTCAGTACACCGTATTCAAAGATCGTACTTGATCATTTCTTGCGTTAAAATTGACAACTGTTGTGTTATTCAATCATTCAAAACATTAACATATAACGGTTTTTGCGAGCTCTTTTAATAAATCATCTTAATCACCTTTCTCCACGTCATCCATGTGAACAGGATTTTTCAGATGATGTTATACTGACTGTAAAGAGCAAACAATTATTAATAAAGTCATTCATTGATAAAAAGCTGTCACTTTAGGGCATACGATACAGTTACAAGGGAGGTGATGGGAGGTAATGACGGTGCTAACGTAAATTTGTTATTTTCGCGACGTCAAACAGTAACTTATCGGCCATCGATGCAGTTTTCGACTGATTTTTATCATTCAAACTGATCTAATTTGATTATGTGAACCTATTTTCATGAAAAAGTCAATAGTGCATATTTTTGTTTTTATTTGATAAATATTCAGCAAAAAATGATGTTTTTTCTACATTCATGAACATTTGATAAATACGAGTTAAGTTATTTGTAGAAATAAAATGTACAAATTTATAGAACATTTATATAAAACCGAAATTACAAATAATTTAACGAAGACAGCTTGTGTTTATCTTTTAAAACAAAAAAAAGTTATGTATTTCTGTCTAAAGGAAAAATACGGCCGCAAATCCGAATTCTGAGGAAATGTCTGAAATTACAACTCAATTTACTCAAAAAGTAGCACATGATTGTATATTTGTTATTACATATTTGATTCAATCAGGTGAAACATAGCCTGTGTGCAAATTTTTATCAAAATTTCATTACGGGATCTAAACTGTATCGTATGCCATTAACCTGTCGATGCAGTTAGTTTCGCTCCCAATTTTTTTCAAGAACATAAATATTTCTGCAAAATAAGATTGTACTCGTTATAATCTATACATAGGACTAAAATATGATATTCATTAATTGGTTAATTGGTTTTTAACGCCATTCAAGGCACTTTAGTCTTATTTCATTGCAGTCAGTATTTATTTATAGAGGAAGTTGGGATATTTAGAATGAATCAATGAAGGCAAATTTACAATCCTCTTCAGAAAAAAACGCAGTCAAGTGCACTTTTATACGCGGAATTCACACTCACAACTTCGGTGATGACACACTAGTGATACAATAGTAGGACTCCTTATAACACTCATTCACCGCGGTCCTACACAACAGATTATAGTTATGATACACAAAATCCAGATACATATAAGAGTAAAAAGGTAGTCCTTCTAAACGCATAGGCCCTACTATACAGGCATTATAATATCGTAATTGGCCTGCGTCTACACGTTTTGAATCATTTATAAGTAAGCCAAAGACAGAGTTCATTCACAGTGTTTCTAACTTGAACCAAGCACATGATCCTGTTATAAGTAAAGGATTATCTACCATCAATATTTTTTTAAATAATTTTCAACAAGCAACTTACTGTCCAGCCATTCTGTAATGTATCCATATCACAATATACTCTCACTGCTGTCTTTTTATCTGGAAATATGTGAAACACACCAGATTTCGCTTTCAGGCTCGATTTTACTAAATCACCGCAGTCCTGTTTGTTCTCTCCTTAAAATATTTCAAAATATAGTCACATAACTTGTTGAATTGAAATATATAATTGAGATATCCAAGCAAAATTATATCAGTTTAGAAATTGAAATGAAAACTCATGATTAGTTGTGCAAAGTATTATGAGCTCATATGACCAAACGACATATGTGTTATAGTTTATCTGTCTCGATATATGTCTCTTTGTTCTATTTCATCATTGTACGCAGTTCAAATAGCCGATATACTCTGTTTTGTTTTATTGTCTTGGTCGTTATAATATATGATAAGCGTTGTTATCTTGAATTTATCCTATAAAGCTGTATGCATATATCTATTACACACTCAATGAGTTGGGTACCTAATAATGTCTTCAGTGATTGTCAAAGAACAAATTCATACTAACATTAAAAAGCTAAGAAAAGTATCACACTACTACTGCAAGTTTCTTACACAATATTTAGACGAAATCTTTTTTGAACTATCTGTTGATTTTGTGCTGACGTAACAGTTGTAAATGACATGTACATGATTTATAATTTAAACACTAGGATGGTAAATCTTTTATACTGTAAATACCGACTGTTTTCGCAATCTCACAAATATTATATGGCATAGACAAATAAAACACAGAGTCTTTTTTATTGGCATAATTCTAAAATCATTAAATATAAACCAATTACATTTTCTTTTATTTATCATAAAAACAGTTGTATCCTTCCGTTGCTCTAGCTACTAGATACCTTTAAGTAATGACTCTTGCGAAAATTAACTGAACTCAATTGTAGGTCAGTAAAGATATAGGATCATAACAGTGTTTGTAACATCATTAGCATTACTTATATGTTTAAGACGAAATAAAGATATCTAGGAGACGAATAATACATTTCCATACTTTTTACGAGAAAAATGTATATGAGACAATATCTGAAAAAGTATAATTTCCATGTCCCGCACTTCACCAGCAATTATTTTTTTATTCAACCATCTTTTTTGAACATTTTAAGTTTCAGTATAAACTAAATTATATAATGCACCATGGCCTGCCACTTAAACACTCATTCTTATATTTCTTCCAATAAAATATTGTTATTTAAATGTTCAACCCCCCCTAAAATCATGTTGTCCCCTGTGTTTTTTTGAAAACTAAATCATTCAAATAATATCCAAATTAATTAAACAGGCGTCCGATTCTCACATATATGATATATTATATAATAAACTTGCCCCTAATTTGTCTTTTTATATTAAAACTATAGCATGTAATAAAATTTTGCAAATTTTAAGAGAAAAAAAATTTGTACCCAGGGGTGATTTCCCTCCTGTTACCACTGGGTTTTTTTGCCTGTGGAAACGTTTACAAGACCAAGAGTTATTTTCCCATTATGTATTGTGAAGAGCATCATTTCCTGAATGCATTAGAACAAAGAAATAGTTGGAAAGGCGGCCAGGTTTGAAAATTCAAGCCCATCCAAGGTAAGAATTTATAGAAAAATACTTATTGGTGTTCTATCCTGTTACAGCCTTTTCTTACGCTTTCTGAGAATATTTTTAAGTGTGCACCACAGCATTAAGTGTGTTTTTATATCATCTTTTTAAAAGTTATATGTCACAGCAAATACACTTACATTTAATGTGATAAAAAGGACAAAAACTATCGCGTAATTCCTTTCTGTTACGTTCTGTCATGTTACCTGATAAAAAGTAACAGCATAACCATCATCAGTAACAGGAAGGATGTTCAAGACAATTTCACTGAAGAATCGAAAAGTTAATCTACTATATGCCAACCATTTTATTTAATATAAGTTATCACCACCATATTAAATAAATTTCTAAATAATATACAGTATATTTAATAAAAAAAATAGGTTTTTTGCTTTTGATAACAGCAGAGAACATTGTGCAATTCTAGTTTAGTAGATAGTAACAGAAAGGAATTTATTTTAGAATTTTTCCTTACCTAGGCAGATTTTTCATCTTGCAAATACAGTTTCAAAGGATAAATGACATTGTTTGCTGTTATCTTCCAATTGTGACCAATTTAAAATGGTGTATTTTTCTTAAACTTTAAAATAAAGCAGAAAAATCCTTTCTGTTACCAACTCTGTCCTGTTACCGTTGTGCTGTTACTCAAGATTCTTTCATGTTACCGACATATCTGACTATATTTAAGTATATTTCTAAACCTTTTGTATTGCAAATGCTAAAATAAATAATTGGCATTTGATAAACTATTGCAGGATATACTAGTAAACCACAAATATTGTCTTAAACTTATTCCTTATTCCCATTAGAAACTTTTTAAAATTGATTCACTTTGGTAACAGGAAAAAACTGCATTTGTTTTGTACCATTTTTAAAATAGCCATTGTTTCCTTATTAAACAAAGGTTTGAATTACAGACAACAGTTCCTAGATCCCCAATGTTTTGTTTTTTGTTTTTTCTTATTTCCAACAATTAGACTTTTTCAGATATTGTCTCATTTACAAAAATAAATGCTTATAGCGAAAGCTCACTTTTTTAACAATTTAAAAGTAACAAAGTAATGAAAATTTGTTAAACAAAAACTGACAAAATTAACAATTAAAATATTGTAATGCTCAGTGTTTCATATCCATGTGTTCATATAACCAGAATAGAAACCCAGATGAATATGTAACTTGATAATTAACCTTTGAACACAAGAAAAAATGTTTAGCAGGATCTGGGCTCACCACCAGTTTTTGGAGGGGTTCGTGTTGCTCAGTTTTTAGTTTTCTGTGTTGTATTTGTGTATTTGTCTATTGCCTGCCTGCAGGTCTTTTTCTATCAAGCCATGGTGTTGTCCGTTCTTTTTCAAATCATGAGTATTAATGTCACTTTGTTGTGGGAGATGTTATGGAAATAATTGTTCAAATCGTGATACAAGTATGAAATTTGGTATAAAGGTTCACTAAATGATAGTTAAAAAAATCAGCTGCTGGCCATAAAAAAAATACATTTTTTCAAGATGGCCACCGCTCATTTTACAAATGGCGTCATATCAAATAGACTTCATTTCGTAAATCCTTTGAAAGCTGTGTAATAGGTGTTTATATATCTCAACTTGTACGATTCGCTCGTGTTTGTAACAATGATTTAGATTTTAACGAGAGAAATTTATGTATTACTGAAAAATTATTACACCAGTCAAATTAGTCAAAACATTTACTAAATTTTATCATCGGTATAAGGACATCATTTGTAAATATAGCTCAACATGCAGACTTCTTATATGTTCAGGTATTTCACATCGAATTTTTTATGGAAATATTCTTTATGAAGCACAAAGGTGTAGGTATTCACCTCAAAAACTGACAAAACCTTTGAATAGACTTATTAAGAAGGGAAATAGTTACGATATTGTTATCAGGTCATTAAAGATTGCATACTTTGGCGTTAATATTGATTCACTTATAGGGTCTTTGCATCGGAACTAAACACATTTATTCAAAAACCAGTTGTTGGCATGACACAGGTTATGTTCTTCTCATATATGTTATGATGGTATGATACTAAACCCCTAACGGGAAGGATTGTGCCTGATGTTCATATGATGAAATCATAATCTTTCAGTCAGTTTAATTGAAGTCTGGAGCTGGCATGTCAGTTAACTGCTAGTAGTCTGTTGTTATTTATGTATTAATGTCATTTTGTTTATTTTCTTTGGTTTCATCTTCTTACATTAGACTTGGACTTTTCTTGGACTGAATTTTAATGTGCGTATTGTTATGCGTTTACTTTTCTACATTGGCTAGAGGTATAGGGGGAGGTTGAGATCTCATAAACATGTTTAACCCCGCCGCATTTTTGCGCCTGTCCCAAGTCAGGAGCTTCTGGCCTTTGTTAGTCTTGTATTATTTTAATTTTAGTTTCTTGTGTACAATTTGGAAATTAGTATGGCGTTCATTATCACTGATTTAGCATATATTTGTTCAGGGGCCAGCTGAAGGACGCCTCCGGGTGCGGGAATTTCTCGCTACATTGAAGACTTGTTGGTTACCTTCTGCTGTTGTTTTTTTCTATGGTCGGGTTGTTGTCTCTTTGGCACATTCCCCATATCCATTCTCAATTTTACATTCCAAATTACTTTTGATTAAACATAAATTACAGTTCCTACAGTACGATGAATCAATACATAAATGACAAAAAAGTAACTTCCGGATCCAAAATGGTGGCAAAAACGTTGAAAATGGCAACATTTCGTTAATCCTTTGAAAGCTATGTTATAGGTAAAATTCAATATTTCAAATTTTCTTCTTATTTACAAGAGATATAACTTACTTTGGTAATTTCAAATACCTAGTTTGGTTAGAAAAGACAGGTTGCATTTCTTATAATTATCTGACAGTTGCCAATACACAAACTCGTATATAGAAGGCCAGAACGGTAGCGTTAACAGTTATCAACACCGATGTTTTTTTTTTGCGTCCGCATTTCAAAAGTTCTTGATATGAGGGTGCATCGGCAGCCAAAGAAGTCCATTTTGGTTTCTTACTGTCATTGATATTTTCTATCATCCAAACCTAGTGTTCATGACTTGGTACCTGTACCTGTTGAATGCATTAATCCGATTGAGTCAAACTTAATATACTTTTCTTTTGATTTGCTCCGGAAGAGAACATCTGGTAGGCGGAATAGCATCATAAGAGCGCTGTTTCCTGACAAATGATTCAAATCGTGCCTTGTGAACAGCAAATGTTGATGCTGCCGTATATGATGCAAGCAAATGCATCTATGATGTCCATGTCTGTATCTTAATTCAAATTACAGCGAGCAACTCTGTTACATCTGGAAATACTTTCCATGTCTGCAAAGCTGACCTTTTCACTCTTCCACCAAATGCTGACACAGTGTCACATTCACAGAATGCATGGAAGGAATGAATAGCAGCCGGACAAAGCATATTTGATACGTCATGTAAAAGCCATCGAAAGTCTTTATTCCTTTCGTAAACCTATCAACAATTTGTTCATACCTAATAGTGCGAGAGCTGCAATCCCTAACAATACTAAATCTGTGTCAGTACTACTTAAAATTACTTTTATAAACCATTTTCAGTAGCAAGCTTAGCATGGACAAATATACGAGAATCTGCTTGTTCGTGTTTATAAGGGATAGCTGCGAAATATCAGTATTGAGATTGAAAGGAATACCCCACCTTCCGTAACATAAGCATTGTTATTAGTCACTGAAGAAGCAATTCTGTCAGCAAGAAACTTTTCCGTTATGTTGTCGTCTTCATAGAAACTAATCCAAACCATTGGCGTTCTACTAGAACCAACAACTTTCCGACTAGCACCAGTCTTTTCTTGGTCCAGCCTTTAGATTAGTTATTTAGTAAACATCAAATATAGTGTTTACTGTTAAATACTAATCGGTGCAAGACTTTATGTTAGGCAGCATGACATCATTTGCGTAATCCTCAAATAGTTTTCCTCCTGCACGTGGTGGCCTGGAATTAACCATTGCTGGCCAACCAACGATAAATGCGTCATAATTTAGATCAGTTGATGTCAAATCGTACAATGTTTCAAGTATACCAATTTGCCATCCGATCTAATAACACTATTTAAAATGGCATCCTTAGACAAAGACAGAGGAGTAATTTGGTTTTCGTCAATAAAAAATCTTCCAAGTCAAACTGTCTACATTAACAAGAAATGAAAAGTATAAAAAGGGGATCGCAATAATTTTTCATGTTCTTCAGCTATAGTCCGTCGGAAGGGGACGACAAATGGCTGACCCGTGTTAAGAGAGAGCCATATCTCGTGCACGTTAAAGACACCCTTGGAGTGTATATACACATCTCATCTGCCTCCGAGTCAACAATTTCCTTAAAACAGTCAATTTTGTACAAATCTGACGACTATTTTAAAAAACAAAAAAACGGATTTCGAAACTCGTTCATCACTTTAGAAAGTGTTTGATACTTTTCAAAGAAATCCTTTTGTGTTTTGTAGAGTACTCGTGATGTCGTTCGTCTGTTTTAGAATAACTCAAACCACTAGATCTATTACATTCAGCTACCATTCTACTAACTTCTATACATCCATCATCTCAAAGGGATTTTCGGTGGCACCAACATCGTCCTTCACAATTGCATTAATTTGTTTTGGTGCCTGATCAATTGTGATATAAGAAAACAACTTACTGATCTCACGTACCATGAAATTGCCATTTGCAAATTCCTTTACCACCTTGTGGGTGATGTTCGTGAAGGTAAGCCATATCTCGGAGAGTGATCAGTAACCATTGAGCATAATTGATACGATATCATGCTTGTTATGCACTGATTGTGAGGTACGGTATCTGACTCATAAAATGCACGTACGACCGAAAACACAAGAAACTCTTATAGATTCATAATTTTAACTGTGGTCCAGATGACTTTCTTTCTTTACACCTCAAATAATCGAACGACACATAATCATGAGCCAATTTTTCTGCGTTTAGACATTTATATATAATGATTCAAGCAAAACACACACAGTTATCTGATGCACATGTCTAGTCCTAGGTACATTTGGATATACTATGAAAATAATGTGACGTTCTAGGTGTTGCAAAATCATCGACTTCCATGCAATATATCCCCAAATGATTTAAAACAAGTCGTTTCAATGTACCATCTACCAAACATAACGATAAACTTATCTTCTCCGTACATATCTAATCATTCCTACTGAATTTGCTTAGCCAATACAAAAAGTGGTTGATCTACATCTATATAATTGTATTTGGTCGGAATTTTGACACTTAACCACTTTTTTTACCTTATCTACCGATTGCTAGTAGTTTGATCAATTCAACTGAATGGGTGTGTTTTTTTAAACATTGGCATCATACAAGTTACACTTACTTGCATACAAGAGCATAGATTTTCAGAGGAATTAAATAACGACCAAGATATGTTTACGAAATTCAAATCCACGTCTGTTAGTTGAACTACGGTTTGCATCACTGTGTCCTGGTAGTGGGTGCAAATCACTCTATGTCTATAAATAGTTTGCGCATGCGCAAAACTGGTAAACCCATTTGTTTCATAGCCTTAATTGTGTTACCAAACCAATTCATAAAATCATTAAAAATCCAAAAGCACCAAGTAAATAATGAATAGTTCGAATGTTTATGTGTGAATTCTTTTACATTTTCGGGCATGCACAAACCCTGAAGAGTCAAATATTTATTTCTATTAAATACGTCACATCACTATACAAATCCCTGCTCACATGCAAGGAATGTAGCCACCAAACCTAATAATATTTTTTACTAAAAGAAGGTCAAAGAAAACATTTTCCAGAAAAATCAATATTTTCGAACTGGGAAAAACAGCCATTTTTAAAAAGGACCGTGGCCATCTTGAAAAAAATAAAAATGTCAATGGCCAGCAGTTTTTTCTTTAAAAAAAGTATATAATAATAACGCTTCGTGCTAATTTTTATTTTTGTATCATCATTTGCACAATTCTTTCGATTTTGCTTGCTTATATCTTCCACTATTGGTATTTTTCTTAAATCTTTTAAATAATTTATAGATCCTTCCACAAAATATGCGCGTTACAAGTATTATTTATATTACGCTTTATTTATTTTCGAATTCCTTAAAATGTTAACGTTCTGTCTTTCTTGTTTTCAAACACATAATTAATTATAAAATTTTATAAGTTATAAATAACATTTGAAATTTATTTGTAACACGTATTTGTCACGCGCATATTTGGAACCTTCGTAATCGACACAACTGTGTTTAGACAATCATTGTTAAATTATTTTAATGGTTAAATAGTTTCTCGAATAAGAAAGGAAACAAAAAGTGATTGTGATTGTATACTGTAAGACAACTTAAAAGATAACCATTGACAGGAAGCTTACTATTTTCAAAGCTGATTTTCTTGTTTCTATTTCAAACAATTTAAGAAGATTCAAGGATGCAAGTTCATAACAAAGAATTCAATCAAACGACATTATGTAATATTAGACTGTAGTTTATACTTCTTTCAAATAAGATAGCAAAACCCGATTCAAAAGAGTTGATTATGAATCATATTCAATTAAACATTGCACTGGATTAAGATATAAAAATAACTTGCAAGAATCTAAATCTATACTTTCGGTTTTCAATAAAAACCAATTAAATATATATTATAATCACCTTCATTCCTGATAGGATTAATCAGTTGATCTTGTCCTTTCTCTTTCAAAACGTCATTTATTACTTGCAGGGTAATATTTCTGAAAAATTCTACGGTCGAGTTTTCTTCCAATAATGTCTTAAACGTACGTTGAGTTTGTTCTTTCTCATAATTTTTAACCGTATTCCTCATTAGCTTTTGTATGTAAATCTTCATTTTCCTGTTTATGGATTTTGTGTCTAGCATGGCCACCAGTGGTGCACCTTTGTCGGTAATCAAAGGCATTGACAAAGGTTCTGAGTCCCCTATATCTTCGGTGTCTAGTTCTAATGCTGTAACAAAAATATCTCCATACCAAAACACACAGAAAGCAACTACCACAACGATTGAATTCATTTTTCAATAGCACTTTATTATTCCGAGTGAGCGTCGATGTACAGGTACTATCTTAATATCGGTTTGTTGAATAGAACTATACTCTCTTTACATTACATGACTAAAGAAACAGCTTTAGTATAACTACGCAGAAAACAGTTGCAATCTCTCATAATTTATGTCTCGTCATAGATAAAAACAAATGATTATTCTTTATCTTGTAGACGAACAAGCTCAAGGAATGTTTTGGTGTTATTTATGTCTTGATGAACAATGTTAAGAGAATTGTTATGATAGTGAGATTTGATATCTTCAGAACGATGCTACAAAAACTTACTTTTATCATTTCATGCAGTTCGCTTTTTCATGATCAAGCTAAGATATCAGGCATAGTTATGATCATTCGATTAATAATAAATCAGTTTTGTTTGTTTAGAATGTTGGTTTATTGTGAAAGAGGGTTCGACATATTTTTATCTGACTTAAATTATTTACATAATGATTTTTTTATCACCATTCAATTCAATGAATCCCATAAAGTTCCATCCGATTAGCACCTAATGTTTTTATTTCATAAGAGGTTGTCATGATTAATGATTAATTAAAAATAATTAATTTTATGTTCATATATCATGTAAATGTATAGTTAATCTTTGTATCTCCCTAGTACAATTTATATGAGTTTTATATTTTCATCTTCTGTTTTGCTTTCTATTATTTTTTTTTGCTTTGAATTTTGTACCGATATAATGTATAGAACTAAGGTTTTTTTTATAGAGTTTCGTAATCAATTGAAAATAAATTTATTTTGACTTTATTATATTGAAAAACAACTGATAAGGTGCGTTGAATTTTATGTATATAAAAAACATAGACAGAAAATATATTGACATTCTTAAATTACGTATTTTTATATTCAGATAATGTAAATCTCTTAAATATATCACGAGTTGGAAATTTTGAGATTTTTATTAAGGAAGACTTTCAGAAAACTTATATCAACACCAATTCTGAAAACAAAATTGAGACACTACCTAAGATAATCACTGGGTAATTTCTTGGTTTTTAATAAGCAGTTGTAGGGATTATTTTTCTTGGAACTTTAACACACTTGGAATCACAAAATTAGCATTTATATATAACTCAATTTGTACTTATGCTTTGTCGTTGTCTTTGTATGATTTATTTTCATGTTTAGTTTAATTCTTAAAGAGAATGGATGTGTCTACATCTGTTTATAAACGTTTGACAGATGAATCCCAATTATTGGGACAGTTCATATGAACATTTGCCTAAATGTACTGTAATGTATGCACCATCATCTATGAAAACTATGCTATTAGCATCTTTGTTAGCTTTATTATATTAAATTTGGCTGTTCAACTTTTAATTCGTGAAATAATGTTATACAATGGCATCAAAAAAGGTTAAAATGGTTGCTTTCTTCTTATTTTCTTAATATAAAAAAAGAAGATGTGGTATGATTGCCAATGAGAGAAATGTGTATTCGTATCTTTGTATAAATTTAAGTCAGATGTATTTGCGTGTTCGTGATTTATATTTAAACATTGTTGATTGTTATTCACTATTATTGTCGCTTTAAGCCATTATATCAGTTTGGCTTGTTAACCAATTTTTTTCTCAATATAATTGACCTATAAAATAAATACTGTTTTGGTTGAAATAGTCGAGGGTTTGATTTTGAAAATATGTATGAATTTCACCATTTTTCATTTAACTTGAATTTTGTTATTTATTTGTTTTACATATCTGAAGTTAAGTCTGATAAGTATTTGTTTCATACCGAAATGATTGTGATATTTTCCTTTTCTTACTTGTAGCAAGAAAAAAGTTTGTGGCTACCATCTTTTAACCCTATTTTCTTATAGCATTTTGTAAAACCTTTCTTCTCATATATGATTTCAAAATTCTATCTTTATTAATACGGTGTCCAATTCTTTTCATTCTGTTTTTATAAAATAACATGATAAAATGTTTTATTGAAGCAAAGTATATTATGTATAAGAAAATTCTATCTGAGGAAATACTAGTATATACCGATAATCCACCTCATATGAGTTTATGCGAGACAGTTTTATTTATCAATATTTCAAATGTATTACACTGAACATGTTCTCTGTTTGTGTGGCGTTGCCATACTTCTTTTTTTATTATTATCTGTAAACGGATTTGTAAGACTTGAACATGACAATTGTTGTTTCGTAATTCTTATAGTGGATAAGATTTCATAAAACTATTTAGCCCATTTTATCTTATTTGAACAGTTTTACCTTACATATACACATTTTGTCAGATAAAATCGTCATTAATCTTTCCTATCTGTATTTTTTTTAAGAAAGAACACATAAATACAACGTTTTTCTATGATACAAGTGTACGTGCCAGTAATCAACAAAAGTTTGGGATTCCTTCAAATCAATCAGTTCTAAGTCGTAGAATGAGGTATTACGGTTATATAGTTGATGATGTACCGATGTGAAACATGTTTGGAAAAGGTGAAATATTTTCTGCGAGATTTTATTTTTCATTTTGTTAAAAATCATGCCATGTGTTCCATTGAACAAAACTATAACTCCTATTAACTAAATTCTAAAACAAAAGAGACCTTAAAGTTTTCGAATCAGTGGGCATATTTAACAAAATAGGGTTTTCCTTTCAGTTGTATAATTTTTACACGAGAGGAAATAATGTTTAGTATTTTCATATAGATAACCACATTGACACATTGCGTTTGTGTTTATTGTTTGTATGATACAGATCCATGTTAAGGGCACTGCATTTATTTCTTAGTCTTTCTAATCTATCTTAAAATAGAAAAATGGAAATTGGGAATGTCAAAGAGACACCAAACCGACCATAGAACAGACAACAGAAGAAGCTTAGTCTTGATCTTAATCATAGTCTTCATCTTCTAATAACCTTCCATCATTTCCAAACCGAACAAAGAAATAACACGACGGGTGCCGTATACGGTGCAGGAAATGCTTACCCTTCCGGAGCACTTGATTTAACTTCCGGTTTTTAGTAGAGTTCGTGTTGTTTCTTATTAATTATTTATAACTGTTGATGTAAATGTCCTTCGGTTTTGTGAGTCTTTGTTTTATTCCTTGGTTTTGATTGTTATTGTCTTCAACTTTTTGGGTTTGTTCCATATTTTTTTATGATTAACATGAATAGCCCTCATAATACGATTACAAGTAAGTTGATAATGTATATATTCCTGTCTAGAACTGTTTGAAATAGTAAGCGCAGGACTAAAAGGGTGTAGACTGTCATATTCTTTTGTGGATAACTTTGTTTTCATTCCACAAGTGATTTGCATCATTGCTTTCAGTAGAACATAAACATGATAAAATCAAAACTTTTTTTAAAACTGTGAATAGTCAATAGAGAATAAAATGTTTACGTATGGATTCACAAATAAACATACCTTTCTTTTTCTTGTCATCATTTTTTGATACTTTACCCATAACTCTTAAAGGCAGGTCCCTTTTGATAATGTTTTTATTTTGGTATAATTCTTCAGTTATAGACGTTTTAAGTCGCGTGGTATATTTCCAAAAGAATCGTGACTACTTTGGAAAACGTGAAACAAGTACGAACACTATGCTAGGAAAATCATCAAAAAAACATATGGTTTCGCTTATAAGTGTATAATTTTGATGGAAGAAATGCCAAAAATCATATTGCCACATTGGGACTAGTATACGAAAAGGCAGTACCTCCTATATGCCTTCAAATATCGAGGTCAATAACAATTCGATTAGATGGTTTCAAGAGCAGTCTTGCAGTAAAGTAAATTTTGTCTTTACAAGGGTACAATTTGGACGAAGGTCAAAGCAGAAATAAGGAAAAGGAGGGGTCAAATGAGCAGACAATTTCATTTATTGATTTGTACATTTCGTATAATGTTCTGCTTTACCACTCTCCAAGAATTAAGAGGGTTGGACACCCCGTTAACATGTTAACCTCAACACATTTTGCATGTGTCTCTCCCAAGACAGGAGCCTGTAATTCAGTTGACGTTTGTTGCTGTGTTACATTTTTTGTACATATATAGTTTTCTGATTTTACCTATTTCGAAGCGTTTTACAGCTGACTATAGGTTTTGCTCATTGTTAAAGGTCTTAGGGTGAACTATAGTTGTTAATTCTGTTATTTGGTTTCTTGTGAAGAGTTGTATCATTGGCTATCAACTCCAACAAAATATTAGAAATTTTTTTCAGGCATTTTATGTTGTGTCCTGTTTATTATTGTTTGCTGCCTGTTTGTCTTTTTGAATTTAACCATGGCTTTGACAGTTTATTTTCTGATCTAAGAGTTTTACTCTTTTAGACCTTCACTTAACGAAAAGACACTTCCAAAGTTCATTTGAATACTGTATTTTAACCAACAATTTGTACTTATTTCATTGAGCTCATTAGTGGTATCGATAATCTAAGCCCTCGTTGATAGTTTATTCATGCATTTATTATTTGTGCAATCACACTTGGACATATTTAAACATCATGAAAGCTACGCTCGTGCAATGATTAAGCAAATATGTCAGTTTTTGATCTAAGTTGATTGTTTTTTGCTTTATATATTAACAGTTTATTAGATATTACAGGGTAAATTACTATTTTTGAGCATATAATACGGCGTAAATGTGTCTCGCCGTGGTATGCTGAACTCTTGATTTGTTGTCAACAGTGTGTTAATCGATAGACAAGAATACGAATCTCTTGATGAATTTCAACGGATATATGTAGGTGTTTTTTTTATATCTTTATTAATGAAACTTGATTAATGAGTAGCCGAAGGTTGAACGAAGATTAGCCGTAGGTGAAAAGGAACTGTTTATCATTCGATAATAATCACCCTACTCCCGTTGTTTTCATGGACACACATTGCATAGATTGTTATTAGCCTGGTACATTTGATATCTATTTATACAACTGGGTCGATACCACTACTGGTGGACGTTTCATCCCGGAAGCTATCACCAGCACTGTAGTCACACTTTGGTGTTGCATGAATCAATTATATTGTCTTTTGTTTCATTTACTGTTTGCAAAAGTATTAATTATTCAAAATACTTACGATTTTCTTTTCCAAGGTATATATTAACTTAGCCGTATTTGACACATCTTTTTCGAATATCGGATCCTCAATGCTCTTCAACTTTATACTTGTCTGGCATTCTAACTTGATCTGAGTGTCACTGATAAGTCTTATGTAGGCCAAACGCGCGTCTGGCGTATCAAATCATAAGCCTGGTACCTTTAATAACTATTGACAAAGCGTTCGATGTTTAGACTGTGCATATCATTTTAAAAACTCTTACATATGCATACTCTTCCAATGTTTTATCATTATTGTTTGTTCGATTTGGATTTCATATTAGTCATGTTTATGGAAACGTATAGAACAATGAAGAATTAAGAATTGAACCATTATATTCTAAAGGTAAGACACAAATAAACAAATCGTCAAAATAAAAAGGCAATGCAGAGCAGGAAAAGTTGCCAAGTGTCATTGGACTTGTTCAGCTATTTGCTGAACACATTTCATTTTCAACCTGAATGGCTGGACGGAATCTCTTAAAATTAAAATGGGCATAACATGTGCGTTTTTTTTAAATCGTAACTTGAAAATCAATTATGCATAATTAAGGAGTAAAGATATATAAAAACAAAAGTAAAGAAGGAACAACAAAAACTCTATTTACACCTCTACATTGTAGTTTATTCAGATTTTCAAGAAGAAACATACTTCGTATTCTAACAATGTCAGAAAAAAATTTCAAACTAATGTTTTTCTCATTTAATTTAAAGGTCGGTTCAAAATAGTCATACATGATTTCATAGCATCCAGTTAAATACTTTTCATCTGTTACGACATTTTGACACTCTTTTACACAATATGTGTTATATGTATGTCAAGTACTAGGTTTCAATGAGAGTGATATGTACATTCGCTGAGTGAAATTGTTAAGACATGAATTGATAATTGAAATAAAATAAAAATCATTTTTACGTCAACTGTTCATGTGCCTTATCCCATGTCAGAATATTGTTTTGTATTTCAGGCATTCTAAGAATTTTGGCCTTTTTTTTAATTATTTCTCTGCAACTTATTTACACCTTATTTGAATAGACACCTGCCACTGTGTATCACATATGTTGACCTCAAGACGTCTTGTAAATACTTTTATCAGGGATACTCTGTATCTGACTTCTTGTTTTGTTAATCTCTACTTTTAATGACTGAATGAGGTAGGGTCAAATTTCCCTGAGATTTTTTTCACAGGAGGGACAATTGCATAACGTGCTGACAGACTAAAATTTACGGCAAAAAATGTTGTTTTGTCAGTATCTCGATTTATATATATTTATATTATGATATCTGAAAATGAGTTCATTTAACCCACCAAAACAGATAAAAGTCTCATAAGCGGAATTTATCGTGTTTTTACGTATGAAAAACAGGAAATCTCCATACGAAAAACATTTCAAACCAAAACAGAGTTGTTGAAGGCCGTACATTGACCTATAATGGTTTACTTTTTTAAATTGTTATTTGGATGGAGAGTTGTCTCATTGGCCTAAAAAAAGAAGTGGAAATCACTAAATTTTACATATATAACTGCTTAATAATTACATTGTATCCCTGAGTCCACGTAGCTCACTTGGGAGTGCATATATTTGTAAAAGACACATTTTTGGGTTAAAATCTCGTGCAGATGTTTTGCACTTTTTTATTAAAATATTGAATTGGAATGTTCCTATCACGGTTTTTTTCGATATTTTGTTAAATTAACAGTCATTATGGACACTAGACTTCTAGACACTCGAGACTTACTTCCCATTCCTGCTACCTTCAGTATATATATGCAAGGGACCATTCCCATCAAGTGGAAGTAGATGTTAATACATGATCAATAACACGAAAATTTAGCAATGAAGCCCAAAAGTTGTGTGTGACGGTGATTTAGAGACAGTTTAACATATGCCTACGTCAAACGTCAACGCTAATGTTGACGCCGTTTTCATTTATCTTTTGTTAACGTAGCTGTATCGTTTGTAAACGTTGTTGTATAATTTGTTATGTATATTCAGTTTATATTACAAAGTCAAACGAAACAAACGTTTTATGTCTTGACAGACATTGAGTTTACCCATCCGTCACAATATTCATAACGAAAAACGACCATAGCAAAAGAAATTCTAAACAACACAAATATCTTTTTCAAAACCTTGAACAACAAGGTTTTTTGAAAATGGTGTTAAATGTAACAAATGCAGACAACAATGTTATAGCAGTCCACCAACTGTGTACTATTTACTATCACTGACATTGTAACAACTGCCCCACCCCTGCACCGATAACAAAGTCATCAGAAAATAAAACACCACAGAAAAATTTCAGTTGATAATTCATGTTTCATGCTACTAAGGGAAGTTAAAAACGAAATCAATACTGGTTTTAATAAACCAAAAAAATCAATAGTCTTCAACTTGTTTATTGTGGGTATGAAAATAGATGATTTGACGTATTTCATGTACTATAACTCATCTATCTGGCTATTTAAAACATGATTAATTTGTCTTACTTAATAAAAAAAATCATTGGCAAATGCGCCTTCCTCTTTACCTTTTTGTAATAATATGATTGTATAGTCGTCAATCCTTTTTGATCACCCGAGATCAAATTAAGTTTTTGAAGGGTTTGCTTTGCTCAGTCTTTGTTTCATATGTCTTTATGTGCAATGTTGTTTTTCTTTTGATATTTGTCATTTTAGCTAAGGCGTTGTCAGTTTATTTTCGACTTTTGAGTTTGAATGTCCCTTTGCTAGCTATATAACCAGGTTCAACCAACCGTTTTCTCTTCAAATGTCCTGTTTTAAGTCAGGAATATAGCAGTTGTTATCAAATAATTTGTGTCTATGTATGATGGCTTTTGTTTTTGATGCTGCCTTTATTTTGTATTGTTTGCCTCTTATTTTGATAAATAATCAAACCAGAAGGCAATTTCAAATTGTTAACAAACATTCTGTTATAAATTCATAATATAAATAGGAAATATTATTTATCTTACAATCAATTAGATATCTTCCATTAGAACATCCTTAATGCCATTAATATTCTAGTCTTTTAACAATAAAACATTCAATCGAAAGAGAAATAGTTCTAAAGGCAGCTTTTACTTGCTTAACATTGCATTCAGCTACTATAGTTTTCGTATCATCATTACTGATGATTTAGCTGCGTTGCTGCTAATGCCATACCAAAACATGTTTGTGTTAAATTTCCTATTGAGAGCACTGTAGCTACAGCTTTTATGCCACCATGGGCCACGAGAGGCAACACAATTACCACTATCTTTATCATTATCCTGGTCAGTCGATGAGAACTTCATTCCATTATGATAATTCATTTGATCACCTATATATCAATAATAAATTAATCATTTACTACAAATGACAACTGATTTTAAGTAAGTTAACTAGAGGCTCTAAAGAGCCTGTGTCGCTCACCTTGGTCTTGTGCATATTAAATAATGGACACGTATAAATTCATGACATAATTGTGTTTTGGTGATAGTGATGTGTTTGTAGATCTTACTTTACTGAACATTCTTGTTGTTCGGGCCAGGTGAGCTAAAAATGAAATGAATATAACATGCAATGTGTAAATTATCGTTACCTTTTCTAATAATCTTCTCTCTATTGTATATATCATCCTTGAATCAAATGAAAACGATGTGAACAGAGTGACCAAATAAAAGAAGAATCAGAATATTGTTTGCGCTATGAATGTTTAATACAGTTATTTATTTAGACAATACCTACGACTCACATCGATCGTGATAAGAAATATGTAACTGAATTAGTTTTTTTTTCAGCAAATAAAATTGAGAATGGAAATCGGGAATATGTCAAAAAGACAACAACCCGACCAAAGAGCAAATAACGGCCGAAAGCAACCAATGGGTTTTCATCGCAGTGAGAAAATCCCGTATACGGCTGGCTCCTAAATTTGTACTAGTTCAGTGAAAATGGATGTCATACTAAACTCCAAAACATATAAACGTACTAAAATTTAAAAAAAAAAGACCATCAAGACTGATAAAAGCCATGTGCGTTGCAAAAACCTTTCCGAATCGTATCTATATAGTCTTTTAAATTAGGCATATGAAGCAACTAATTAAACTTTAAGTCTTCAATAGCTATATGTATTATTGCCTGGATGTGTCAAAACGACGGCACATAATATTTTGATCAACAGTTTGTAAAGTTAGGTATTTAAATAAGGTCATCATTATTTACCTGCATTTCCACTATAATCACCTACAGTCAATTTGTACTTAGATACTGCATCTCCAACAACAAACGTTTTATACACAGCATACCTTTTTGTATTGTAAAGGTCCGTCAGATCTATTCTCAGTTCATATTTACCCCTGGATGTCAGGCTGTGGATGTGTTTGTTTCCTTTTAAAACATATGATACAATAGCTTTACACATATTACATAAGAAATAATATATTGGAACTTTGACTAATTGTAATTTTACTACTGGTTGGTCCTTTGTGCGATAGCGAGAGGTAAAATTTCAGCCTAAAGGGCGAACCTAGTAATAAAATCAATATGAATTCAACCCACCTGAATTATTTCTATTCTTAAAGGACATAAACTTAAATTATTTGGTATCAAACCCCTGTATTTGAAGGGACATGTGTGTGTTGTTTCCATACTGATCATACTATTACTTGGTATTTATCAAAGGTACCAGGATTATAATTGAGTACGCCAGACGCGCGTTTCGTCTACATAAGACTCATCAGTGACGCTCAGATCAAAATATTTATAAAGCCAAACAAGAACAAAGTTAAAGAGCATTATATATTAATATAGACGTAAGTGACGAAGACAATTGTATTAATATATTAATAATAAATGACATTCGTAAACAATATATAAAAACATACTGAGACAGATATCGATTAATGCAAAAGTCTATCTTACTTTTGTTTAAAAAGAAATGGACATGATACAATTTGAAATTATTTCTATCGTTTGTTTATGTTTTCATATGTTTTGACGACTTTCATTTTCCAATTCGTGCATTTTTCCATTAAATACTTACATTCTTACGACGTCATTTGCACCTTTTGACGGGAGATGATCAATAAAAAAAATATTTCACCATATTTTGACTATATATTTATTATGTCTGTTTAGTTCACGAATCGTTGTAGATATAACGGAATTGTTGAGACTGTCGTACACAGCGAGAGGTTTTGCGCTATAAAACCAGGTTCAATCCACCATTTTCTACATTTGAAAATGCCCATACCAAGTCAGAAATATGACAGTTGTTGTCCATTCGTTTTTTATGTGTTTTGTCATTTGATTTTGCCATGTTATTAAGGACTTTCCTATTAAATTTTTCTTGGAGTTCAGTATTTTTGTGATTTTACTTTTTACAACGAGGGAATAGAATAGAAACAGCTTCAACAAATCATGACGTTGCATATCAGCTCACACATGAATGCATTCGAAATTTACCACCGATGTGTACTAAAAGCGTCTGAGGCACTTCATTTTAGAAAACAAAATAAAACATGTCTAAAATTAAGGATTACGTACTTATCAAATGCTGGTAAATTAACGCCAACTTTCATGATAGCTAAGTATATAACAATATATAATAGTGTATACATGGCATGATATTCATTCATACTCTTTGCATCGTAACTAAAGACATTTATTTTAAAACCAGTTGTTGGCATGACACGGGTTATTTTCTTCTCATATACGATATGATGGTATGATACTACACCCCTCACGTGAAGGAATGTTTATTTTCTTTGTTTATTTCTTCTGACATCAAACTCGGACTTCACTTGAACTGAATTTTAATGTGCGTATTGTTATGCGTTTACTTTTCTGCATTGGCTAGAGGTATAGGGGAGGGTTCAGATCTTATAAACATAATTAACCCCGCCACAATTTTGCGCCTGTCTCCTCTGTTTCTTGTGTACAATTTGGAGTTTAGTATGGCGTTCATTATCACTGAACTAGTATATAAATTTGTTTAGGGGCCAGCTAACGGAAGCATCCGGGTGCGGGAATTTCTCGCTACATTGAAGACCTGGTGGTGACCTTCTGCTGTTGTCTGCTCTATGGTCGGGTTGTTGTCTCTTTGACACATTCCAAATTTCCATTCTCAATTTTATTATAAAGCTATTTTTATCTGGCATATTGTTTTCATTTCGTTCGTTTGAAATTCAGTACATTTTATATTTACAATTTTCTGGATTAATTTTTTTATTCGCGTCTCGTCCTTTTTTCTAACAACGTTCATCGAAAGGTATCAAGACAATGTTGATAAATATTCCGTAGCAAGTTCACAAATTATACATGATGGTCTAGGTGTATAGATTCTGTGTACTCACGTTGTTTATCATCTTAATAACGTGTTATATTGTTCTTTTATTTGTCTTTGTTCTATTATTAATATTACTTGTACTGTTTGGTCTGTTTTCAGTTATACCCATGTGACTCGCTTGATACTCATACATCCCGTCAATGTATTTGTCTCATCTTCTTTATTTGCTGTTGTGTTTTGTACGTGTGACTTTTTGTGTTTCTTTGATACATTACGTGACTCTGTACTTCTTAACATCTTTATGTTTTTATTCTATTAAAAGGCCAATTATCCTAATGTTCTATTATGAATTTGAAAATACTTTGAACTACAAATTCATGTTATGTCAATGTGTTGATTGTAATACCTTTCATTTGTATTGGTGTGCCTTGTACGTGCTACTTTTTGTGTTTCTTTTGGTATATATGACGTAGTTTTGTACTTTTAACATCCCACCATATATGTTATTGTCCTAATAAAATGTCAATATGTTATATATTGTGTTTTATTATAATAATGAAATACTTTGAAATACAAATTAAAGTAATTTATATCTCTTTCAAAGTTACGTCACATTCCACGGAGCCTCGCCATGCAGTCATTTGAGTTGATTTTAAAAACTCATATAAGTAGTAATGCATGTGGTTGTTTAATTCTATATTCCACTCTTTTTGTACTTCTTTATTATATATTTGTTTGTTTTATTCTGATTGAGATTGATGGCTGTATCCCTATTTTTACAATTTTACCTATCTGTAATGTCAGTTTTGTTCACGTATCGTTATAAATAAAATGGAACTTATAACGAATGTCATACAATTGAATAGTTAACCGCCATAAAACCAGGTTCAATCCATCATTTCTAAATTTGAGAATGCTTGTACCAAGTAAGGAATATCACAGTTATTGTCCATTCGTTAGACGGTTTTATCATTTGATTTTGCCATTTGATAAGGGACTTTCTGTTTTAAAATTTGTTTGGCGTGCAGTATATTTGTTATTTTATTACAATGGCATTAGTTGTGTCGACAAGTTAAAGTCAAAGTATATAATGCTATCAATTAGAGAATTATGTTTTGTGGAAAAACAATTGTAGATCTTAACATTGTTTTAACTCCCGGCGAAAAAGAAAACAATAGCTTATTTGGGAACATTTCAGTGTTTTCAAGTAAAGCTGTGAAAGTAGTACATTCTGATCATGTACATGTTGTATCAATATTTCATTTTATGTACGTACCTAGCCAGTATTCACCATCAACATTTCCAAATCCATTTTCGTAATCTACCCAATTTCTTTGAAAGTTTACAGATCCATCAAATCTTCTCTGAATAATCTGGATTTTTTTTTACAAAAACAGTAGTTTATTTGAACGAATCAATCTTGCATTAGTTCAGATGTATCATTTGAATATTCTTTGTGCCCATTCGATATTTACCTTGTGATCAGTGATTTGTTTTGGAGGATTTATTTTTTTAAATGTTAAAAAAAATAGTTTAAACATATACATTTCACTTTCAATTAACTTATCCTATTTGAATTGGCAGCAATTCATTGCAACTTATATAAAATAAGTATAAACATGTTTTAAGTGAGTGATAATATATTTGTATCGGTATCTAACAAATGCATCATGTTCATAAGAAAAAAATAAATGATTGATTGATTGGCTGAGTGTTTCTCGTCAAATAAAACAAATAACACTATTTCTTGGCCGTATGTATGAGTTGAAGTCATAGGAGTACCTAGAGAGAACCAAAGACTTTCCGTAGGAAAATTGACGATACAAAAAATTAAAAAAGGAAAGCTCTGAACATAAAGTTTGAAATTGCACGTAAATAAACAATTCAAGAGCAATTATATGATATCAATTACTGAAATTAAAAATTTCCTGAATATTCACATTGTAAGAGAGGCGGAAGATACTAATAGTTTCAACATATTTTATTTGCTTAATATGCAAAAGGGATGAGACACTTATATACTAATGGGGTAGTCAAACAAGTCAGACAGATGTTGTCTTTAAATGTATCATATCTTTAGTAAAAAATATAGCAGTTTTAAATGTTTGATTAATGGTCTACTGTTTAGTCCGCATCGCCCAACTTTTATGTGCACCCTTTATTATATCCCTGACTAATATCACACCCCTTTATCACACGCCTTAATCTCGTTTATGACATTAGTGAATCCGACTAAATTTAAATGAAGTCCATGTTTTAATTTATGCAAGCTTTTCCAGAAATATTTTTTCTCAATGTGTTCTTTTCTTTTTTTTTTCTCTCAAGTAGTGATATTGTATAATAACTAGCGATATATGCTAGAACTTTAATGCATATCGGGAACCAGTGTTATTTCTACACAAGTGTAAAGGCCACAGTGTGCAGCTATAAATAACAAAATTGAAAACTTCGCCTAAATGAACGGTTAATTATCTTATTGACAATATCACATATTTTTAAAATGTGAATGTTAAATAGAGGTATATACTGATTGATTAAATCTTGTTATTGAGAGCAAATGATAAACTAACATAGCAATGTTACTCGATAACATAGATAATAAGTCGCTGTTTATAACTAATATGGTCATCCGAGGATCCAAATAAAACATCCACAACAGTATAAAATTAGGAAATGACATTGAAGTTCTTATTTATGCATATTTCTTATTATTTTTGGACCACAGTACTTTGAAAGTATTTTTTTACTCTTTTTATCGACTAGATAGAATATCTATCAAAACAATAATTTGTACAGACTTTTTATAATCATTAGTCTAAAACTCACAGTCCAACCTCCACCATCTGTAGTCATATCGCAATAAGCTTTGACCTCAGACTCGTCGCGATATATCGTGTATACACCAGATAAAATACCAGAAAATAATTTTTGCAGCTCAGAACAATCCTTTGCGGATTTTGCACAGACTCCTGAAGCTGTAAAATATTTGTTTGTATGTCAAAGTCTATAATTACCATACCTTTGTTTTATTTTTAAAAGAGTCGAAATACCAATAACTCAAATTACAAGAACATGCCTGTACCAAGTAAGGAATATGACAGTTGTCATCCATTCGTATGATGTGTTTGATTTTTTTAATTTTGCCATTTTATATGGGTCTTTCCGTTTTGAATTTCCTGGAAGCTCAGTATTTTTGTGATTTTACTTTTATCATTTACTTATTATTTTATGATCTGTTTTATTTTCCAAAGATGAAGATAAATTTCTCGTTGTGTAATTAGTGATATGATTACGTGAAATGAAATGAGCAGCCATTTGATTTTCTTATTTGTCAATGTATACGGAGTTGCGACAATTACCTTTTGCCTGACGTCTTTCAAATGCTCGTTTATTACTGGATTATAATAACTTTAATTCATACCAAGCGATATGTAATTTTCAAAACAACTCAGATACATAATAATAGTGTGTGTGGGGATAGACTGAGAAAACTGAATTTGTCTATGCATTCAAAACTTCTAAAACTTACATTTTACGTCCATTGTCAACATTCTCAGTAGTCTGGTAACTATCTTTTCTCCTCTTGATTCTGAATAATATAAATATTCTACATTTTTCTGAATCACTATAAAGCTTATTTACCACTAAACGTGAATTTTGGAAACATGAATGTTTACCATGTTGTCCTCAAGGGGAAAAACAAAGGATTAAGATAAGCGGTCTTTGCCAACTTAATATTCAGATAGATTTAAACACCACTATCTAAAGCTTTTATTAACAGCAGCACTAAATGTATCGCTTTCAAATCAGATGAACATTTTAAAATACTCACCGTTTTATTTGACTTTTTCTTAAACTAATATCAAAGTCCGGATAGTTTCTCATAAACGTTATTGCATTGCTGAATTGATCTGACAGTTAGTTTTCGAGATAAGTTTGAATGTACCTTTAGTTTCGCCTCTATGTTTTTATCAAATTAACAGTATATCTAACCATTGAGCTGTATTTTTCTTTTGTAAATCATATTCGGACTCATTTAAATTGCCTATTAAGGACATTAAACGTGCAAATTTATTTCATAATAATTAATTTTTAAAACTATAATTACCAAAATTACATTTTTATTCAACTGAATTCTTACATTGCACAACAGTATTACAATAGTCACTTTAAAGGAAGACTTAAAATTTATTGAAAGGTCAAACTTTTAATAATCTACATTAAAATAGTAAAGGGAAAATTACAAAATACTAGCGTTACTATCCTGTGACAAATTTGATGAAACATTTTGTTCGTTGAGCAAACAAATTGTCTTTTTGGCAAATGAAGCTGCAAAATATAAAAATACTTGTCATTAAATATTCATCTTTTAGGATGCATATTGTATTGTATTTTCCTATCTATTCCATGTTTCATATTATAAAAATTGTAACGTATATGTTCGTAGTTTTGTTATGCCTTGATTTGCCCACAAAAGACACAAATGTTAGTACAAAGGGAAGTAATACAAGAAAAGAAAGGAAAATGCGAATCAGTTGGATACTTTATTTTATGCAAACACTACTCTCAGTTATCAGTTCATATATGGTTATACACTTGATTAGTTAACAAAGGTTAATTTAAGTAGTGTTTGCACCATATCTTTGTCTAACGCTCCGTGTAACGTTTGACGCGCAACGACTTTTATCGAGAAATTTTACTACACCATTATTGTTTTGTCTAACTAATTACATTAAAATCGTGTATGTGTTGCCCTTGCACATAGAACCGCTCTAAACAACACAAAGTTATTTTACCTCATGCAAATCATATATAAATAAGAAATTGTTTGCAGTTTATTTTCCATTGCAGAATTTGATAAATCAAAAAGGCGATTATTAATTTAGTATCAAAATGTTGGGTTTTTCCTTCTTTATTTAACGCACAGATTATTGAAAATGAAAACTGTTTTTTTTTTTTTTTTATATAACCAAAGTTTCGCACTTTAGTTTTATCTGAGATTTCAATTTACTAACTTATACAGTATACAGAAATGACAATACCTTTTAGTTTGAGAATATTCTTGATTCCATCAATCACCTGTTCATTCAAGTCGACAATGTCATTGAATAGCTCCACATCTTCAAAGAAAAAGAAAAAAAAAAAACCGTTAAACGTGTAGTCTGGCAACAATTTATCGGGTAGCGATATTAAGGTGGTACATAACACTACAGGGCGACAATTCTCTGAAATCACGTATCATTGTTAACGATATAATGAGCTTCTCAATAATCAAATAGATATCAAAGGTACCAGGATTATAATTTTGTACGCCAGACATGCGTTTTGTCTTCATAAGACTCATCAGTGACGCTCATATCAATATTTTTAATGCCAAACAAGTACAAAGTTGAAGAGCATTGAGGATCCAAAATTCCCAAAAATGTGTCAAATACGGCTACGGTAATCTATGCCTGGGATAGCTGTTAGTGTTGGCAAACTGCTATAAATCCAATGATTTTTCCCGATAACGTGTGTGGTTCAAGTTTATTTTGGAAATTTTAATATTTTTGTCAAAAGGTCAAAGTAAATATCTTATCAAAATATCTTTGAAAATCAAACTAGCAATTACTAGGGGTGTTTGGTACCATTTTTATTTGATAAAAATTTCTGTTCTCCACTTTTCAAAACGTTGGAAATATCTTTCTTCTCAAAAACATATTTCAAGGGGTCATTAATTTTTTACTTACTATTTAGAATATTCTGTGTGTCCCTTTTCAGTTCTTTTGAACTAATGACCTCATTGTCAGGCAAACATTTTTCTAAAATGACAAATTCCACATATAGCATTTGAAGAATAGTTATCTTTGAAAATTATTGATGATAATTTAAAAGATCAGTTAAATTAGTCTTTAAACAAGAAAACAAAACAATACCAACGGTGCATGTTTAAGCAGGTTGGCCATTATGAGAAACCGGTTTCACAGATGACGATGGATATAGATTAGTAGTCTTCAGCATAATCCCGTTCTTTGTCCACTTAAGCTTATTGTTAATACCCCATTTAAATTCAACACCAATTTTGTAACACAACTTGTAAAGCAGGATCTGTTTACCCTTCCATAGCACCTGCTTATGAGAGCATTCCGGATGTTAATGGGGTTCTATTGCTTAGTCATTGGTTTTTAGGTCGTTTCTTTGTCGATTTCCGGTTTTTGTTTGGCAATGGCATTTTCGGTATGTCATAGACTTATGAGTTTAAATATTCTGTTGGTTTATTTTGCCATTCTGCTTTGTTTCAATGTCATTGCCAATATTGTTGAACACAAATATATGTTATAATCTTTTGTGTGTTTCTAATAGGATTGCTGATAATCAATTTATTATAGATTCGTGATTTGAATGAATTTTGGTTGATTGTTTAGACACTGATTCACACATAATGTGGGCATTATAATATTCGTAAGTGTTACATGTGTAAGTTTACACTCTGATTGAAACAAAGCCAATTAGAGTAATATTGTGATAAAGCTTAAACGTTTCGGTACATCTTTTACTTTAGTTGATAAAATTAAAACAACAAGACCTAGTAATTGCGCCATTATACTAGATCGTGTGTTTTTCTTCCTACATGAATGCATCTGTATGTTCATTAAAATTATATAATTACAGAGATTATATCGAGGATAATAAGAAAGCGTCTAAAATGAGTAAGAATCGCTAAATTATGACCAGACAATTCATTTTTTTTCATTTTTTGACTTTTTCAGTTTTGTTTAACTTCGGAGTATGATATTTAAAAATTCACAAATTGAGTAAAAACAATGTATTAAATAAAACTGGAAATCAATATCAATTTTAGAAAACTTGCGTTACTCCTTCTCGCTATATGTCATGATGTTAGTTAGAATTTTTTCTTATTTGATGTTGTGATCAGTTTTTTCTTCTTCGTTGATTTATTTTCTAATTCAACCTTACATTTATGATTTGAATGCATATTGTGAATTATACCTTACCTTATTAAAAGTAATATAATTAAACAAATGAAAGCGCAGAAATTCAAACAGATAGAAGTTTAAAAAACGAAAGTATAATACATGTACATTGTATGACTTGTAAAATAAGTTTAAATAAAGTTCTTCTGCAGAGTTGTAAGTACCGATTATCATGCTGTTGCATATTGATAGTGTAAAATATCAGAGGTGAGTCATTATATGAAGCTTTTTTCTATTGAGTGCAGCACACGAGACCGAAAAGCCTTCATATTGGGTCGCAGAATTGATATTTTATAATATCAATGTACAAATAACCAGATAATCGATTAATCGGACAGTATTTGCGTCTTTTGAGAGTGTTTTCTTTGTTTCACCAGCAAACTTGAAGAAGACTTGATGAGTTTGGGTCAAGTGAATCAACGTCGGTTCAAAGATTATGACGTCACTGATATGTTCGGGTCAAAATTATTAAGACCGAGTCAACGTAATTGTCGTAACAAGGCCTTGATGTATTTGTAAGAGTTATGCAGAATGATACAGACAGTTGGATGACCGATGAATAAACAGTATGTCTATTCGTCATTTCCATTCTCAATTTCATAAAACAAATTTAGAAAAACTTACCTTGTAACTCATACATGATATCTTCCACCTTGAGATCTTTGTCAAATGATTTCTGAGCATCATTTACGTCTATTAAAAGAAAACAATAAAATACAAATAAGGTGTCTTTCTCGGGAACTGTTATTCCTTGTTTATTCAAGTTCATAAATTGTATGCATGAAGATGTGATTTGATAGATATGTTGATACTATATTTGTAAAATTGCTATTTACATTTCATAGATAGATTTTGCGAAACCTTATCACAACTAAAGGAAGGAAAAACTTGCAAAGTTTTTAGATTTTAGATTCAGAAAACTTGGCTACGTCCTGTCGCCCATTATCCAGATTTTCTCTCATACGTCGCAGTACGTGAGCTTGAAATAAATGATATTAACGAACCCCTAAAAGGTTGACTTCATATCTTGATCTTTTCGCCATATTGGGGACTTTAAAATACAAATTATGGCAAAAAGGTTAATTTCAAGTGTCGAATTGTCAAATTCTCATTTCTCAACAGTAACATATCGTCTTATCCATCGTATATATGCTGAAATTTATACGTTACGCTCCTATTTGTTCATGCTTAACAAAGCCATACGTCTGGATATAATCATACACCAACAACAAAAAACTGTCAATGGATATTAATATCACTACATATCTAAAATAACTGCAGATGGATGTTATCTATGGAAGAGCATATCCGCCATAGCTATATACAATTCCGGATTTGTAACATTTAATCTTTTAATTTGTAGCATGCAATTTTTTAATTTGTAAAATGCAGTTTCTTAATTTGTAACATTTTTTTCCATCCGTTACAAGTATTTCTGCATTTCTTGATTTGTGAAATGTAACCTCTTAATTTGTGAATGCACTTTCTTAATTTGTTAACGTATTTTCGTCATTCGTGACATGAATTTCTATATTTCTAAATTTGTGAAATATAATTTCTTTGTTCGAGTCACGTTTTAGGAGATCGCGTCATTATGTCACCCGATCGACAATGTCGGGTGACATATTGCTATTCCTACGTTTCTTTTTATTATTTTTCTTTCACCTTTTTTCTCCGAAGCTCTTTTTTTGGGAGTTAAGTGGACCAATTCTTTTGAATGGTTATCATAATGAGGTCCACCATCGAAAGTTATGTGGGACATTCTTGGAATTTTTAAAATGACCACCGTTACCATGGAAACAGAACAAATATTAAAAATAGGAAAGTCTTCCAAACTTAATCAAACTTTACATAAATGTTCATTAACATATGTAGATGTGGCATTTGATTTTATAATTTCCGAAATGGTTGCCATTCCCAAGGAAATCAGAAACAAAGTTTTAACATTGAACTCTATGGGAAAACTCTTAAAGTGGCATTTATTCTTTTAACATTTAAGGTCAAATTCATTGATTCTTTTATGGCATGATCCCAATCATGTGCCAATGTCTGTTGCCATGGAAACATCACAAATTCAATAACAAATGTCTAAAATTTCAAACGGCTTCAATTTTAATTAAACTTGATATAAATGTTAACTGGTATGTATACATGACGCTCCTGACTTTGGAATTGCGAAAATGGCTGTCGTTGCCATGGAAACAGCAAAAATTTGAAAATTTTTAATACATTATTCAAATGTTCTCAAAATTTAAAGAAAAATGTATGGCCATGTATATATTTTCAAATTTACTGTTTAAATTTTTGAAATGGCTGCCGCTAAGTGGAAATAGGGGGGAGGCTGACATCCGTTATTGCTGGCAATGTCATATCTAGTTATAATTGTTACCGCTGCCAGCAAATGAAAAGTTATGTTTTTAAATAAAAACTACAAGTTTTAAATCAACAAAGTACAAATCAAGAAGTTTGACAAGTCTAGAATGAAATAGTTTCGTGATATTCAACACTAGGTCGCTATGAAGCCATGTCAACTCGTACCTTCGCAGCTCGTATCCAATATTTACCAACTCTTACCAAATATTTACCAACTCTTACCAAATATTTATCAGCTCTTACCAAATATTTACCAACTGGTACTCAGTATATTATAATTTATATCCATTAAATTTGTTATATTCTTTTGTATGATATAAAATTATACACATACAATAAAGTACAACTGCATTGATTGGTAACCTGATGCAATTTGGTTTCAAATTAGAAATGTTTAAAATTAACCTTTGTCTTAAACAATCAGCTCTATATTCCGGACACTGTTTATAAGACGAATCAGTGAACCGAGCATACCAGCTCTATGTCAACAAAAATTGACCCGACCCGAAAAAGGGTCTTAGTCTAGTGATACCCCAAAAAAGACAAAACAATGACAGGGGGTTCCCCTAATTAATCGAACGCAAATGCTCCACCAACTTCTTGCAGATAGGGGGTTAGTGCAATTGGACTTTCTTAAAAGAAATCGACCGGTAATAGTTATCAAAAATACCAGGATTATAATTTAGTACGCCATACGCGCGTTTCGTCTACACAAGACTCATCAGTGACGCTCATATCGAAATATTTATAAAGCCAAACAAGTACAAAGTTGAAGAGCATTGAGGATTCAAAATTCCAAAAAGTTGTGCCAAATACGGCTAAGGTAATCTATGCCCGGAATAAGAAATTCCTTAGTTTTTCGAAAAATTCAAAGTTTTGTAATCAGGTAATTTATAAAAATTACCACATTATTGATATTCATGTCAACACTGAAACGTTGACTACTGGGCGTGTGATACCATCGGGGTCAAAACGTCCACCAGCAGTTGCATCGACCCAGTGGTTTAAATAGTTATCAAAAATACCAGGATTATGATTTAGTACTCCAGACGCGCGTTTTGTCTACACAATACTCATCAGTGACGCTCATATCGAAATATTTATATTTATTAAATAAAATTGTAAATAATGAATAAAAAATGAACATTGATGAGTTTAGTTTCTTATATGTTTGAGGGCTAAAGCAAGCACATGAATTAAACATAGTTCACACGTTTTACATCTACAGTTATTTAAATACTATAACCGACTCAAGCCATTATCAAAATTGAAAGATCATACATTTTTCCCCATCTTAGTTTTTACGAAGTAAAACAACTCAATTCTAATCTTATTTTTGTAAGTTCGAGCCTATTGTCCACTTATCAAGCGCAAATCCAGTCATTTGTAAAAGAGTGTTCCAACACTTTCAGGTCAAATAGAAATGTATGTCACAAAGTATTAGTAGTCAAACAAATAGTTCAGCTTTGTAAGAACATGTCTATAAGTGTATTTAATTATATGAAGGGGGGTAGGCACAAAAAATCCCTTTAATCATGACGGCCATTTTTAATTTTCAAAACGACGTCTATCCAGGTAAAATGATATCAAATATATGTCTTACTTTTTTCTGAAGACGAATGATTAACTGAGATATATCTGATATGAAAACAAGATATATATAAATGTATATTATAAAGTTAAAACTACAATGCGTAAATTGAGTATGCTAAGTACGATTTGGCTAGCGTATGAGTTGACATGGCTCCATAGCGACCTCGTGTGGAATATCGCGAAACTATTTTATACTAGACTTGTCTTACTTCTTGATTTTTATTCTGCAATTTGGTGTCCTACTATACAGATACAGCCCAACATATATCGCTATGCTGTATCTGTATACTATCACTTCAAGTCTAAACCTCCTGATTGCACTTGTACTAGTTCCCAATTCACATATAATCCCGCTGGCCACGTTATTATCGGTGACCTCAACATTGTTAATAACACTTCTCTACGAAATGTGTTATCGCAAGGTCCGACATATCGTGAGCCTAAATCCATCAGTTGGAAATACAACTTTAAAATTTTAATGGATTCAGTCGAGGATTATGCCAGGCAATGGGCTTAGCGCGAGAAGGAAGACATCGACACTCTTTCCGAATAGATTAAGGCAGTGAGGTCGTTGATACAAATCAGAATTAAGAACCCGAATGGGTCCATCAATGCCCATGCTACGCTAATCTTCAAAGACCCAAATGTTGAAAAACACCTATCCGACCTCCATAACAAACATGTTGTTGTCCCCGCAGATAAAGCCCCAAAAAACATCGTTTTAGGTGTGTAAAAGTCATTACGTTAACTGCTTGATAAACGAATAAGGTATTGGCAATTCACTTGGAAACTCAACATATACCCTCACGACACTTACCAAAGAGGAAATCCTGGATAATCATAGGTCTGTTCTGTGTTCCTTTGGAATTTCAACCAAAGATGAAGAACTGGGTCTTCCATCACTGTATTGGATACCTAAACTACATAAGTGTCCTTACAAACAAAGGTATATTGGTGGGTCTTCCAAGTGCTCCGAAAACCTCTTTCTAAATTATAAACATCAATTTTATCAACAATCAAAGACGGGCTTCAAAGTTATTGTGAAACTGCCTATTCTAGAGGTGGCGTGAATCAGATGTGGATACTTAAAAATTCCAAAGATCTTTTAGAGTACATACAATCTAACTCTCTTTCATCTTGTAACAGTATTAAAACGTTTGACTTTTCTACTTTTTACACAAGTATTCCACATTCCAAACTAATAGACAAATTGAAAGAGTTGGTATTGCTTTGCTTCATAAAAAAGAATGGCCAACGTAGATACAAGTATCTTGTCTTAGGGAGGGATAAATCCTACTTTGTAAAGGATCACTCTGATTCAAACAAACAATTCTCTGAAACTGATATTATCAAGATGCTTGACATCATATTTGTAACGTTCGGAGGACGTGTTTTTCAACAGACTGTCGGCATTCCAATGGGAACAAACTGTGCCCCTCTACTTGCCGACTTATTTCTCTATTATTATGTGGCTGACTTCATGCAGGAACTTCTAAGGAAGAAAGATAAGAAATAAGCAATATTCTTTAACTCTACTTTCCGCTATATAGCTGATGTTCTTTCACTACATAATTCAAAATTTGGTGACTATGTGGAACGCATCTATCCCATTGAACTAGAGATAAAGGATAATACAGATACAGTTAAGTCATCTTCGCTAGCCAAGGGTTACGATCCACTCCCGCTCTCTTCACCCTTGGCAGATTGAGCCAACATTTGTGATATCAATGTCGCGCCATCTATCGGAAGATTAAAGTCACGCCTATTCCGAATACATTTTTCTTGACCAATGGTAGCACTTGAACTCTTCAATTTGGAGGTAAAAACACGGTAGTGTCTAGATTCTACTCACTTGGTAAAGCCGGAAACGAAAATATACGTCAACATCCATGGATTTGTGCATGAAACATACACAGGAACTTCTATTTGTTGATTAAAAACATTCAAGTTGTCACTAAATATAGTCGTATGTTTAGTGATGTAAAGACTTGTTGCACAATAAACACGTGGCAATTGTTTACAAACACTTTCTACATTTACACGTGATCATGTTATAGGCGCTTTTTGATTGGATGCAGCGAGTTTCTACTGCAACCAATAAAAATCCTTACCTTGTGTCTCAAAAATATTATCTCAATCCGCCAAGGGTGAAGAGAGCGGGAGTGGATCGTAACCCTTGGCTAGCGAAGATGCAGTTAAGTCGGCTTCATATCTTGACCAACATCTAGAAATTGACAATGAGGGTCGGTTGAAAACAAAACTTTACGACAAAAGAGATGATTTCAGCTTTCCAATTGTGAATTTTCGATTTCTAAGTAGAAACATTCCAGCAGCACCTGCATACCGGGTATATATCTCCCAATTCATACGATATTCCCGTGCTTGCATTTCCTATCATGATGTTCTTGATAGAGGGCTGCTGCTCACAAGGAAGCTATTAAACCAAGAGTTCTAAATGGTGAAGTTGAAATGATCCATTCGTAAATTTTACGGACGCCATCACGAGTTGGTTGACAGTTATGGAATAACCGTTTCACAAATGATATCGGATATGTTCCTTACGTCGTAACTACAATCCCCTTCCCTTTCATGAATGTGACCTTCCGAATTAGACTATTTACCGGATTTGTTATCACATAAGCAACACGACGGGTGCCACATGTGGAGCAGAATCTGCTTACCCTCCGGAGCTTCTGAAATCATCCCTAGTTTTTGGTGGGGTTCGTGTTGTTTATTCTTTAGTTTTCTATGTTGTGTCGTGTGTACTATTGTTTGTCTGTTTGTCTTTTTCATTTTTAGCCATGGCGTTGTCAGTTTGTTTTAGATTTTTGAGTTGACTGTCCCTTTGGTATCTTTCATCCTTCTTTTATACATAAGGCTCCGCCCACTGCCAGACTGAGTATTGTATGAACCTGCGTGATCTCATAATGTGTATTGCAGTCGCATTCCGATGAGGAATTGTTTGACCTAATGCGAACTAACGATTACGTTTATATGTTCTGTTTGTTTTCAAACTTTTCTTTAGAACAATAAGAATCACACAATTACCCATGTCAATTTCAGCATGCATGTTTAGTTAATGTCAAGTCTGATGCTTAGGACAACTCGCACACTTTTGTTTTAAATTGGACAATGTTTTGTTGTTTGTTTTTTACTGTTGAAATAAGTTGTTAAGTTAAAACAGGTAATTATTCACCTTCAGCGATGTATTATTGATGACCATTCGAGATTATTTTTTTGCGAACCCGTCTTCAGGCAAATGTGTATTTATAACATTACAACGCCGGTCTAAAGGGATTTCAAATCGAAAATAAATGCAAAAAATTAGAATTTTTGTGTCTTTCAAAACACAAACAGTATACAGAATTAATTGCGGGATAAAGACAATTATAACTGTTTAGTGTCTTTAAATATCAGCTGTATTTTGATCGGATCGAAACATGAATAATAGCTCGCTTGCGCTCGCATTACACCTGTTTCTTAGCCTCGTACAAATACAGCTGATATTTAAAGACACTTAACAGTTATTGTCTATGTAACTTCTTGATTTGCAACATGTTGATTTGTAACTTGTAGTTTTTTCTTTAGAAACGAAACTTTTTATTGGCTGGCAGTGGAAACAATGACACTGATGCAATCTCATAAACACGTGATGTTAACAAAGTAATAACATTTCCCAAATAAAGAAATGTAGAAATTCATGTTACGAATGACGAAAATAAGTTAACATATTGTTGAATTGCATTTACACTTAAGGAATTTACTTTTGAAAAATCAAGAAATGTAGAAATGCATGTAACGGATGTAAAAAATGCATGTTACAAATCAAGAATTTACATTTTACAAATTAAGAAATTGCATTTCACCAATAAAGTATTGTATAATGATGGAGGATTTTCCCTTCCATAGTTATCAACCCTATTGATAGTCTGACTTGATTAATATTACAAGAGTGGCTTTTGTCGAAGTAACAGTATTATATTTCTATGAATAAACCTTTAGTTTTAAATGATTTTTGCCATTTATTCAAGATTAAGCCTATACAAGAATTTTAAAATTACCTTCATTCCTAAAAGAATTTAACAGTTTCACTTGTCCTTGCTCCTTCAAAATGTCATTTATTCCCTGCATGGTCATATTTCTGATAAAGTTTATGGTCGAGTTTTCGTCAAATGATGTTTTAAAAAAATCCTGAATTTGTTCTTGCACAGCATTTTGAATCGTTTCCCTCATAAGAGTTCTGATGTAAACTTTAATTTTCCTGTTTATGGTATTCGTATCAAGCATTGCAACCAGAGGTGCTCCTTTGTCGTTTATCAGAGGTATAGATAATGGATCTTCATTCCCTAAATCTGTAGTGTCTGATACTGATGCTGTTACATATATATCACCAGTCCAGACCAAACAGAAAACAACTAATATAACCATTGCATTTAATTTCCTATAGCACGTCATTTTCCAAGTGATTTTCAAAAAATATTTCCTCTATATCCTACTCTTATGCTACAACCAATAGTTATATAGAATAAGAACTCTCTTCACTTTGTAAATCTTACAAAAATGAAATTCAGAAACAGTTGAAGTATTTAAACTTAATGTTTTATAGTTTAAACAAAATCAAAAACAGTTGCAGTCGATATAATGAATATGTCTTAAAATGATAAACATGATAAACAAGTAGGAAAAACCTCGTGTAAATCTTTATCTCTTTTCATACAGATAAACAAATTAAAGCAATATGTCTTGGAGAAAATAAAATTGATTAAAATTTGTTGAAATATGTACTATTTCTGTCTTTCAAAATAAATCGCAGTGAAAAGCCTTATCTCAAAGCCATGATTGCTTTGCCTAATTTCAATCGTATAGAAAACGGAAGGTTTAAATGTACTTTTCGTTGGATCGTAAATATTCCTCAGTAAAAGATTACCTTAGCTATTTTGGCAAAACTTCGTATTTTATTATGTCTTATCAATTTTTTAGATTCGACCGTTACTGATGAGTGTTTTCTAGACGAAAAGCGCATCTGGCGCAAAACACTAAATTTAAATCCAGGTATCTATGATGAGTTTATTTGTATATGCAGAATTGGAATAATTTTAACAATACATACACTTTTACATGATTGGTAAGACACTGTTCGGGTCTCAGAGATGTCATTTCATGTGTTGCATTATCTTATTTGTTATTTGTAGACAATTAAAAAACTGCACAATATACCGTTTGACCAGTTACCTTTGATACTATATTATGAGCGATTAGTGACCAATTTTGTCTTTAAAATACTTGTACTCTTGTCGAGTAAGTGTATAACTAGTTACTCGACAAGATTAAGTGTATAACTAGTTAATCTTTTTTAACTTGTTTGTACAAATACATTTTTTTGTAAGACGAAAATGGTTTCAAAAAGTTGCCTACAAGTCTTGCTACTATTTTTGCGCTAAAAAAAATTTGGAAGACGCGTCGTTTCAAATAGTTTTACTTTTTGAAGCTGAAATAATATGAATGCAGTTTCTAGGTGAAAAGTAGAATAATAGGACTTTTTACTTATTTATATTACAAAAGGGGAAAACTAATGGTGAATAATAAATATAAACTCAAATGTGGCGTATGCGTTAAAAAGGACAGAATGATAATGGCATAAAAACTCGGTTATTGTACAGTTTGTCAAATAATTAAATCGACATTTAGTTTTTATACGGAGACTTTCAACAACCATTCTTCAAAGGATGCCATTTTTTTAGACATTATAAAAGATTCACAACGTGCCTGGATTGAGCTATTTTAAGACCATGCGACATGTATTTATTAGGTTTGTGGGGTCTCATAAATCCAGTTGTTAAACGTGATAAGTTGAATCACGAATAGAAGCAATGCTAACTTTATAACAACCATATAGGACTATACAAATAGGTTTCTTTCTTTTTTATTTGAATATTTCTGAGAGTGAATCAATATCACATTGTTTCCTGTAATAAGACTTATATTTATAAATTGTTATTTTGATGGAGATTTGTCTCAGTGGCACTCACACCACATCTTCCTATATCTATTATATTGTAGAAATAACATGTGCACAAATCGTTTTTTGCTTTCTTTTAATGGTATGCAGATTAGACATTAAACGTCTCCCAAACAGCATCAGAACTATTTTTCCATCACTTTAACCGTATATGACCACTGACAACTAACTCTGTAAAACACTGCTATCTTTGACTTGTATCGCACTTTTTTTTTTCTACAATGCTAAACGATCCGATCCGACTGAGGAACCAATATACCTAATGATCTCATACACAAAGCAAAAAAGGAGTTTTTTTATATCTGTATTATTAAGGTGGTACCTAACACTACATGGAGATAACTCTGTAAAATCAGCTAAACGTTTTAATAATGTTGTGTTGTAAAAGGAATATTAAGCTTCTCAATTTTCAAAATAAGTGATTTTTCAAACTGCTATATAACCAGTGTAATTTTTCTGACAAAACAGTTGGTTCAAACTTTTTGAAACTTTTATATTTTTGTTAAAGGGTCAAAGTTATTACTTTAACAAAATTTTATAAAAATTAAACGAGCCAAATTAATTTCAGTAAAAGTGTTGGGTACCACCTAAATTTGTTATCTGCTAAAGAAAACAATTCCTATACAAATACGATTTGTAGAAAAAGGGGAGTGTCATTACTTGCTTCAAAAATACATCGTCTGCAATCATATTCAAATGCTGAAAGTTCAAACATGATCTCTGTTTCTGACGGTGAAAAGTCTTAATTGAAATTGGTGTGGTCATCATTTGCTGAATTAGATGAAAATGACCTGATAAATCCAGACCCTCAGGACACACTAATCTAGTTAGATAGTCAAACTCAAAAAGATTTGACAATACATCCTACACTAATTGCAGATTAAGTTGAGGTTCAGATTTATTCAAAAATCAAGAAAGGGCATCTGCTTATTGACATTTGTATACCAAATATATGACCGTAAGACAGCAACAAAAACTGTACGAGATATAACCATTCTAGATTAGGTCAAAAGATCTACCGTCATTACTTTACTCATACATTCAAAATTTAGGCATGTAAAGCACTTTAAAACGTTGGAAGCATTATGGCCAAATGAAACCTCCAAAAAGTAACTAAAATAATCTCAAGTTAATTTTCCACACGGAATACCAAGTTACTTAATCCTTTCTCAACTTTTACTAGAAAAACTTTTGGAAAAATAAGTGGCAGTTTAAGTCTGTACCTTAATACTCAATAACAACCAAACTGTGTAAAATCGATAAAAAAAAATGTTTCTTAAATATTTAATGATGTTTTTACGTGTAAATCTGTTTATTATGACGTTCATTAAGTTTTATCTGACACATTTGATATTTTCCAGATACTGCAAACATTATATATTTTGTTTACTATTTTATATATCTATCATCGAATCGTATTTCAACTGCTCGAATTATACGTACTAAAACATAGATATTACGATTTGTTTAAGATTGAAAAACGTTTGAAAAGTTTTTCATACAGTGCATTACCGCAAATTGACTGAACTTCTTACGACTGATAATAATGAACTTAAAGTCAAGGTTAACAATCAATGCATATCTATGAAAAATAAAATACTCTTCTAAAAAGCTTATCGTAGATGGTACTCTTTTTAAAAGTATCGTAGAGGATTTTTTGCGTAAATATGCCTGAAGTTATGATCATCTTGTATGCAAGGAAATTCTACCAAAGCACAGACGTTTGAATTGGTGTGTTTAAAACGCAAAGACAGAATTAAATTATAACAGATAAATAAAGAAATTGTATCAACGCTATCTGCTGTTAATTGTAGCAACTTGTATAGATACGTAAATATTTGTTAAGCATAATAATTTGCTGTTTTGCCGCCTCCAAAAAATATGTTTACTGACTTACAGAGCTCAATAGTCTAGTTGTTTTACCTCGTATGTTGTTTGGTTCATTTATCCGGATATTGATGTATTATTAACGTTCTTCTATCTCATTGTGCTGCCTCTACGTTATATTTTATTTCATGCATGTTGCAACTTCAATTAAGTGTTCTGCACCAAAATGAAACTAATTTTGCATTAAATATATTTTCAAAATGAATTTATAGGACTATAAAACAAACTTTTGTTTTAGCTTTAAATTCCGCTTTTATGTTTTATATGTAGTTGGATTATTTCTATTTTTGTAACATCATAACTGACGTTTTGGCTGAGTATGTCTTGTGAGTATTCCAACACAGGTTGCTGAGGAATCTCCTGTTGAGACAACTAGCGCCACAATGGTTATGCCACCATGCCCCATACGGTCTCGCACAATCAGCTCCACTATCTAAATCGTTGTCCTGGTCTATCGTAGAAAACTTTATTCCGTTATGGATATCCATACTATCACCTATATCAAGGATAAACATGCTACGAATTACTCATCAATTCTGATATACCGATACTATAGTCATACTGTCACCTATATTAAGAGTAAACATACTACAAATTACTTATTAATTCTGATATAGCCATACTATCATCTCTATCAAGGATAACCATACTATGAGTCAATTATCAATTTAGATATAGCCATACTATAGCCATATTATTACCTATATCAATGATAAACCTACTACGAATCACTTATCAATAGTGGTATACCCATACTATAGCCATACTGTTACCTATATCAAGGACAAACATACTACGAATCACTTATTAATACTGATATAGCCATACTATACCAAACTAATACCTACATCAAGAATAAACATTCTAGGAATTACTTATCAATTCTTATGTAGCCATACTATAGCCATACTATAACGTATATCAGGAATAAACATACTACGAATCAATTATCGATTAAGACATAGCCATACTATAGCCATACTATCACCTATATCAAAGATAAACATAGTATGAATTAAAATGTCAATTGTTCTTGAACAATTGAGAGGTCTTTCCTTTTCGAAATGTACAGTACATGTTCCAATAGGCGTAGAATGCATTGAAAAACTATCAAACACACACAAAACCGTTAAAAAATGACAAAAACAACAAATTCGATAATTTGGACATGACCTTGACGTTTGACCTTGTAACCTTTATGAAGGTCATTGGTCCACAATGTCATTGTAAAAGACCCCATGGGTCTAGGACTTTTCGTTAAAGAGTTAAAGCTCATTTCATCGTTTCAGAAAATGTTAACGGGGGTTATGCCCCTTAAGAATATGTCAAATCCTTTCGGTCAAAATGTAAAAAAAATTTGCCTCAGTCACCTAAACATTTTTCACTGTTTACTATTTCTGTAAGATTAACCGTTTTTGAGATATCGACTGAAAAGTTGAAAGATCAAAGGTCAAAGTCAACCTTCAAAACATTTAAAACACACTAAAAATACTTAAAATAAGGTCAAAAACACATAATTCGCTATCTGGTACATGATCTTGACCTTTGACTTTGTGACCTTTGTCAAGGTCATTAGTCCCCAATGTCATTGCTGAAGACCCCATGAATTATTTTTTTTCTTCCGCCAACTTTTTTTTCTTTCGCAGTTTTTTTGTTTCACAAGAAGTCGCTTAGACATATGGTATATGATATCGAACAGTTATTATGCTTTTGTAACTGACACCACGTAACCAAAATCTTTTCAATGTAAGAGTTATCTCCCCGAACACTGTTTTTCTTGTGATCGCTTAATATTCGCAACCGCATAAGAAACCGACAAATTTATTTTACCAAATTGCTCGTTATATCCTCAGGATGATTTGATTTATTTTGACCGAAGCTATCCGGAGACTCCATATGAGAGTTATTTCCCCTTTTGTGTTTGATATAAGTGAAATGTACTTTCAACTGGAAAACCATAAGCGATAAAGGTCTAGGGTCTTTTGATTTGAGGTCCTTGGTCCAAAAAATGAAAATGAGGTCAAGGTCAAGGGTCAAGGTCATGTTCAAAATTTTGATTTTGGCTTGTGATCTCTTATATTCAGAAATCTTATAAGATATCGACAAAATATTTTCACACAATTGTTAGCTATTGTCGTAAAACGTAAATATTAGTTGAAAGAGTATGTAGACATTTGAGGTGAATTTTCCCCCCTTTTATATCTAATATAAGTTGTATGGTAATATAATTCATTAACAGTATAAGGTAGAGGCCTAGAGTCGTTTGATTTGAGGTCCTTGGCTGATGACCTTGGAATTGAGCTCAAGGTCATAGGTAAATTTAACGTTCTATATTTTGACCTTTGATTTTACCTCATATGTATTCATAATAAAGCCATGGGGCTTTTTGCATTAGGTTGCAAGCAATGTGATCTAGAAAAAGCCAACCGGAAGTGACAATTTGTAAACCGGAAGTAGCTATATTTTGTACTAAATTAATGTAAAAGTATATAGAACCATATATTTTTGGAATTAGTGTCAAGTAAACTATCAAAAAATACCGGAAGTAACATCTTTTAAACCGGAAGTAAAGAATGATCTCCCTTATTTATATCTTTTTGTATAGAAACCATATATTTTTGGAATCAGAGTTCAATAAGCTGTCATTTGACGCTAAAATTGACATTGAAAACTAAATTTGAATATTTTCATATAAAAAAATATCTTTACTGGTGGAAAGACCATCAATGGTTCTTTGAACAATTGGTTTTTAATTGTGTTATTTATTGTTTCTCGTTTATTTTTATATAGATAAGAACGTTGGTTTTCCCGTTTGAATGGTTTTACACTAGTCAATTTTTGGTACCCTTTATAGCTTTGGGTGTGAGCCAAGACTCCGCGTTGATGACCGTCCCTTAACCTATAATATTCTACTTTAAAAAATTGTGACTTGGATAGAGGTTTGCCCCAATGATACTCGTACCACATCTTCCTATATCTATTTGAGAGCATTTTATAACCTGCATTTCCACTATAATACCCAAAAGTCAGTTTATACTTCGACGCTGCATCTCCAACTACAAACGTTTTATACACAGCAGCTTCTTTTTATTGGACAGGTCCGTCAGATCTAATCTCAGTACATAAAGTACATATTTACCACTAGATGTCAGGCTGTGGATGTGTTTGTTTCCTTTCAATATAAGGTACAGTAGCGTTACAAGAAACATCTCTAACTAATAAAAGAAAAGGACAGTTAAAAAGGTTCCATGTTGTTACTTTTACTGTTATTCAGAAATTATTGCGTGCATTTATTATTGCAATTTCTGTCATTTGAGACAAAGATTCGATTTCAATTTTTTCTATGTTGAGAAAAAAAAATGTTGAATTCATATTAAAAATCTTAAAAAAAATTTGGCAATTATAAAAACACTGCAATAATAACTGAATTTCTTGTATTTCAAAATGCATGTAAATTTATTCGAATTAACAAGATGAGAAACAATAGACTATTCTCTTATACATTTTGTAGTTTAAGCAGCACATCATATTTATCGATGCTACTTTTCTTTATGCATACTGTATTTCTTCGTCTATTTTGTCCGTGAGCTTTATTGTGCAAAAGGTTTGCAGTATATTTTATTTTAGTGTTTTTCTAATAACAATAGTAACTAAAATATTGCAACGGTTGTCTCGAGAAATTTAAATTAAATTATTCAATATTGACAATGACCGGGCAAAAAACGTTAACCAATTCAGTCTCGTCAATTATTTAGTGACATACATTTTATTATGCAAAGCGTAATTTTAACCGAATAGATTCATTGAAATCTTTTTACTTTTCTCGATAATTTCGTGACGACTTGTTCATAGCTATAGTATACTTAGGCCTTGGGGGTATATACAGATCTGGTTTTAGAATTTTTGTCTGATTATTTGAACTCCTTTGGGTTTTTTTCCTACGATATATTGTTGAACATAATATCAAAAAGGAGTTCCATAACCAGTACTCCTCATCAACCGTTCCAAATCCATTTTCATAATCTATCCATGTTCTCTGAATTTCAGACCATCCATCTATTCTTCTCTGGAAAATCTAGAAATGATGTTTTTAACAAAATCGGTAACCCATTCAAATGAATAAATCTTATAGTGTTACGGAAGTATTATTTCAAGTTATTGATTTTGTTAGATGTTTGCCAATCAAGAGTCAGCAGAGATTATTAATAAATTACTGAATCAGAAGGGAAGCATATAATCGTTAGTATATTCATCAATCAGAATAAAAGGACACCCTTTTCTTGTAACTCTAAAAAACGAACTAGTACGATCAACAAACAATATAAACTATTGGTGTCAATTTTTTTATTTTTTCTTATTCAAACAATATAAAAACTGTATAAAATCACTGGTACACTCTTCATCTCAAAAGATACACAGTTACTTCTAAAAGTCTCACTGGTTCTATTGGAAGAGTGGTATAAATTTGTGGCACATAGTCATTAATAATTTAGTCTATATAAAAGGGGAATGTAATTTTTTCAAATGATAATGGTGGATTGTTTTTGAAAAAGATTCGATGAATTTGCAGGACTAGTACCTCATTAATTTATCAAATCATAAAAAGTAGGCACCAAAGAGTAAGTCAATCGAGATCGAGGACACTAGGTCTGAACTGAACAAAAAACGAACGGATAGAGTAATGTATTTGAATGTACAGCTGGACATTGCCCGACGAGTCAAGTATTAGAGGTTTCCATTGCAACTAGAAACGACAGCGTATTTATACAAAACAGTTATAACATCTTTGAACAACCATTACATAACTTGTGAAAAGGACGAACAATAACCATTGACGATATTGCTTACTTAAAAAACACAAATGACCTACTGAAGTTGAAATAATAAAATGTATATTTAGAAAGATTTTTATAACAGATATACTCATATGAGTTTTGAACATTGGTATACTACTGTTGCATTTATACTCTATCGGTATACATATCACAATACACTCTCTCTGCCTTTTCATCCACGGGATATATTGTGTGCACACCAGAGGTCGCCATCGGGTTCTAATATTTTGTCGTAGTGCAGTCTTTAGGAAATTGCAAATAGTTTTTTTCTGAAAAGATAGTATATAATATAAGAATTTTAACATGTATATTTGAAATATTTGGCAGGTTGTACCAGTTGCCAAAACAATACTGACGGAATTAACTCTATTTAGGAAGAGAGAAACAAAATTAATTAAAAGAAGAAAAATAAAAAAATAAAACCTGTTAATGCTATTATAACTAACTCTACAACCTATGAAATGAAAAACACTGGTTAAAATCAAACATGAAAACACGGACGCAATGACAAATCACAGAAAATAAAACATTACACAGAATTTAAAAAATGAACAAGGAAAAAACAGCTTTGCTCAGTTGGTAGAGAAGTGCAAGCAGTTTATCTTTACCTCTTCTTGTGAAAACCGTCAACATAGAATCTCTATTTTTATTTTATGCTATTACATATGTTCTTATCAGAAAAAGGAAATGGCGTGTTCCGGTTAAACCATACTCACTTTTGAAGAACAATCTGATTACTATGCAAAGAATATTACTTTAATTATTTTATCATGTATGTGATATCTCAATATAAAGTTTCTAGATGAATTATGTTTCAAAGTCTAGTCGTTTGCGTTGCGTATAAAATATTCAGCTAATAATTTTTTACCTATAACTACGACATTTGGACTTTGTTTTGAATTGGATATAGAAAGGGGGATATTACTTCATCTCTATATCTTATATAACGAATTATATGTGTTTAATAAAAAATAATTCAATTTTCACTGAGTCATTTGAATTATTCTAGAGCCAGAAATAATTTCAATAAAATGAAAGCATGAGGATAACCCTTTATTAAACTTTATCAACTAAGTAAGTTATAACTTGGACATATGCTAGTATTTCTAATCTGATTGATTTCCCCTTATGCTATCTCAGCGGAAATGGATTTTTTTAGAACAACAGGTTATATGACTAGTTTTACAAAAATGTCATGTATTTGTTTATGAATCATTTATTTTCAATATCTAAACAAACCTTTGAAAGCTTTAATATTCCAAAACGGACATAAACACAAAGCTGATATGTATCTAGGTCAGCTTTGCCATGTTTGCTTATTTCTAACCTCAGTTTCTTTATAATTACTTAGTTCATTGTAGTTTATCAACAGGAAAGCATGGTGAATCGTTTACATTTAATCGATGGACTACGTTGTGCTTACATTTTATTGGTTAAACCGTATGTGTGTAATATTGTCAAATAAATTGCAGCACATGTAAAGATAATACACTGATCCTGAATGTAAATTGTAAATTGAATTATTATTAGGTATGTCAAAAGATCTGAAATTTAATTCTCGGATACTCGGTCATGATACTCGAGTACTCGCGACTACTCGGATGAATCTTTAATGTCTATTAGAAAGTTTAGATTTTAGGTTGAATGCAGTGTTTTTGTATTACTTTTCATTAACATAAGACAAATATACTACAAACATAGCTTGCTCTTCTGTGTTTGTGTGTCAATTAAAAAACAATGAATTACCAACCGCCGTTTCAACAAATAACCTATCATAATAGCAATTATTGTTTGTGTACGTGTTCATGAACCCAGAGACATATAATACAGTTATATGCCTGTGATGAACCAAATTTTAATAAAATCAAAACGTTTGCATATAAAGTCCGACAAAGAAGACTACATTTGTATCATTTGTCCCAGAGGAGTTGGTATTTTTTATAATACGACTTGTCCATTAATTTGTCAACTTCAAATTACTTGAGCTTTTTCGTGTTGCTCAGTCTTACTTTTTCTGTGTCTTGTTTTTCTTTTTGCAATATCATTTGTGTTATTTTCCCTTTTGTTTTAGCCATGACCTTGTCAGAGTATTATCGACTTTTGGGTTTGTCGCTCTCATACTTTCGCCTATCTTTAAACTGTAAATTAAAGTGTTATAGTGAAGTTTCAAACACAGAGTAATTAAATTAAATTAGATATGCATCTCATACCAATCACGTTTTTTGGATTCGAGCGTCACTGATGAGTCTTTTTTAGACGAAACGCGCGTCTGGCGTATATATAAAATTTAGTCCTGGTATCTAGTTTATTTACATAGAAGTCTTGATAAACGAACAAAGGTAAGTTTTACAGTTTGTGATGAGTTCACCGCAGGTCACTTTGTTCTTGTTAAGAAAACTTATCTGGTCAACAGTTTCAGACGAAAAACTGTTTGACTTTCTATTTTTTGCTTCAAGTAGTGCACAAAAAAAAAATCCCTCGGAAGGAAAGGGCGTTGCTTGTACTACTATAACATATAGTAATCTAAGGATAAATATATTCATTTTGTTAATTATGCTGTTAATTGATTTTATTTAGTTTTACGAAGGAGATATTTCAAAGGAACTGAATGAGTGGAAATGTGAAGAGAAAAATATCTCAAAATGTATAACAGCAAACGAGTATCCGAGTACTAAAACAGTACTCGATGCACGCCTCCGGTGCGGCATTTTTTGCTACATTGGCGACCCATTGGTGGCTTTCGGCTGTTATCTGCTCTTTGGTCAAGTTGTTGTCTCTCTGGCACATTCCATATTACCATTCTCAATTTTATTGAAGTATTCAAAGTTTTACATTAGCTTAGTTTAATTTTGTTGTTATAATTTCATCACTATTATAGCTTCCTTACACTAATAACTTATATAATAGGAAGTTTCGGGTCAAACTTTTTGGAATCATCATGAGGCGAAATTGTTTTTATAGTTATTAGTAGTTAGTAATTAGTAATCTATAAATCTTTATCAATGCTGCAGTCTGTCACCTTTACAATGTTGAACATTACTGTAACGTTACAAGAAATGTAAAGTAAAGCTTGCGAGGCTCCATTGGGCCTTTAACGTTGAGTCAGAGCCTTGGTATAAAATTCCTTGATTTTTGTTCTCGATAGATCTAATTATAATAATATCGTACTTACCTTCATTCTTGACAGAATGAAATAGTTTCTTCTGTCCTTGCTCCTCCAGAATGTCATTCATTTTCTGCAGTGTTATATTTCTGATGAAGTATTTTGTCAAGTTCTCTTTCAATGATGACTTTAAAACACATTGCATTTCTTCTTGCACAGCATTTCGGATTATACTCCTCATAAGCGTTTTGATGTAATCTTTTAATTTCCTGTTTATAGTTTTGGTATCTAGCATGGCAACCTGTGGAACTCCTTTGTCGCGTATCAACGGTATAGATAATGGATCTTCACTACCTATATATTTAGTTTCTGATAATAATACTGTTGCATATGTATCTCCATACCAGAACAAACAAAAGACAACTATAACCATTGAGTTCAATTTCTAATAGCACTGCATTGTGCCAAGTGAGTTTTGAAATATATTTCTCGCTTTGTGTTACTGTCAACGTGTAATGAAAAATCTGACGACTGCAATCCCTCAACTTGATATGTTTCATATTTAAATAATTACATTAGATGTATGTTTCATTTTAATACGTTAGTCATACAAAATGTACTTCGGTCAACGCTTTTACACCCCAATAAAGTTACAAAAATAAGCATTCAATTCTTAAATAAAACACAAGAAACTGTTGAAGTATCTACACACTGGTTAATATCGTTACATTATAAACAAATAAGACATATTTCTCTTCACAGTTTATTTCGTTACATAAGGATAAACAAAGCATGATGGTTTATAATGTAAATATTGAGAGTTGATTGAATGTTTTTGATCTTGTAGTATTTTTGTTTTGATAAAATGATCTGAGTGAAAGAAGTAAATTTATTCCTAATATCGTAGCCGGCGAAAGCAAATTAAGTTATGAAAATATCGTAAAGATTTATTTTCATTGTGTGAGCTGATAATGAGTCCAATGTCATGTATATTCAGTGTTAATTCAGATAACATCAAACATAAATTTTCTATTTTCATTTTGAATATAAGAGGCAACAATTATAAAAAGTCGGTAATAGCATTAAAAAAAGTGTTTGATTGTAAATGATATACTTCGCGAGTATTTCAATGGTATCTAAAGTTATTACGACATAATTTGTAATTGCATGATAAAATTTGTTTCAATACTTTCAATTGCATGTAATTAAAACTGCAAAAATTTCATATAACTTTTCATTTTGTGAAGAATACAGGTAATTACAGTAAAATGTTAGCATAAGACTGATCTGGTTGATTAAAATACACTTCTCAATTGGTTCGTTAATTATGGTATGACGCTATTTCAATTTTATTTTGTTTAAATTTATCTGTGACGTCACTTTTTCGGCGTCAATTCAGTCGTGTGACAGACAATGCGTGGTTCTGTTGTGTTGTTTTTTGTGCTGTCCTAGGTTATTTTAAGTGTTTGTTTTCATTATGTCGTTAGCATGTAGAAATGTACTATTGTATTGTTTATTTGTGTATTTCTCCATCCCGGACGGACGTTCTTGAATTTATTTGTACTGTATTACTGACATGTAATGTTGTAATTTTAGTGTTGTATATAACATGCCATTAATGAGTGCGGTTTGGATAGCCACAAAACCAGGTTCAATCCACCATTTTATTTCTTTCTTAAAATGACCTGTACCATGTAAGGAACATGGCAATTGTTATCTTGTTATTCATTTCTGTGTGTGCTTCATTGTCGTTTGGTTTGGGTTTGTTTTTTTTGTACTTCAGTGTTTCTGCTGTTTCGTTGTTTTCCTCTAATAGTCGATGTGTTTCTTTCAGTTTTAGTTTGTAGCCCGGATTTGTTTTCTTTTAATCGATTTTTGACTTTCGAACATCGATATACTACTGTTACCTTAATTAAGAAAATTTAAGGAATCCCTATAGTGAGACATCAATTGTTCATCGAATCATCAAAGGACTCTAAGATGCTTCTGATAGGATCCTTTTAGATTATTGTTACAAAAATATTGATTGATGATTTTACTTACTTTCAAGGTGTATCAAATGAAGAAAAAAAATGATAAAGCGTCAGGGATATTTTTCTAAACAAAAGTTCTGTGGAAGATACCCAGTCCTTGTTAATGAATATTTTGTATCAACTTCAAAAGAAATGCCTGGTTTTGGAGTTCAGATTCTAAGTACTGACTTGTTTTATTATGTTAATTACGTGTTATATTTGTCTTTAGATATAGGAAGATGTGGTATACGTGCCAATGAGACAACTCTCCATCCAAATAACAATTAATAAAAGTAAACCATTATAGGTTTGTGTTATATTTGACTTTGTATATCTATAACCTTTACTGTTTGGTCCATTATTTGGCAATATCATTTTGGCAAGGCTCGGTTTTTATACATCCCGCCATTGTGTTAGTGTGCTATGGTCATAGTTTTGGTATCTAGCATGGCAACCTGTGGAACTCCTTTGTCGCGTATCAACGGTATAGATAATGGATCTTCACTACCTATATATTTAGTTTCTGATAATAATACTGTTGCATATGTATCTCCATACCAGAGCAAACAAAAGACAACTATAACCATTGAGTTCAATTTCTAATAGCACTGCATTGTGCCAAGTGAGTTTTGAAATATATTTCTCGCTTTGTGTTACTGTCAACGTTTAATGGAAAATCTGACGACTGCAATCCCTCAACTTGATATGTTTCATATTTAAATATTTACATTAGATGTCTGTTTCATTTTAATACGTTAGTCATACAAAATGTACTTCGGTCAACGCTTTTACACCCCAATAAAGTTACAAAAATAAGCATTCAATTCTTAAATAAAACACAAGAAACTGTTGAAGTATCTACACACTGGTTAATATCGTTACATTATAAACAAATAAGACATATTTCTCTTCACAGTTTATTTCGTTACATAAGGATAAACAAAGCATGATGGTTTATAATGTAAATATTGAGAGTTGATTGAATGTTTTTGATCTTGTAGTATTATTGTTTTGATAAAATGATCTGAGTAAAAGAAGTAAATTTATTCCTAAGATCGTAGCCGGCGAAAGCAAATTAAGTTATGAAAATATCGTAAAGATTTATTTTCATTGTGTGAGCTGATAATGAGTCCAATGTCATGTATATTCAGTGTTAATTCAGATAACATTAAACATAAATTTTCTATTTTCATTTTGAATATAAGAGGCAACAATTATAAAAAGTCGGTAATTGCATTAAAAAAAAGTGTTTGATTGTAAATGATATACTTCGCGAGTATTTCAATGGTATCTAAAGTTATTGCGACATAATTTGTAATTGCATGATAAAATTGGTTTCAATACTTTCAATTGCATGTAATTAAAACTGCAAAAATTTCATATAACTTTTCATTTTGTGAAGAATACAGGTAATTACAGTAAAATGTTAGCATAAGACTGATCTGGTTGATTAAAATACATTTCTCAATTGGTTCGTTAATTATGGTATGACGCTATTTCAATTTTATTTTGTTTAAATTTATCTGTGACGTCACTTTTTCGGTGTCAATTCAGTCGTGTGACAGACAATGCGTGGTTCTGTTGTGTTGTTTTTTGTGCTGTCCTAGGTTATTTTAAGTGTTTGTTTTCATTATGTGGTTAGCATGTAGAAATGTACTATTGTATTGTTCATTTGTGTATTTCTCCATCCCGGACGGACGTTCTTGAATTTATTTGTACTGTATTACTGACATGTAATGTTGTAATTTTAGTGTTGTATATAACATGCCATTAATGAGCGCGGTTTGGATAGCCACAAAACCAGGTTCAATCCACCATTTTATTTCTTTCTTAAAATGACCTGTACCATGTAAGGAACATGACAATTGTTATCTTGTTATTCATTTCTGTGTGTGCTTCATTGTCGTTTGGTTTGGGTTTGTTTTTTTTGTACTTCAGTGTTTCTGCTGTTTCGTTGTTTTCCTCTAATAGTCGATGTGTTTCTTTCAGTTTTAGTTTGTAGCCCGGATTTGTTTTCTTTTAATCGATTTTTGACTTTCGAACATCGATATACTACTGTTACCTTAATTAAGAAAATTTAAGGAATCCCTATAGTGAGACATCAATTGTTCATCGAATCATCAAAGGACTCTAAGATGCTTCTGATAGGATCCTTTTAGATTATTGTTACAAAAATATTGATTGATGATTTTACTTACTTTCAAGGTGTATCAAATGAAGAAAAAAAATGAGAAAGCGTCAGGGATATTTTTCTAAACAAAAGTTCTGTGGAAGATACCCAGTCCTTGTTAATGAATATTTTGTATCAACTTCAAAAGAAATGCCTGGTTTTGGAGTTCAGATTCTAAGTACTGACTTGTTTTATTATGTTAATTACGTGTTATATTTGTTTTTAGATATAGGAAGATGTGGTATACGTGCCAATGAGACAACTCTCCATCCAAATAACAATTAATAAAAGTAAACCATTATAGGTTTGTGTTATATTTGACTTTGTATATCTATAACCTTTACTGTTTGGTCCATTATTTGGCAATATCATTTTGGCAAGGCTCGGTTTTTATACATCCCGCCATTGTGTTAGTGTGCTATGGTCATTCTTTGTATTCACGTCTCTCATTTTTGCTTATGTGCTTTTGTCTTTAGAATCTCTGTTTGTTTCTATAGTGATTAATATTATACCACAATGTTGACTGATGTACCATAACTTTTGATATTTTTACCTATGTCGGTTTGTTTTGCTTACACACTGTTGATTATAATGGAATTTTAAACGATTGTCATACAATTGAGAGGTTTATTTAACTATAAAACCAAGTTTAATCCACCCCGTTTCACAAAATATGAAGTTAATGGTCTATGTCTGAATGTTACAAAAGTGATACATAGAAATTTTTAATTCATTCATTCATTCAATGTTATGAAATTCCCTTACCAAATGGCAAAATCAAAATTTCAAACACATTATACGAACGAAAAACAATTGTCAAATTGCTTGCTAGCTGAACCGTGAAGTCATTATTAGGTAAGGTATACTACCCTCCTTTCGAAGTAGCCTAGTCCTACAGACAGATAGATTGGTTACCTGTCGGATAAGTCCACTCTTAAATGAGGATAGTTTACCTTACATGTACCTAATAATGGTTTTACGGATAAGCTAACAAGCAAGCAATCAAACATATTACCTTTAACCACACACTGAATGCAATTGGCTGTAAATATTATTATTTAAGAAGAAAATTCCCAAATGAACTTATGTTAGGAGGAAAATATTTATATTGATAATCTGCTCTGAATACTGGTGAATGATAGTTCTTTACTCTGCTGCTGCATGTAGAAAATTAGTGATTTACTTTGAATGCTGATTAAAATTCGTGATTTACTCGGAATTATGAAGAATGTTGGTGATTTACTCTAAAAAAAAAACGAGAAGATGATATTGAGTTACTCTTCATTCTGTTAAATCTTAGTGGTCTATTCTAAATGCTAGTGAATGTTGTTAAAACTGCTCTTAGTTCTTGAAAAAGGCAGTGATTTACTTTGGACGCTGGGGAAAAAATGTGATTTTCCCTGAATGCTGATGAGAATTAGTGAATGTTTATCATTTACGCTGAACATTGGTGAATATTAATGATTTACCACAAATGTTGGTGAATGAGGGTCGATGAAAACAAACCTTTACGACAAAGGAGATGATTTCAGCTTTCCAATTGCTGCTCACAAGGAATCTATTAAACCAAGAGTTTCAAATAGTGAAGTTGAAATCATTCCTTCGTAAATTATACGGACGCCATCACGAGTTGGTTGACCGTTATGGAATGACCGTTTTACAGATGATATCGGATATGTTCTTTACGTCGTAACTACAATCCCCTTCCTTTTCATAAATGTGACATACCGAATTATTTTATTAGCCGAATTTGTCATAACATGAGCAACAAGACGGGTGCCACAGGATCTGTTTACCCTTCCGGAGCACTTGAAATCACTCCCAGTTTTTGGTGGGGTTCTTGTGCTAATACTTTAGTTTTTTATGTTGTGCCATGTGTACTAATGTTTGTCTGTTTGTCTTTTTCATTTTTAGCCATGGCATTTTATTTTCGATTCATGTGTTTGACTGACCCTCTTGTATCTTTCGTCCCTCTTTTAATGATTTACCCTAAATGCAGCAGAATGTGCATGCCAGAGAAGTTAATGATTCTCTCTGAATGCTAGTAAATGATAGTAATTAATTCTGAATTCTTGTGAACAATAATGACTTACTCATAATTCTGGTCAATATCGGTGATCCACTCTGAATGCCGGAGAAAGTTATTTCATTTACTCGTCACGCTTGTGAAAATTAGTGATCTCTGAATTCTTGTGGATGTTAATCATGTAAATGATAAACTCAGTGTTCTGGTAAAGGTCAATGATTCACTCTGAATGTCGGAGAAAGTTGATTTATTTACACGTGATGCTTGTGAACATTAGTGATCTACACTGCTTTCTCGTGAATTACTCAGAATGCTAATATGTCATAGTTATTCACTCTAAATACAAGTGAAAATGGGTGATTTACTAGGATTGCTGATGAAAAATAGGTGATTTACCCAGAACGCTGGAGAATGTAACCCCAAATACGTGTGAATGTTCGTGTTTCCCTCTGAAAGCTTGTGAATGTCCCCAATTTACTCTTAAGGATGTTCGCTACTCTGTTAAAAAATAACAAGCTTTTTAAAAGACTTTTATAGATTGATAGTATACAAATAAAAAACTAAAAAAGTAGAAAAAATTGAGGGTCAGTGAGCTCGTTTTCGAGATATAAGCCATTGAAAATTTGGCGGGAAATTATTCTCTCTAGATTTTTCATATATTTAACATTGGCACCTAATTTGTTTCAAACACTATGAAAAATAACGAGAATTTTGTAAAATTTTGAAATATGGCTTTTTTAACTTTATGTAATACAATTATAAAAAGAAAAGTAGGGGTTAGAGGGCAAACATTTTTAATGACAATACATGGATAAAACCAGAGGATTCTGAAAATCTGGCACAAAGTCAAAAAGTGGAGGAGCAAACATCCTTAATATTGGTGTATATGAATAATAAAATATCAATAACAAACTCTTCCAGTGTATTTTAATCCTAAAATCGTTTCTGATTTTATTTAGACCGTGCATCACATTATATTGGGATTTATTGCGACTGTCATACAAAGTGAAAGGTTCAGCTAGCTTTAAAACCATGTTCAATCCACCATTTTCAACATAGGAAAATGCTTGTACCAAGTCATGAATTTGACAGTAACTGTTGCTGTTCACTCGTTTGATCTGTTTGAACATTTGATTTTGCCTTTTAATTAGGGATTTCCGTTTTGAATTTTCCTCGAAGTTCAGTGTTTTTTTTATTTATTATTCTTTACATATCTTGATTTTTTTTATACTTAAAAGATAAAATAAGTATTGGTCTAATTTCAAAAGTAAAGTTCCAGCCTGTAAAAATAATTCAAAAACCTTGGAAAAAATATAACAGTGAAATTGTTCATGTTATCATAGAATTTGACGTGATTTAAATAAACAAGCTACACGTATAAAACATAAAATGAATAGATTTGATCGTGGACTTTGTTAGAATGCGTTTCAAACAGACAAAAAGCCAATAAAAATCTCAAGATAACAAGTACTCTTTTGTATTTACGAAAAACAAACAGTACGAACGGAATACTTTTCCACTGTTGTTGTCTATGTAAATTTGTAAAGCTTTTAACTTTTTTTAATTTCAAAGAAAATGGCCCAGATTCTAACAATACGTCAATTGCATAACTTTATTGTAGAACACCCGTTCATCCAAAAACGTGAATGTGGTTATATTTATCATTCCTTAGAACGAGGCGGCTTGATGGTGCCTTATACGTTGGTGCCGCGCCATTGTCGATTACACCAATTGCCACATAGGGCGAGCAGTGATCTTTCGCCTCGGTAGGGAACGTTTCATAGGCTGAATGAGAATCTATTCTGTGGTAAATCGTTCCGCAGTGTGGTCGGCAGTGGCCTTTACTTGTGGTATGATCATGTACCGCATTAACAACAGCTTTAGCTTTAGTCATGTCTAAATGACGTGTCTTCTTATCAACACTCGCTACTACAAAGTTCCGGCCATGGTTCCTAAATTTAGAATAACCGCCACATGCTTTATTCCAATGGACATCACCTCCAGTAACGTCTTTGTAAGAGATGACCATCCAGTCCCTCCAATAGTATTTTTGGGTAAGGAAGTTATACATGTTATTAGCCCAGTCATGATTGTTCATTTTATTCCCTGGATGATCTAGTGCATATCTGTCAATATCAATGGTTGATTGATCGTGATATTTTGCAGCTATTGTTGCATCAGCATGACTCATTGCAGATCGAACATGGTCAAAACGAGATTTCCATTGCTTTGTGTGATAGTCTACGTTTGCACTTAGACCTTTTAGTTGCAAATATGCAACTTCAAGTTCAGCTGCCCTTAGTAACAATTTAAGTATCCCTGAACTGAATGCTCCACATCGTCTGCGATCATACTGGGTATATTTCATACAAGGAACTAACAATCCTTCTCCAAAGACGTTTCCTGCATTCATTACTCCGTCGTACAGTTTGATGCCACTATTCTGGAAATCACTATCATAATTGCTGATAAATAACTTTTTCTCTCCGTTAAGAGCATTGCTTGGTGCTTGGTACATTTCTTTATATATGCGGTAAACGGCGTTAATTTTTTGCTCAATATCAGAAAACTGTACCTTTACAGTACTCCAGTTTATCAGCCTTTTCACATCAGCAAATTTAGCGTCTACTTGATCGAACCTAGTATCAATATCTTTATGGAGTTTCCGAATAGCAAGTAATTCCGGCGACGGTCCTTTATGAATAAATCCAAAAATAAAGGATAAAAACGGAGCAATTACTCCTAGAAAAGGTACAACACTTGCTGCAACTGCTGTTAGTGCAGTAGGAAGTGCAGTCGAAACTGCAACGGCTGCAGCAATGCCCTTGCCAGCATTTAGACCGCTGGTTATATGATCGGTGGTAGTCGATTTTTTTTGTTTTGCATCTTCAGCTTGTAAACATGTTAAGCATATCATGAAAACCAACAGCAGCCTCATCTTTGAACTATAAAAGACAAAACAAATGCCCAGTTTTATAACATGCATTGTTTTAGATAATTAAAAAATAATTCATTGGGTTATTGTAACTCGGGGTTGGTCCTATATGCTTAATATTTCACCACAAGCAATATACAAGATCCATTGATAGTATAGTACTATGAAGTCTATATCATATCAATCAATGTACATGCCGGTTGCAAAATGAATACCATTGATCCTAGAGGAATGTTAGTTGTCTGTCGAAAACATATTTGATGTCCACAACAAGCACCATGTTAGTTACACTGTTCTGACATCTTGTTAATAGGTCAGTTTCTTCCATCATATGCTCCACATATGACATCCGTCGTTTCACTCATATCAAATATGTTACACGTTTTTAGTATATTGAGTGATTAGGGTCAAATTTGTCAGATTAAATAGGTAGTTTCATCAATCACTCTATTTGAATGAGGCATTGAAAGTAGTTGACCTACATGATCTTCATATAGACCGAGAAAATAATCGAAATTTGTATTTTACACTTCGTTTTATTTATGCTAATAGCAACCATGTGTGTTTTGTTGTTGCATTATCAGACGCAGCTTTAAAGATGACATCAAAACGATTATCTGCTTGTGCTTAAAAATGATCAGAGGGTATTATCAGACCGAAGAAGGTAAATATTGACTACGACGATTGCAATATTACTCGGACAAAAAGAGAGAGCTTTCAGAATATCTTCTCGGTCAGATCATAAATAGATTGTCTTTGCATGACTGAACATGCCTGAAATTTAAATCACTCAAAACAATGTTTTAAAAGCAAAGTAAACATTCACCGTCACAAAACATCTAAACACGGGACATGTGTAACAACGTTATATAAGCAGAGTTAACATTCGCTTTCAAAAACGTATTTTGATTAAGGTAGCAATACACAGTGAGGAGTGTGGTTACGCATTTTGGCCCCGGTTGAATTTTCAAATATGTAAGTTATTGCGAAATCAAATTTATTTGTAGACAGCTGATGACTATTTAAGTCTTCAAGGTGGGCTTATATGAACATCTGGGTTGTTTTTTACATATTTTATGTGCTATTTTCTGTTTCACAGTCCATATTTTCATATTCACACCAGAAATGATTGTAATGTTTACAAACACTTTTTTTTTTCAAACGAACTTTTTGACGTAATATTATAAAAAAAAACAAATGAGACGAAAGACATATGATTTTATTTGATAGCTACATGTAAACAGTTTTAGAAAAGGTAAACTCCAGGGAAATGAAATTTTACTTTTAGTCAATTATTTTGAAAATACGTTACATCTTCATACACTTTTTTGCAATACGATATAGCAAATAAATACAGAGTGTTGTCATGGATACAGCAACTAAAAATATATTTAACTATTACAACTACTAGAAATGAAGTTTATTGAAGATACTGAGTACATACATATGGACATAAATGACACAAACAGTAAGCTTAATATGTAACAAAGCAAGGACAAAGGAATGATATAATCAATGAGGATAACTTTTAATTTCTTTATCCTAACTGTATATTGCTACCTAATGTTCGAGCATTGAATGAATATTACAACAACTTACCTTCCACTTATTGGACGTACAACAATATAACTGTGATCTGTCAGGTAAATCTAATAATATAAAGGTATAGAAAATAGGCCATGGCCATTCATGTTAAAATTGAGTGGGATTTACAGATATAAAATAGGAAGATCTAGTATGATTGCCAATGAGACAAACTTTCAATAGAGTCCAGATTACAAAGATAAAATCAATTATAGGTCACTGTACTGCCATAATATAAACAATGATAAAACCAATACCGTCGAGACCCCGACGTACACAATGTTATCAATTTTATGTAAGCTAAAGTACAAAGAGCCAAACGTTTGGGTGAACCTTTGACTAAGTTAGAAGTAATTGGCAATATGTGATGCAAATCAGAACAATTACTGACAAATCAGGCTGTTTAAGCTGATCAAATATCCCGACTTCTAATTTGGTACTACTCGTGTGCGCTGTAAGACAGAACTACTTTCACATTTTTACTTTCTCTATTTCTGTAATATTTTTTATTTAAAAAAGAATACATTTTAAGTTTCTAAAATTATTATTTTCATATTTGTATCAAATATAATGTGATTCAGAAAAATGTGACTTGTTTTCCTTTGGACCTATTACCTTGTAAACTAGCAATTTAAAAACCGGATCATCTTCAAGAGAAGTCCGAGTCTGATGTCAGAAGATGTAAACAAAGAAAATAAACAAAATGACAATAATACATAAATAACAACAGACTACTAGCAGTTAACTGACATGCCAGCTCCAGACTTCAATTAAACTGACTGAAAGATTATGATTTCCTCATATGAACATCAGGCACAATCCTTCCCGTTAGGGGTTTAGTATCAAACCATCATAACATATATGAGAAGAACATAATACTATCTTTGTTTTGTTGGTTTTTTTTTACCTGGTCAAACCTAATTTTAACCATGTATTCACAATAATTTATATCGAAAGTTCTCGTAACAATGGTGTGCTCGGAACAAAATCAATAAAAGTACAATGTTGAGGAAAAGTTGAGACACTTTGCAGATAAGAGTATGGATGATCCTTCAGTTTTTATATATGCATGTACATCCTTGATTTTCATTCAAATTTTTGTCAACATGCAGCAAAGATGAACATTTTCAAAAATATCAGTTTAACAAGCTTTTAATGCATTTTTTTTCTCGTTTCGACCAAAAAAGGAAATAAAACATGATTAATTTCAATGTATTTAACAAATATCATAGTAACATATGTATTTTTGTATGATTATTTTGGTTTCGAAATTTCTTTACATTCAGTATGGTTACTAATAGTGCGGTGACTGAAGGCAGATTTTTTGGAGTTTAATCTCCCCACCGAACACACACCTACATAATATATCATTGGAAAGAGGAAATCGTGTACTATAATAATATGCCTGTCGTCAGGACTTGATATGGTCAAATTTTTTTAAAGTTGAGGTCAAAGGTCATATGTAAAAATTTGTGAAAATTTGGGTGGGTTTCAATTTTGACATTTTTTTCTATTTCTAAACTCTACCTAAATACAAATGATACTGTTTTGGCTTTAGTAATGTTTGTTATTATACATAAACCTTAATCATTGAGATTTTTTTATCAAAAAAAATCCTAAAACGACGTTATATAAACAAAACTTCAAAAATCAAGTTTTCAACCTATAAAATGTTAAAAGCACCCTAACCTTATGAAAAATATCAATTTCAGGTAAAAATCAAGTGTCATGCAGGACAATACTTTAAAATTATTTTTTAAACTATCATATTGGGTGAGGTATCAAACCAAAGCCATAGAACACTACAGTCAAATATGAACTCAAATTGAATTTGCGGATACTTCAGGTTTTTTATAGACTACTCGTTGCTTTTTGTTTTTTTTCACAATTATTACTGCTACCACAGTATTATCTTTTGTTGTGTATTTAACACTGGTTAATATCTATTACATTATAGGTTTTGTAACTATACCCCCCCCCTTTTTTTCCCTTGCAACGTACCACAGACTTCAAAAGTATTCCATATATAAAAAAAGAAGATGTGATATGATTGCAAATGAGACAACTCTCCAAATGAGACCAAATGAGACATAAAACAGTTATAGGTCCCGTACGGGTTTCAACAATGAGTAAAATTCATACTGCAAAGTCTTCAATACCCGAAACGAATAATGTAAAACAAACAAAAAATCTAACGGCCTGATTAATGTACAAAATAAATAATAAAGAAACAAATATAGTATATAGAAACAAACGACAAACACTTCATTATCGTCTCGTAACTTGAAACTGACACATACAGATAGTGGCGGGTTTAACTTTTTTAAGGGCACGCCAACACTCCCCTAACCTCGGGACTGGAACCGTGTGTACCAGTGCAACAAGCTTTATACCAAATCAACCCAATCTCCATCATGTTCATTTTTATCAACCGTCACAATATTAATAACGGTCACATTTTGTCTGCACCAGATGCGCATTTCGACAATGCATGTCTCTTCAGTGATGCTCGTGGCCAAAATATGTGAAATCCAAAGCTTATATGAAAGATGAAGAGCTATAGTGCAAAAGTTCCAAAAGTATAGCCAAATCCATGAATGGAATCAGAGCTTTGCATGAGGGAGATACATTCCTTAATTTATAATAATTTCTAACATTTTGTAACAGCAAATTTTAATGAAACAAAAAATCCGTATTTTCATGCCAGTACCGGAGGACTGGCTACTGGGCTGGTGATACCCTCGGGGACTAACAGTCCACCAGCAGAGGCATCGACCCAGTGGTAGTAATAACAATAACGGTACCTTTTTTTCTGCACAAGATGCGCATTTCAACAATACATGTCTCTTCAGTGATGCTCGTGACCAAAATATGTGAAATCCAAAGCTTATTTTAAAGATGAAGAGCTATAATCCAAAAGTTCCAAAAAGTATTGCCAAATCCGTGAAAGGAATCAGAGCTTTGCATGAGGGAGATACATTCCTTAATTTATAATAATTTCTAACATTTTGACATGTTTTAATATTTCTACACATTTCACTCATGGCCACAGGTCTGCACATGAAAGGTTCTGCTCAAAGCAAACACGTTATATTGAGTTTTTCTTTACAAGTACAGACAAGGTATTGTAGGAAGTCCGAAGATATTTGTTCCTAAAAAATACCAGCTTCAAACCATCCCTATCAGTTCATCCAAGATTTAACAGAGATCTATAAGGGGGTTTAGGAAGGTGTGATGACATCCATATGCTTGTATGCAAAGATGCTGGGGAAACATCATACGAGAAGTACACATTATCTTGAATTCGCTCAATTTCATGGTTAGCAACACATTAGATAGCGTCCCACTTTATTTTAAGAAGTATAAAATCAATTGGCATTCAATTTTTCAACAAGGTGTTTTGAACCAAACTCACGGTACATTTGTAAAGCCAATAAAATAAAAAGGAGTAAAACAAAAATGATTGCCTCAACAATCGCTTAGCATTTCCACAATTTCTCTGGTGCCATTTCCTGAGAATAGTCTTGGCTGTATGCAGTTTCATTGAGTAACCATAGAATGAATTGCAATAAATACGAAGGCATTGACTGAATTAAGAAGGAAGAAACAATTCATCCGAAGTTGGGTAGTCTTCTTTAGAGTTTCGATGCCTTTTCTAAGTAAACTTGCAGCGGAATTAAATATCTGTCCGTTATTTGTGTCTATTACAGTTGACATTGAGGTCAGTTTTCAATTGACTAGAAGCTTATATGGCATCTTAAATAGTTATTTTGCTACTAAATAATATGTTATATTTGCCTTGAACTTGTTGAAGTTGTTTGACAACTGAATTTCTATAGAAATAAATGAGTTTAGACTGCATTTTACATGTAGAATATTTTAAATTAGAATCAGCCTGAAGAAATGATCTATATTTATCAAGTAACGGTGTCATGAGGAATGACCATTAAATCGTTGTCAATAGCCAAAATAAAATTAGTAAAAGCAGTATCGTGTTCTGAAATATCTGCTTCCACGGGTTTGGATTTTTTTTTTTTCGTTTTTAGCAAATATTTTGTAATGCAACCAAAATGACAGAGTGCTTGAAGTTTAAAAGATGGACGGGAAACTATTTCAACTTTAACTTTATCTGACACGGATAAAACATTTTTAAAACGCTCATCTGATTCAAACTTGAGTATTTTTTTATCTTTCTAAAATGTTTTGTTGCAACAAAATAAACAAGTGCTCCAGATGAACGACTGCGTTCTAGAACGTGTACACTGGATACCCGAAACTGAGGGACAACAGTCAGATAATTGTATGCCGTCAAACTTCCTGCACGGAGTTCTTCAAATTAACAGCTATCGCATTAAACATCTTGATGTCCCCCTCATCCGATCTTTTATGCAATGCAGATACAAAAGTCGACTTCCCTAAACTGGTAAATTGACTCAAAATTTCAATCGAGGTTTTTTTTAGCATATTTTTTATTCACTGCATAAAATTTAACGACTTTTGTCTGTTCCTTGGACTTAATCGAGCAAGTTGCAAAGGACTTGACATATCACGGAATATTTACTGAAACTATCCGTCAATTATTTTAATTTTACAATAAGACTTTTCTGACAAAGTATATTTGATGTTTTATAACGAAAAAACATAGAATATAAACATATATAAACAAAGTATGTGGCATATATCAGTGCACTTTAATTGAAAATATGTGTATATAATAGCGAAAAAGGTAGTAATTTCATATATCATTTGAGAGCAAATTATTGACTAATACACAAAATGGGACGGAAGGCAAGTGATTGAGTTCCGTGTTGAAATTGAAGATTTTTACTCCGTTCTTTTCCCATTGATTTCTTAAGGTTTTTTTCATATTTTGGTTCCGAAATTTTTATCACTTATTAGTTTTATTAAATACTATATGCTAAAAATATTATGGGATAATTGTTATTACTACTATGAAGAAGAAACTAAAGTTTGAGTCTGAATTTGCAATTAAAATTACCTCAATTTTAAATAGTCTAAACTTCACAAATTTTATAGATTAGAAGAAAATAAAATACTGAATAGCATATTTTGACATGTCAAAATAGCTTCAGGAAAAACTATTTCAATTAAATGTAAGCAAACATACCCATTTTTTCATTTTGTAAAAGGGGGTTGAAACTCTCAAATATACTACCAGTCATTAAAACGACTTTTTAGAAAAAAGTGACCGTACGAAATACTGACGACAGGGCAAAAACTAAAGAAGACATATTTGTCTTTAAGTTAAGACTATTTTTAGCCGTGTGTTATTTGGGGAGATTAAACTCGCGATCTAGACGACTTTTTACACTTCTGTCACCGCACTATGACGTTATCAAACTATTGATCTTTTCTATTTTCATAAAAATTAAAAATAAACGACTGCTGTGAAGTCAGCATATTCATCTACCGAGTTTTGTTTCCTAGAATCAAAGCTTTTTTTATCCTTCACTTAAACTCATCTGAGCTCATGATTTCTTTTTAGCGAACTCATGTGTATCCATTATATCCCAAACACTTAGTATTCTATTGTTATCTCTTCCTCAGTTCATATGTACTTCACGGAAAAGATTTATAAACCAACAACTTGGTAAATGTATTCTAAAATGTCGGCCATGACTGAGATAAACGTTCAAAGCTAGATAATGGACTCAATTTCATGTTAATTTCACTTTGAGACTAATAAATTACTTTGTTATGTTTATTTATTTCCTTCCAATGTTAAATGGATAATGGATATTTGGGGCTAGAATAAATCAGCAATATATAAATCTAATTAGAAATTACGGCAAATGAGATGACCGGAATTAATTAAGGGCAGGAAAATTAGAATTTCATCGTAAAAACAAAGTATGTTTGTTACCCATTATAAAATGTTAGTTATCTGGTATGTTATGCAGTGATCTAATATAGGTAAAAGAGAGGCAAAAGATGGCAGAGGGACATTCAAACTCACAAATCGAAAATAAACTGACAACGCCATGGCTAAAAAAGATAAAGACAAACAGACAAACAATAGTACACAAAACACAACATAGAAAACTAAAGACTAAGCAACACGAACTCAACAAAAAAACTGGGGATGATCTCAGGTGCTCCGGAAAGGTAAGTGATCCTGCTCCACATGTGGCACCCGTCGTATTGCTCATGTTAGTACAAACCCGGTAAATAGTCTAATTCGGTAGGTCACATTCGTGAAAAGGGAACGGGGTTGTAGTTACGACATAAGGAACATATCCGCTATCGTCTGTGAAACGGATATTCCATAACGGTCAACCAACTCCTTATGGCGTCCGTATTTTACGAAAGGATGATTTCAACTTCACAATTTGAAACTCTTGGTTTGATAGCTCCCTTGTGAGCATTAACCCTCTAACAAAGAAATAATGATATGAAATACAAGCCCGGGAATATCGTATCAGTTGGGAGATATATTATCCGTATGTTGTCGCTGCTTGAATGTTGCTACATAGAAATGGAAAGTTCACAATTAGGAAGCTGAAATCAACTCTTTTGTCGTAAAGTGTTGAAATCAAACGACCCACATTGTCAATTTATAGATGCAAGTCAAGATATGAGGCAGACTTAACTTTATCCGTTGTATACCTTATCTCTATTTCGGTGGGATAGATATGTTCAACATAGTCACCAAATTTTGAATTATTTAGTGAGAGAACATCATCTAGTATTTAGCTGAAAGTAAAGTTAAAGGATACTGCTAACTTCTTTTCTTTCTTCCTAAGAAGTTCCGGTATAAAGTAAACCTCATAAGAATAAAAGAACAAGTCGGCAAGCAGTGGGGCACAGTTGGTTCCCATGGAAATGCCGATAGTTTGTTGACAAACACGTTCTCCAAACGTAACAAATATGTTATCAATAAAGAAAACAAGCATCTTGATAATGTCACTTTCAGAGAATTTTTTATTTGAATCAGACTGATTTTTTACAAAGTATGATTTATCCCTCCATAACACAAGATACTTGTATCTATGTTGGCCATTCTTTTTTATGAAACAAAGCAATACCAACTCTTTCAATTTGTCTTTTAGTTTTGAATGGGGAATACTTGTAAATAGTGTAGAAAAGTCAAATGTTTTAATACTATTGCAAGATGAAAAAGTCTTAGATTGTATGTACTCTTAAAGATCTTTGGAAATTTTTTGTATCCACATCTGTTTCACGCCACCTTTAGAATAGGCAGTTTCACAATAACTTTGAAGCCCGGCTTTGACTGCTGATAAAACTGATGTTTATCATTTAGAAAGAGGTTTCGTGGAGCACCTCGAAGACCCAGCGATGTACCGTTGTTTGTAAGGACACTTATTCAGTTTAGGTATCCAATACAGTGATGGAAGATCCAGTTCTTCATCTTTTTGGTTGAAATTTCAAAGGAACAAAGAATAGACCTATGATTATCCAGGATTTCCTCTTTACTAAGTGTCGTGGGGGTATATGTTGAGTTTCCAAGTGAACTGTCAATACCTAATTCATTTATCAAGCAGTTTATGTAATGTGATTTACACACAAAAACTATGTTGTTTTGGGCTTTATCTGCGGGGCCAACAACAGATTTGTCATGGAGGTAGCACAAGTGTCTTGCAACATTTGCGTCTTTAAAGATGGACGTAGAATGGGTATTGATAGACCCATTCAGTTTCTTAATTCTAATTTGTATCAAGAACCTCACAGCCTTAATCCATTTGGAAAGAGTATCTACGTCTTCTTTCTCGCGTTTAACCCATTGCCTAGCATAATCCTCGACTGAAGTTATGTTTCCAATTGATGGATTTAGGCTCAAGATATTTCGGACCTTTGCATAACATTTCGCAGGGGAGTGGTGTTGGTAATGTTGTGGTCACCGGTAATAACGGTGCCAGCCGGATAAAATATGAATGGGGATACAGCACAGGTGCAATCAGGAGGTTTAAACTTGAAGTCGTCAATATTGAGATCCTGCAACACGTGTTTGTAATTGTTAAATTAGTTGCAGTTGGTGTAGTATAGGTATAAGAAATGATTGGTACAAACTGATCTTTTAATTAGGAAGAATTTTCGATTGAACTAATATATGATGAAGAATATTACCCAAGTTGACGGCATCGAGAACTTTGTTGGAAAAGGAAAGTTTAAGATAGGATCTTTTCTCTTTTTCATCTTTTCCAATGCGAATTGGTTTGAAAAGTTTGTGACTTGCAATATCCGAAATGATAGTTGTAAGTTTGTATTGGTTTGAATGAGAGTTTGTAACAGTGGTTTCCAAACATAAATTGAACAGAGAATGAAGTTTTGAAAGGGGTAATAAATAAGGCTTCGTGCAAATGTGATGAATATTTAACGGCTTTTGTAGAAATGGCAGCAAGTCCTTAATAGTGACATCATGGAGAGTTTGTGATGTATAATGACGATGACCATGACTGCGTCTACGTCGAGGAGTTGAATTGAAAATATTCCTCACATTCACTGAGCTACAGGAAGGACTAGATAGAATACCTATACCATCAATTTTGTCATTGCAACCATATTGTGTCGCAGTTCCCAATTGTCGAATCCAGTAGTCTTCTTTTTTTCTACGGAAAGGAGTTGCAAGATAAAGATTGTTAGTCCTAAGGTCTAAGGCATTTTTGTATTCTCTATTATAACATTAAATGTGTGACCCCTTACTATTGGATCAAATTGGAAATTTAGATAGGAGTTTTTCTTTGACAATTTTACATCATCTTGTGTAACTGCATCACATATTTTTATTTTACCAGCCTTCTAGTTGGTTGACCAAAGGTATTGATCTGAAATGCGAACGAAATGCTGATAAATTAAAACTAATCCATACATTGTTAGTTCATTTCGTTTTGGACTTTTTGAAATTTGGATATCTTTTAAGTATGATGTCTATTAAATTCACCAATTGAGTTTTGTCATATGAAATAGCGGCAGAGAAATAAAAACAAAAAGAAGCATAAATTAAACAAAAACAGAATGCGATTTTATGCCGCCAAAAAAATGTATATAGAGAATTAAATGAGGAAAACGTACAACTGTACAATTTAAATAAGCTTTGCGTATTTTAAACAGTTTCCATAGGAACGTTTGCAAACTAGTTTTCATTTAGCTCCGTCATAAGACCATTAAGATAGAACTATACCACTTATTCAACTCGGAAAGGGGGTGGGGGGATTCAGCCTAACTATTTTGAATCTTCGGAAGGATGAATTTTCTGAAGAAATCATAATCAATGCAGCAGTCCTTCATTGAGGTAAGCTTGAACTTAATCAGTATGAATATATTACATGTTATCTATTGTCCGTTTTATGTGACAGCTTTATTTTTAAATATCTTCTGCTTTCTCTTCCTGATAAAGATAAATATAATAATACTATTGTTTCATTCATACCTAATAGAATTTAACAGTTTCACTTGTCCTTGCTCTTTCAGAATGTCATTTATTCCCTGCATGGTCATATTTCTGATAAAGTCTACGGTCGAGTTTTCGTCAAATGATGTTTTAAAAATATCCTGAATTTGTTTTTGCACAGAATTTTTTACCACTATTACAAGTGATTTTTGACGTATATTTTCTTTATATCCTACTCTTTAAGTTACAGCTAATGGTAGATATATAGATAAATAGTTTATTCTCATAAAACCATGCAAGTACAAAGGTTACAGAGAAGTAAAATAATAATATACATAAAAATAAAAATGCATTAAAAATGCATAAAACAATTGTAGTATGAAATAAGTAACAACGGAACTATCTCCCCTTTATAAATCTTACAACAACAACAAATCAGAAACAGTTGCACTGTCTGCACTGGATATATCTATAGTTTAAAATCAGAAACAGTTGCACTCTCTGCACTGGATATATCTATAGTTTAAAATCAGAAACAGTTGCACTGTCTGCACTGGATATATCTATAGTTTAAAATCAGAAACAGTTGCACTGTCTGCACTGAATATATCTATAGTTTAAAATCAGAAACAGTTGCACTGTCTGCACTGGATATATCTATAGTTTAAAATCAGAAACAGTTGCACTCTCTGCACTGGATATATCTATAGTTTAAAATCAGAAACAGTTGCACTGTCTGCACTGGATATATCTATAGTTTAAAATCAGAAACAGTTACAGTCTCTCTCTAATGAATATGTTGGACATATCTGTAGTTTAATCAAACCAGAAACAGTTGAAGACGCTATATCGAAATATTTCTTGAACTGATAAGCGAGAACACAAACATCTCTGAACTGTTTATCACTTTAAATGCCGATAAACAAATTAAAGCGATGTATAAAGTAAAATCACAAAAATACTGAACAATTGGGAAAGTCCATAATCACATGGCAAAATCAAATAACAAAACGCATCAAAAACAAATGGACAAAAACTGTCATATTCCTGACTTGGTATAGGCATTTTCAAATGTAGAAAATGGTGGATTAAACCTGGTTTTTCTTGTAGAAAAAAAAATCATTAGAATTTGTTAAACTTTGAGTATTTCTGTCTTTAAAAGTGATTCGCTAAGAAAGAAGGCCTTATCTCAAAGCCATGATAGCTGTACATAATTTAAATCTATAGATAACGTAATGTTTGATTGTAGTTTTCCTTTTCGTCAAATGGTAAAGATTCTCTGTATATGCAGGATATGCAAGATCAGAATAACTTAAACAATAAATACATGTTGTTTGTTTGAAAACTCGAATGATGAGTTGAACATTGTTCAGGTTTTACCGATGTTTTTTCATGTGTTTTACCACTACTGATTGTAGGCAATAAACCCCAAAACATGCAGTCCGACATGTACATGTAACCAATGTTTCTATATTGGAATGAGTTCAACGGGATAAATGACACAATTTATCGGGTTAGTGTATAAGACTAGTTGTTCTTTTTTAACGCATTGGTACTGATTATAAACTGAACTGTTCCGTTAATGTTGCTTTCTATTAAAGTTGTAACAATAAAGGGTTTTTTAATGGAGACGTCTCATATGCACTATGATCTTGCTTTTTGCAGCTAAAATAATGTTTATGCGCTTATTTTGTTGTGTGTGCAAAATAAAAATACAATGACTTTGGACTGATATATATATAACAAAAGGTAAAACTTATAATATTATATCGTGAAAAAGAACATAAACTTAGATACGTCAAAATAGCAACACAAAAAATCAAAAGAGGTTTCGAGGATTTGTACAGTATATAAACTTTTTAAAATTTCATCAAAATTGCGATTTATTTTTGTACGGGGACTTTAAACAATATTTTATAAAGGATAACAAAACCTTTCATACATTACTACAGAGAACGATTAATGACGTCCCTGACATGGGTTGAAATAATTTATAAAAAAAGCGGAGGGGTTAACTAGCTTTTTGGGATCTAAACACGTCAGCTTTCAAACATGAAATGGAATCACAAAATGAAGAAAAACAAATCGCATTACTTCAATATAGAAATAGATAAATATGCTTCCTTATATTCTATTGAGTATTTTGAGAATGAATCAATGTAACATTGTTTCGAGTAATTGACTTTTATTGTACAAATAACAAGTGTACAAATCAGTTTTTGCTTGACGTGTGTAGCATGCAACTATATATTAGGTATCGCCAACAGCAGCATCGGAACCTTTTTTAATCACCTTAACCTTATATGACCCCTGACAACTATGTAAACAAAACACCGCTATCGTTGACAAGTACGGCACATTTGGTACAATGCGAAACGTTCTAGCTATGGAACCAGCCTAATGATCCCATAAATCAAATCTGTTTTTATATTAGGATTATTTATATAGGGAAAAAAATGTTGAACAGATACAGTTTGTAGAAAAAATGAGAGGGTATCGGACTATCATTACTTGCTTCAAAAAAATGTCGTCTGCAATCATATTCGTCTTCTAAACGCAACGTGAAATCTGATTCTGACGATAAGAATTTCAAAATGCCTCAATTGATTTTGTCACCATTTGCTGTTTTGGCTGAAGGTGACCTCGTAAATGCAGACCTTCAGGACACACTGATCCAGATACATAGGCAAAACAAGATATGAAATAAACCAAAGCCCCACTGCAAATTCATTTGAGGTTCAAATTCATTCTAAAAATCCAGAGATTGCATACGTTAACTGACATTTAGACACCCAATATACATGTTAAGACATGAAAAAGAACATGTGATCGAACAGTTTATTGAAGGCTAACAACATAAAAGCACGTCAATAAAAACTGTACGAAATATAACTATTCTAGATAAATTTCTGAAAGTCAAAAGATTTACCGTCATCATGAATACTCAATCTCAAATATTTAAAAAATAAGTATTTACAAATACTTTAAAACGTAAGGATCAGGATGACCAAATGAAACCTAAAATATTCTTCAATTAACTTTCCCCACGGGAAATTTAGTTTCTTAGTCATTTTTTCATTTATGCTCGGGGAACTTTTCGAAAAATAAAGCATTGTTCATGTCAGTACCGAAACTCTGATTAATAATGTAACTTTCCGGGGTTTTCTTGGCAGGATATATACCCGTTGTTACTTTTGTGGGCCTCCGGTGAAGAAAGTAATAATAAAAATCATAATGGAAGTTCATAAATTGTATTATTTCTATTTAAACAATACATCAAACATTTTGTCAAATACAGTGGTTCATGAAACAAAATACGTTAATAATTATATACAATAAGCAATACGGCAAGATGCATTACTTGAACCAAGTTTAATAAAACATTTCTTTTCACGCTCGGTGCAAGAAAATCTACTTGGAACACGGCATTCTAATACTTTGCATACTTGGTGCAGGATAATCTACTTGGGACACTGCCTTATAAATTTCTGCATACTTGGTGCAGGAAAATCTTCTTGGCGCACTGCATTCAAATAATTAGCATACTCGGTGCATCGTTAGCGATTTACCCGAGCAAACAGTACGTCAGCATTTTTATATGATGATTTGGTTAATAATCAAGTCTATCAAATATTGTCACCAAGCAATTTTACTTGGTGCAGCAAATTATAGTTTAAGAGAAACTGTTAACTGCGTGGAGGTTTTTGGAGAGAATCGAAGCTCTCTATGGGAACATGCGTTCCGTATTTTATACATAATCGCCGTTACGTCGTTAAGTTATTCATAAACGAGAACAGGAACACGTAACGTTACATTTTGCGCGTTAATACTGAAACTAAGTATAAAAAAATACAAATGAACAATTATACACATAAATAAAGTAGATATGTAGATTTAAAGAAGTCAGTATATAATGTAAGGTTCATGTAAGCTATTTCTTCTGTAAAATACGAATCAGAACACAACAACGGACATCTGCGTGTATCAAGTGTGGAACGGAGAACACAGTAAAAATATCAGCTTTCAAATCACCGGGGCGTAACACTAACCAAACTGTGTAAAATAAATAAAAAGATAAAGAAATGTTTCCTCAATAGTTTAATGATTTTCTTACGTGTTAAAAAGTTAATCATGACGTGCATTGAGTTTTATCTCACACATTTCAAATGTCCAAAATACCACAAAACATTATATATTTTGTTTACAATCTAATATATCGATAATCGTATCGTATTTCAACAGCATGAAACATACATATTCAAACATGGATAATATGATTTTTGTTATCTTAAAAGTAACGTTTGAAAAGCTTGATTTTCATAAAGTGTATGGCATCAAACTGTATTAATTGCTTACGACTAATAATGAACTTAATGTCAAGGTTAACAATCAATTAATATCTTTAAAACTTTTAATACTCTTCTAACAAGACTGATCGTAGATGATTTTTGAGTTTTTATTCACTTTATTGCCACTGAATTAGTAATCCTTTCGATGTAAAGAAATAATACCAAAGCATTAACGTATGATCATATGAAACCTCGGTGATTCATCAATCAGTAGTGATTGCTATCGAATAAAAAAAAATTATATGAATTGTGTGTGTTTAAAACGCTTTTACATGATTTACTATTTAAGGAACGTAAAAATTAATTTTTAAAAAATGGTCTCAACGCTACCAGAGACTGCTTGCAGCAACTAGTATCTGATTGGAAAGTTAATATTTCTTTAGTATATTGATTTCCCATTTCGCCTTAAAACTTGAAATAAAAACAGTTTTACTGACCCCCTTTTCAATATAGATAATTGGGATTTATAATTCAACCGTTCTGTTCTAGATTTTATATGCTATGTCTTATAACAAGTGTTGTTTAAATTCAAAAGAGAAAAGTTCTATCATATGCTACAGATAATAATGCACATTACAGTTTGCAAAATTGGTTTTCAAATTTATCATGCACTTTTTCTGAATATTTGTTAACTCAAAGTTTGATAATAGAAATCATCTCTAGCGGAATGGTTTATCAGCATACAAGCACACATTGGTTAATGTTTCTATCATTGTACATACATGACATATTAATAAAACTCTTCACCTGAAACTTTTTTCGGTGAATTAACTAATGAGAGGACATCAACCTTATAGCTGAGCGCAAAATCAAAAGATCATAATAGCTTCTTTATATTCATCCGAAGAAGCTCCTGTAGGATTTCATCTTCATATCAATAAGGTAGTAATACACAGTTAGAAAAAAAACTAATAAAGGGAAATTTCAATCCACTTGAGTGATACCTTTCCAGAGACCATAGACATTTATCTTTTAAGTGGTCAAAAACACTACAATAATTGCTGGACGTATGGGCGGTACGGATGTGAAAATACGGACTGTTAAACAGAAAAATTGCATATGAAACATGCAAAAAAACAATCTTGATGTTTATATAACTATATTATTGTTCAGCTTTCTAAAAATCTTTTTTAGTGTAAACAGTTTCAAAAGGGAAATACGTGTGTAATGGATAGAAAATTTTAATCTCTTAATATCATTGAAAGACAAATAAGACATAAACTGTATTGCCTCTTACAGATCTATGTGATTTAAAGTATCCCAATAGGATCTACATCCCCCTATAGAAGGTTGTTTCAGAACTACTATGAAGACCTGCTTTGATTGCTGATACAATTGATTTTTATAATTAAGGAAGAGGTTTCGCTGTACAAGCCAAGCAACATACTTTCGTTTGTTTAAACACTTAATATGTAATTAATGTATCCAATACAGTAAAGAAAGATCCAATTCTTTATCTTTGTTTGAATTTCCAAAGGAACATATAACATACCTATGATTATTCTGAATTTCTTGCAAAGAAAGTGTCTTAGTGTTAAATGTCATGTTTCCAAGTGAATTGTCAATGACTAATTCATTAAGCAAGCAGTTTATGTCATGTGATCTACTCACAAACCAGATGTTGTTTGGGGTTTTATCTGCGGGGAACAACAACATATTTATCATTGAGGTAGAACAGGTGCATGCATAGCAACATTTGAATTTTGAAGGATTGATATACAATTTGTCTTCATGGACCCCTTTACTTTTTTAGCACTAATTTGTATCTGACGACCTTACAGACTTAAACCATTTGGTAAGAGTGCCTACGTTTTTTTCACGTTTAGCTCATTGTCTTGCATAATCCTCGACTGAATACATCCGTATTTTGAAATGTGCTTCCAACTGCTGGATTTAGACGCACGATATTATGGGCCTTAAAAGATAACACAATGGTATTAACAATGTTCAGCTCACCAGTAATAATGTGACCAGCCAGTAATGTTTCAGGGTTAACAAATTTCATGACCGAAGAAAAGTGGTGATGTCTAAATATTGAATACAAGTGTTTTTAAACCGTAATATCAAACGTTTTTTCTTTTTTTACAAGTTATCTATATACTGTTTTGTTATACGTTGTTTGTATATACGAATCAACATATAACATCTGAAAATAACAATTGCTCGAATTTCAGATGTTGTTGTTGTGAATAATAGCATGAGTAATTTCGTAATCAATGCATTTTTAGTGTAAAATTGAGAATGGAAACGGAGAACGTGCCAAAGAGACAACAACCCGACCAAAGAACAAAAAACATACTTTTCTTCAGCGTTTGATGTATTCTTAGTCCATAGTTTATAAAGGACATCATCTATTTTGCATTTTGCTCGTTGTCAAAATAATACATTATTAAGATATTAAGGTTGTGAATTGGACCTAGATAGAATCTAATATTTCTTTAAGGTTCGTGTTTGGATCCTTTTTTTAAAGACATGTATAACTCCTTACAAAATCAATTAGTTTTGTTTTCATACAGCTGATGTGTCTTTTAATTTTATCTTTTTTTTCATTTAAAAGCAAGTTATCAATGAGTCAAGACCAAAATAATTGAAAGTATTCATCATCTTTTCATACATCATCAGACCAAATTTAAAAATAATATTAATCATTGTTAATACCATGTTGATGTTTTGCAAACCTCCAGTGTATTTTTAACGAGAACATATAAATGGCAAATCTAATTGGTGGTTTTGCTGTTTATATTGCCACTTGTAACTTGTAACTACAATCCCCTTCCCTTTCATGAATGTGACCTACCGAATTAGACTATTTACCGGATTTGTAAGCACATAAGCAACACGACGGGTGCCACATGTGGAGCAGGATCTGCTTACCCTTCCGGAGCACCTGAGATCACCCCTAGTTTTTGGTGGGGTTCGTGTTGTTTATTCTTTAGTTTTCTATGTTGTGTCATGTGTACTATTGTTTTTCTGTTTGTCTTTTTCATTTTTAACCATGGCGTTGTCAGTTTGTTTTAGATTTATGAGTTTGACTGTCCCTTTGGTATCTTTCGTCCCTCTTTTGAAAGAGGTTGCTTTGCTGTTTTGCCTTGAACGTGTTAGAACAGATCATTACGGATACATATTGTTGTTTTGTTTTTTGTATTATTCAGTGTACGTGTGACCTTCTTCTTACACGAGACTTGACATATATTACCTATGTTGACAAGTCGTTATGGCGGATTCATGCATTCCACTTAACCAAGTGGACCCACACAATTGAACGGAAAATCTGTTAATCCAGTGTAAGAGGAGGTATGCATCTCTAACTATATAATTGACAAGAGGTTTATATTGCGTTGTTGATCACATACGATAAAATATCATTAGCAGAAGCTTGATTTATGGATTGATATCTCTTGAAGAAACTGAGACAACTATTTGATAAGGACTTATATCATTTATTACTGTTTTGGATTTTACTTGTGTTTTTTTCTTACATCTTTAACGTAATAATACAGTGAAGTGCTGTTTTTCACAGCATCAGTTTTTAATATGTGATTTAATATAGAATTGGTAAGTCCATTTATTGTAATCTAAGTGTGGTTGGTTATGATCAAGGTAGGTCAATCTCATCAATGTTACTGATCTCAGGAAACAAACTTTGTCAGAGGTACATTTTTGTAGTTATATGTCACGTCTGAATGCTTTATTGTTTTATTGTTGTTGTTTATTTTGTTTGTTTTGATTTTTTAGCATAAAGATAATTTGTTTCTGTAAGACGTTTCTTTATCGTATTTAATTTAATTATAGACTCAAGGTTATTTTGAGCATACCATATGGTATTGATACCTTCCTATTGTTTTGCCTCCTAAGTTGTTAGATTCATTTTGTCGTGATATTGCTACATCATTTACGTTCACCTATCTTATTGTATTGCTATGAAGTTATATTTTATTTCATACATGTTGTAACTCGAATTAAGTGTTCTTCACAAAAATAAATATAAATTTGCATTAATCTTTATTTAGAAAGTAAACTCTAAAGACTACATAATACAGATTTGTTTAAGCTTTGAATTCAGCTTGTTGTGTTTTACATGTAATTCCATTATTTCAATTTTCGTAACATCATTACTGACGTTTGGGCTGAGTGTACGCTCAAAGAACGCCAATGCAGTTTGCTGAGGAATATCCTGTTAAGACAACTAGCGCCGAAATGGTTATGCCACCATGCTCCATACGGTCTCGCATTATCAGCACCACTATCTAGATCATTATCCTTGTCTATCGTAGAAAACTTCATTCCATTATGGATACCCATACTATCACCTATATCAAGGATAAACATATTATGATTTCTCATCAATTCTGATATATCCGTATTATAGCCATACTATCACCTATAGCAAGGATAAACAACATACTACGAATCAATTCTGATAAAAACTTAATTGCCGTTCAGGTGAAGCAATAACGAATAGTATTAACATCGTCGTGAAGTTTATATCCCCTATCTGTACATTTTGTTTATTTTTAACTCTCATTTAATCAACCTGCGTACTATTGTTTGTCAAATATTTCTTTAGAGAGACGTATTGGAGGGGGGAACAAATTGATAACGTTATTCACCTCGAGCTTATAATTTTTTTTGTTATTCCTCAAAACAATTATACGGATAAATTTATATCGTTATTTTACAGTCATCAGTTGTAGCATTTAAACATCTACGCTAACAATGCGTGTCTATAATTTACACTAAAATTATTGTATATGTGTCAAATTTTAGTTATGTCAAGAATTCGAACATTATCGAAACATGATTTTCGAAAAAACGTAAAATAACAAAAATTCTGAACACCAAGGGACGTTCAAGTCCTTCATAAAATTGCAAAATCAAAAGCGCAAATACATCTTATGAATAGAAAACAACTGTCATATTTCTGACTTGATACAGGCATTACATTATGAAAAAAATGATGGATCAAATCTGGTTTTATTGCTAGCTAAACCTCTCAATTGTATGAAATCCATTGTATTGACAAAGATGTGTGAGCAAAACAAAACATACATATAAAGGTAACGTAAAAAAACGTAGAGAAGTGGGTACAGCAGTCAACATTTTAATACTTTCTAACTTACTAACAAATAATATTTTCAACAAAGAAACACAAATAACTAAAAATTGAGGAATAGCAGTCAACGTTGTAATATTATCTTTACCAAAATAAAAATAAATAACTGTTTTAACAAAGAAACACAAATTGCAATTAAAATAACCTGTTAATCATTTCTAATCAATGTAATGTGTTATTCCATCATTTTTTGTTTTTGTACTTTTGAATATGGTTGGTGTTATTAGGTGTAAAGGATGCTCTTAAACTTTAATATAGAAACATCATCGTCTAAACATTTAACAAAAGTTACCTTTTATCTTGTACCAGATCAGAAAAAGTGGGTTTGTTTGAAAGTTCTGACGATTTCAAGGTCTGGTGATTTATAGATTTATTCAAAAATTCTATAATACATTTTACTGCGTAGGTAGTAAGTACTTTGAGAGCATTTTATTACCTGCAGTTCCACTAAAATCCCCAACAGTAAGTTTGTACTTAGACGCTGCATCTCCAACAACAAATGTTTTATACACAGCATACTTCTTTTTGTTCGACGGGTTCCTCAGATCTTTTATCAGTTCATATTTACCACTTGATGTCAGACTGTGAATGTGTTTGTTTCCTTTCAATATATATGGGGAAGAAGCGTGACAACAAAACATATATAACAAAATAAAAGGCATGGAAAGACTAGAATGTTTACAGCGGTACATTCTACAATGCAGAGCAAAATTTTAACCGAAAATATTAATTGACATCACTTTTATTTTTGAGAATTTCGTGTGAACTTGTAGATCTGCCTAGGCCTGAAAGATGTACTCAGGTCAGATTTGGGGATTTTTGTCAGAATGTTCAGACTCCTTGTGTTTTTGCCTACGATATTTTCAATATTTCGCCTCATATCACCCACTTTTCTTTTCACATTAGACATCAATAACTTGGTCAAGATTCTTAATTCATTTCCCATAGGCGGTAATGATAACATTTCCCTCTGTTGCTGAGTCAATATCGTTTTCTTGAATATGTATGATGGCTCATATCGCAGCTGAGACATTTATACATGTGTGGTCACACTCGGACTGTTCTTGAACTGAATTTTAAATGTACGTATTGTTATGGGTTTACTTTTCTACATTGGCTAGAGGTATAGGGGGAGGGTTGAGATCTCATAAACATGTTTAACCCGCCGCATGTTTGCGCCTGTCCCACGTCAGGAGCCTCTGGCCTTTGTTAATCTTGTATTATTTTAATTTTAGTTTCTTGTGTACAATTTGGAAACTAGTACGGCGTTCATTATCACTGAACTAGTATATATTTGTTTAGGGGCCAGCTGAGGGACGCCTCCGGGTGCGGGAATTTCTCGCTACATTGAAGACCTTTTGGTGACCTTCTGCTGTTGTTTTTTTTCTATGGTCGGGTTATTGTCTCTTTGACACATTCCCCATTTCCATTCTCAAATTTATTAAATGTTCTGGGTGGCAAGTGAGATTATTTTTTTTTTCACAAATTGCCGGACACCGAAGGATGGTAAAAATGCCACTCTACTCATGAAATAATCCCAAAACTTTGATAAAAAAATTCAATAAAATCTACATATTTCTTTTCTCATCACATCAGCTCTATAAAACAGTTTTTATAGTTTAATTGTGTTCATTTTTATGAAACAAAAGACCATATTTTGTGCTCGACCAGTAAAGTCGAGCACTTATTTTTCCTAACTACGACGCCACGTAACCTCGACAGCACTTAACTTTACTCGACTTTGGTCTCGACCTTACAAATAAGTCTGATTCAGTACTTGATAATCTTGGTATAGTCTGAAATGGCTGAGATAGCTGTAAAGTTTCATGAAAATCCAAGTTGATTTGAAAAAGTTATAGAAATAGTTAAAGGAGACTATCTAAATTTAATCAAAACTGAAAATTCTAGCTTTTTTTTTACCTATTTATTAACTCTTTATTCAACAATGAATCAAAATACTAAATAACTTCAAATTTTGTAAGATCAATATATAATTCAGTTAGATGGCCTGACTCAGACCATTCCAGACTAAATTTAAAGGTCAAGACTGGTCGAGACAGGTCAAGACTAGTCAAGACAGGTCAAGACTGGTCGAGACAGGTTGAGACTGGTAGAGACTGATCGAGGTTTAATCGAGACTGGTCGAGACAGGTTGAGCATTTAGCAAGACCATTACAGAATCTACCAAGATTATCTACCAAGATTATCAAGTACTGAATCAGACTTCTAGGTAAAGACCAAAGTCGAGTACAGTTAAGTACAGTTAATACTGTCGAGATTACGTCGAGTCTTATTAAGTAAAATATGTGCTCGACTTTACTGGTCAAGCACAAAATATGGTCTTTTCAGACTCTGAGCTGTTTGTAGTGTTATGGATAATAACCCAACTTATAAAAGGGTCATTACCAATATTTAAACAAATTTTAGATTCTTTTTTGCGATGTGTTTCCTACAAATGTAAATAATGCAAATGCTTAATAAAAGATAAAAGTCCGAGCAAGCCTTTTCCAGCCATTTTTTTCAAATCAAATATCTCAAAAAGAAGTTCAATACCTATCAATATTTTTGCTTATTTGTATCCTTATCTAATGCTCCTTTGACTTATAGTATCAGATAAATAAACTCATCATAGATACCGGGACTAAATTTTGTTATACGCCAGACGCGCGTTTCGTCTACAAAAAACTCATCAGTGACGCTCGAATCCAAAAACGTTATAAAGGCCAAAAAAAAGTACGAAGTTGAAGAGCATTGAGGACCAAAATTCCTAAAAGTTTTACCAAATACAGCTAAGGTAATCTATGCCTGAGGTAGAAAAGCCTTAGTATTTCAAAAATTCAAAATTTTGCGAACAGTAAATTTATTAATATAACCATATCAATGATAATTCATGTCAGCACACAAAAGTGCTGACTACTGGACTGGTGATACCCTCGGGGACATAAATCTCCACCAGAAGTTGCATCGACCCAGTTTTGAACTCTAGATTTTTTTTTCAGATCACCTTTTTATTCCTTAATTAAGAAAGCATGCGAGTTTGACATCTTTTACTTACCAAACCAGTATTCATCATCAACAATTCCAAATCCGTTTTCATAATCTATCCATGGTCTCTGGAATTGAAACCATCCATCTATTCATCTCTGGATAATCTAGAAATTTTTTTACCAAAATGGTTAACCAATTTAAAAGAAAAAAATCATATATTCTGACAGAAGTGTTATTCAATTTATCAATTTTGTGAGATGCTTTTCTTCGGAGGGATATATATTCAATTGACAATCAAGAGTAAGCAGAGGGTGCAAATTCATTTGTGCGTAATGTGCGTTATCTTAAAGTGTTTATTTTATCGTTTACTTGTTTTTGATATTATATAGACTAACAACTTTTGATATCAAAATTACTTTTTTTTAATTGGTTTAAGCATTTATATATATATACATGCATCACTTTAAGAACATCCTGCTTTTCACAGGCAACAGTTCATTTTGTCCGATATTAAATCAATTTACAATTGGCAAAGGGAATCAACTTTGTTAAAGTGTGTATTACCAAAATTGAAATGGTAATTGACAAATAGACTAATGCATTAAAAATAATTTAAAACACTGTGATTAATTACGCTCTGGACAATACATTTGGAATTGTACATGCATGAAATGTTTTACAGGATTCAAACTAAAAAAAAAGTCTATATAGATAATACGAAATGAGTATGGTCAGCTTTGTTTTGATATATTTGAATGACTCTCGCGATGTGCATTGGAATAAAGTATCAAATGATTATTAATCAAAATAACAGCTGAACAGTATATTTATATATTAATTACACCTTATGTAAGAATCCTAGATTTTTGATTGGTTGATGGCCAGTGTATTTTTCACCAATTTACTATTATAAAATGAATGTCGTTCATTTGTTAACGCCGCCGGGGTATTTGCGAAAAGGATATGTCTATTTTACCCTCTCTGCCGTGGTATTTGCAAAAAAATACTCTTTCCGACTGGACGCTTGTAACGTATTAACGATCATCAATGCGTTTTTGAACATTAACATTCGGTGTAATTAAACAGATATAGCATGTTCTTCAGGGGTATTTGCAAAAAATACCAGTTTTGAGAATGAATTTCCCTCGCCTTACGGCTCGTGAAATTTAACATTCTCTCGACTGGTATTTTTCGCAAATACCCCTCCTTAACATGATATATCTGTTTAGTATATTATGTAAAACATTTTTAGACGATTTAAATTAAAGTGTATATCTGAGCTCATTTACACTTACTTGTTTAATGATTGTGCACGATTTCATAATGCATTTCTACATAAGAAAATTCCTGTCCAAGTCAGGAATATGACAGTTGTTATCCATTCATTTAATGTGTTTGAGCTTTTGATTTTGCAATTTGATTGGGGATTTTCTTTTTTTTTTTTTTTTTCCTCGGAGTTCAGTATTTTTGTTATTTTACTTTTTGATAACTCAGATTGTACAATACACTCTTTCTGTTTCTGGAAAAAGGTTCGTTCTTCATCCTAGAGACCAGAATGGGCATTCAAATTATATCTTAAACATTTTGAAGCATTACACCAAAAGGAGAATTAGAAAATATCCAAAATAGTCTTCGGTTAGCCTGTTCTCCTGGAGTGAACAACGTTAACTAGTACGAGTATGTTTAGTATAGTATTTTATTACAGAAAATAAAATCAATGTTAGTACGATAAACGCAATATTAATATCATGTTTATAAATTACTAAAAATTTATAGTTATATTCAACTTACTGTCCATCCGAATCCATCTGTTTCCATCACACAATAGACTCTCTCTGCCTTTTCGTCTGCGGGAAATAGTATGTGCACACTAGAGGTCGCTTCAAGGTTCTGATTGTTTACCGTAGTGCAGTCATTAGCATATTGCAGGTTTCTTTTTTCTAAAAAAAAAAAGATAGTTCATAATACAAAAACTTAACATGTTTAATTAAAATATTTGACGGTTTGTACCAACTTGCAAAACAACGAATATTTACGGACTTGCTGAATTAGCTCTATATAGGAATTGAGAAACAAAATTGAGTAAAGAAAGAAAATATAAACTTAAACATGTTAAAGCTTTATATACTATAATACCGAACGAACTCTTCAACATATGTATATTTAACGATTGTGAGATGTCCAAGCTGTTTTAGTTTTGGCAATTTCAATAATGATTTGATGAAAGTAGGCATTTCATATGCCAATATAAAAAGTACCACAATACCAAGGAGGCATTTAGATCTATACTTAATAAGAAAATGCAACACCCTGGTTAAAAGAAAACAAACAAACAGACGCAGTGACAGACAACAGACAACAAAACATTACCCAAAATATTAAAGATGAACGGGGAAAAACAGCTTTGCTCGGGTTGTAGAAAAATGTGAGCAGTTTTGTATCTTTACCTCTTCTAGTGACACCCGTCAAAATATAATCTCTAGTTTTTTATTGGTACTAACCTGATATGTATGATATTAAATCTCTTCTTATCAGCAACTGATAATGACGTATACTAGTTTAAGCACACTCATTCCATCTCTGATCAATCTGAATACTTTGCCAAGAATATTACTTTATTTGTATTTTTCATTCCTGTGATAATCCAAATAGGGAAAAAGCAATAACAGCGGATTTTGTTATCTCAAAAGAATTTTTTTATATTAATAATATTTCAACAGTCTAGGCTTTTACGGTGAGTATAAAAACCTCAATTAATTTTGCCAACACCAGATTCAAGTATGTGTGGGTTTTGCTTATTACTGAATAAATCTAAATATGATAATTTCGTATTTACCTTCATAACCATGATTACTGAGAGGATGGAACAGCTTCTCCTATCCTTGCTCCTTCAAAATATCATTCATTTCCTGCAGAGTTATGTTTCTGATCAAGTCTATTGTCGAGTCCTCTTTTAACGATATCTTAAGAACACCTTGCATTTTTTCCTGCACAGAATTTCGAATCAGGTTCCTCATAAGCGTTTTTATGTAAACTTTTAATTTCCGGTTAATAGTATTGATATCTAGCATAGCAACCCGTGGTGCTCCTTTGTCACTTATCAAAAGTAAATACAATGGATCTTCACTACCTATATCTTTAGTGTTTGATGATAATGCTGTTATGCATTATGCCAAGTGAGTTTCGAAATATTTTTCTTTCTATGCGTTAATGTTAACGTTTAATGGAATATCTAACGACTGCACTACCTCCACTTGATATATTTTATATTCAAACAGAATCTGCACAAGATTATATCTTAACACTATGAACAAACAAAAAAACATCTATCTTCGAATTCACAGTTTATTTCGTTACCTAAGAATAAACAAATCATGGCTGTTTATCATGTAAATATAGAACTGTTTTCAATCTTGCCTTGTTTTTGTTTTGTAATATCAATCTTTATGAAAGAGGTGAATTGTTGCATCATATCGTTACTGTCAAAAGCAAATTAAATTGCGCGTGTGTTAAATACTTAATGATTTAATTGCAATGTGTCAGCTGCTAATGCGTCCAGGGTCAAATATTTCATGAACATTCAGAATACATCAAATATAAATTTTCAATTTGTTTGTAAGGTATGTGAATCGACAAGTATATAAAGTTGGTAATTGTGTGGTTCGCACAGAAAGTATTATTTTTTTTTTAATCATATACTTTGTTAGTACTTCAATGAAATTTAAAGTAATTGCAACATAATTTATTATTGCATGGCAAAACGTGTTTGAATACTTTCCATTGCATGTAATTAAAAATCTACCAAACTACACATTATTTTAAATAACTTTCAAATTTGTAAACAATTACAGGTAATTACAGTAATATGTTTACATAAGACAGGTCTGAATCATTCGTCTCAACTCGGCCGATTCCGGATAGAAGGAGAGTAGCGGATTCTACCGGGGATTGCCGAGTAAGGTCTGAATGAGTTAAAGATACATGCGTTTTCGCAATTTTGGTTCAAAGATCATGGTATTGCACTAAAACTCAGTCAGTCTAGAGACAGGTGGTCTCCAAAAGTACTATAGAGTATACCAATATAATAGCAAGCTCTAAATTTCCCAAGACGGAATAACTTATGAACAACAAGTTATGCAGACAATATGAAGAAAAAAATGATATAACTCACCATGTTATAACTTAAACCAACCATTGACGATTTTCTTCAATTTGGACAAGCTATGAACTAGGAAAATAGAAACACTCTCCCTATTTATCAGGATCCGTGAAATGACAGGTGTTAGAAATAAAAACTTCAGTACTACAATCAAAATGATTTGAATATAAAACTAAGAAGATGTGGTAGGATTTCCAATGAGACAACTCTCCACAAGTGACAAAATGACACAGAAATTAACTACTATAGGTCACCGTACGGCCTTCAACAATTACCAAAGCCCATACTGCATAGTTAAAGTTGACTTAATGCTTTCAAAAATTAGTTTGCATATTTTGCATTTTTTTTTAATATTTTTGTACGAAAACGTTTATCTTTGAGGAGTTTTATGAAAAATATTATTCAGGTCTTATACATATCCTGCGATTGACTTTTCTAATTAAAAGGATATCTATCATCCACGGCCAGATTTCGGATTTTTATATTATCTGCGATTGTATAATACAACTATTTCTAAGGTATGACAATATCTCTGATTTTTGGTGAAACAAATCTAGATATGTGTAGACATTGAAAGAGAGGCTGATAATTTACAATCTGAAAATGAACCATTCAGTCAATAATTTTAATTTATAGTAAACACTTTAAATACACGAGTAACATATTAATAAAAACATGCAGTCTTAAAAAATGTGGTTTCATCATTCGAACAAAATAAAAAAATCCCATGCTAAAATATAAATAAACGTCAAACAAAAACGAATACCCCTTAAGTGTCCATACCTTTGTTGAAGCAATGAATCTGCTCTTTCGTTATTTGTTTATTAGCAGAACGCCATTTAAGGTTTGAAAAGCTTCATCATGTAACAGAGACTTGTGTAATTGAGTCTATACATGCTACTTAGTGTTCGGTTTGTATGCACGGCTGCTTCCAAAAGGACAGTCATTGTAGAATATCATCATCTAAAATTGGAAGATTGAGTTTAGAAAGCTTATTGTACCTTCTAGCAATTGAAGAATATGAGCGACAATCTGAACGTGAATGTGTGTTGTGCTGATTTTCAGTGCTTGAAATATTATTAGGATCCAACGCCGGAACATCGCTTGTAAACCTTGCGGCATTTTTACATAGCGCTGATATGTGTACTGTAACATGTGTAATAAATTTAACTATTTGACATACTTTCAAATTTTCAAATTAAATAAATACTCATCTGAGACCCCGATTTTTGCCTCTATGCCCTCTTAATCCAAATAACAGAATAGGTACTTACACATTAACATCTTTTGCACATATTAAAAGCAAAACAGGCCAGCAAGTATGTTTTTGTATGTAGAAATAGATGAATTTCAGAATAGAAAGTGTTTTCCATATCAAATTTAATACATTGGGTAAATAAGGTAGCACACATAACCTTGGGGAATTGCATGAACCAACAAAATGAGTGATACATAAAACACATATTCTGACAAGTATGCATCCCCAGCCATGCGAATCCATTTTAAGTCAAAATCGCATGCTCGCGGATAGGATACAATCGGTGAAATTGCAGATAAGATAATTATGCTGGTAATTTTTAACATATAAGACCACGAAAACATACCGCCTGTGAATTGAGACACAAACCCATCGTAACGGTCAACCAATTCGGGACGGTGACCGTTTAAATTATGCAGTGTCGATTGCAGACGTTCTATCTCATAACTCTATTGGGACATTTCTTGTGCAAGGGGCAAAAACCTGTTAATGTAGTCCGTTAATTGTGAACGTGACAGTAACATATTAATTGAATATTAATGCACAAGCTTGAAGACCTTCTATGTCAATATCGAGAAAAAATATGAAGATATGATGCAGTCCTTTAAGTTTCTATATTGTCTATAATGTCAAACTCTTTGGAATATAGGGGATGTTAGCACTTACTAACATATAGGTAATTGAGTGGCAAAATATCGTCAATATAACTGAAAGTTTCATTACAGACTCTTTCAAGATACTTTTCCTTCTTATCTTTGAAAAGGATCTGTGTGAATTATGCCTCATGTCGGCAAAAAGGGGTGCACTATTATAAGTTATATGGTTCGCTACTGATCCCCTACAGATCCATAGAGGGTTAGTAAAATTCATAGGGGGTGAGGCCGTAGGGGGCAGTAGTTAACCGTATAACGAATTTATCGCACGCTGGAATTTTTCTGATGTATTTTCTAGAAAAAATAAACAATGAAACACAAGAGCATTAATAGATGACGTCATCATTAACAATAGACGTGACGTCATGAACCCCTATGAAATTTACTAACCCAACCCCCTATGGATACATAGGGGGTCACCACGTGACGGGGTTAAACCAACGTGATAATTTATCCGTGGTGCGATGAAAGTATATATACCAATGGCGACAGCTTGTTGAAATATCAATTCATTAATTCAACAAATATGCTGTAGATCAAAACGTCCAGCATTTGATATCAGTATCGTGGTTTGCTGTTACTAGCACTGGGTCGATGTACAATGTATTTATAAAAATATCCTTGGTGATAAGAAAGTTTTAGAAGGAACAAAAATATGTTGACCATCTGCTCTTAATACTGGTGAATGATAGTTTTTTTTAACTCTGCTGTTGACAAAATTAGCTATTTACTTTGAGAGCTGATGAAAATCCGTGATTTACTCTTAATTATGGAGTTTGTTGGTGATTTACTCTGAATGCTGGAGAATGGTATTGAGTTATTCTTCATTCTGATTAATCTAAATGCTAGTGAATGCTGGTAAACTTACTCTAAATTCTGGAAAATGTCAGTGATTTACTTTGGACGCTGGTTAAAATTTGTGATTTAATAGGAATGCTGATGAAAATTAGTGATGTACCCTGAATTCAGATAAATGTGAATGATTTACCCTTAATGCAGCAGAATTCCAATGATTCACTCTGAATGCCAGAGACAGTTAGTGATTCTCTCTGAATGCCAGTAAATATGTGGATGTTAATGATCTACTCTGAATTCTCAGGATTTTTATGAATGTCAGTGACTCATTCTGAATTCTTGTGAATGTCAGTGATTCACTCTGAATGCTTGTGAATGTCAATGATTCACTCTGAATGCAAGTGAACAAAATGTGACTTCTGGATGCTTCGTGAATGTAAGTAAGTTACTCATAATGCTGGAGAATTAAGTGATTCACCCAGAATGGTGGTAAAAATTGGAAATTTACTCTAAATGATTGAGATTAGTGATCTACCATGAATGTTGGTGAATAATAATGATTCACTCTACATACTAGCGGAAACTAGTGATTTACTAGGAATGCTGATGGAAATTAGTGTTTTAGTCTGAATGCTGGTGAACGTGAACTATACATACTAGCGAAAACTAGTGATTTACTAGGAATGCTGATGGAAATTAGTGTTTTAGTCTGAATGCTGGTGAACGTGAACTATTTACTATAAATACTGATGACTGTGAATTATAGAATATCAATAACAAACACTTACAGCTTATGTCAATGCAAAAATTGTTTCTGACTTCATTAAGTTTGATACATAAGATGACATTAGTAGATTTCAAAATGGTCTGATTTTAACATGTTCAATATATATTTTTTAAAGTTTTTAAAGGTACAAATAATTTTAAAAACGTGAAGAGTATAAAGGTGAAATCGTTCATGTTTTTATAGAATTTCACGTGATTTGAATAAAACATTAACTACACGTATAAAATATGAAATTAATCAATTAATAATTCATTGCTTTGATCGTGGACTTTGTTAGATTGCGTTTCAAACAGACAACAAGCCAATAATAATCCTAAGACAACTACTTCCCTTTTATTATCATAAAAAAAAAACAGAAAGAAATGAGTATATACTTTTTGATACCGTTAATGTTCACGCTCTATTATGCCAACTTGTATTATTTGACTGATTAAGGTAGTGACAGCGTTTTTACAGAAACGTCTTGTATTTCTGTCATCGTTTCGTTTCCCAATCTGATAGTTGACTTTGTTTGTTTATGTAATGGTGTAAAACTTTTAACTTTTTTAATAAAACGTCTTTTGAGAGAGGAAATGGCCAACAATCTAACAATATATCAATTGCATAACTTTATTGTAGAACACACGTCTATCCAAAAACGTGGATGTGATTAAATTTTTCATTTCTAAGAACGAGTCGGCTTGGTGATGCCTTATACGTTGGTGCCGCGCCATTGGCGATTACACCCCTTGCCACATAAGGCGAGCAATGATCTTTCACCTCGGCAGGGAATGTTTCAAAGGCTGAATGAGAATCTATTGGGAATAACAAGTTGTTGAAGCCTGCTGGAATATGATCCTGTACCGCGTTAACAACCGCTTTAGCTTTACTCATGTCTAAATGACGTTTCATCTTATCAACGCTTGCTATAAGAATGTTTCGGCCATGGTTCCTAAATTTTCCATATCCACCGCATATCTTATTCCAATGTTTGTCACCTCCAGTAACGTCTTTGTAGGAGATGACCATCCAGTCCCTCCAATAGTATTTGTTGGTAAGGATGTTATACATGTTATTAGCCCAGTCATGATTGTTCATTTTATTCCCTGGATGATCTAGTGCATATCTGTCAATATCAATGGTTGACTGGTCGTGATATTTTGCAGCTATTGTATAATCAGCATGACTCATTGCAGATCGAACATGGTCAAAACGAGATTTCCATTGTTGTGTGTGATAGACTACGTTTGCACTTAGACCTTTTAATTGCAAATATGCAAGTTCAAGTTCGACTGCCCTCACTAACAATTTAAGTATTCCTGAACTAAATGTTCCACATTTTCCCCGATCATACTCGGTAAATTTCATACAAGGAACTAACAACCCTTCACCGAAGACATTTCCTGCGTTCATAACTCCGTCGTAAAGTTTAATGCCACTATTCTGAAAATCACTTTCATAGTTGCTTATGAATAATGTTTTTTCTCCGTTTAGAGCATTACTTGGTGCTTGGTACATTTCTATATATTTTCGATAAACGGCGTTAATTTTTTGCTCAATATCGGAAAACTGGACCTTTACGGTACTCCAATTTATCAGCCTTTTCACATCATCAAATTTGACGTCTACTTGATCGAACCGAGTATCAATATCTTTATGGAGTTTTCGAATAGCAAGTAATTCTGGCGACGGTCCGGTGGGAATAAATGTAAAAACAAATGATAAAAATGGAGCAACTGCTCCTAGAAAAGGTACAACACTCTTTGCAACTTCTGTTAAAACATTTGGAAGTGCTTTAGAAGTTGCAATGACTTCAGCGATGCTCTTGCCAGCATTAAGACCGTTAATTATATTATCGGTGGTGGTCGATTTTTTTTCTTTTGCATCTTTAGCATGTAAACATGTTACACATAACACGAGAACCAATAGCAGCTTCATCTACACACTACAAAAGACAAAACAAATGTCCAGTTTTATAACACTATTTTTAGATAGTTAAGAAATAGTTCATTGAGGTTATTGATTTTAACACGGGTTTGGACCTTTATGCTTAATATTTTACATCGAACGATATACAAGATGCATGGATATAGATATGAATATCAAAATAAGAAGATGTGGTATATTTGCAAATGAGACAACTCTCAACCAGATACCAAATGACATAGAAGTTAACAGCTATATGACACGTTACGATCTTCAACAATGAGCAAAACCCATACCGCATAGTCACCGAACAAAGAGCCCCGAAAAGACAGATTTGACAGATTTGACAGTACTCGTAGTTACTGACAGTTAGTTCAAAGCCAATAACAACTTATAAAAAAGACATGCATATAAGACATGAAGTCTAGCTCATATAAATCAATGTACATGCCGGTTGGAAGAGGAATAAGTTGATCCCAAAGGAATGCCAAGTATCTGTTGAAAACCATGTCCAACCAAACGTAACATATGTGTTGTGCATCAAAAAAACCAAGCAACTTGTTAGTTACACAGTTCTGACCTCTTGTTTAGGTTTGGGGTTTTTTCAAAGTATAACATGTCCGTTCATAATACAAGACAGACCTTGTTAATTTTTATAAACAAAGTTTTTAATTTTATAAGGAGGAGTAAGCGAGTGAAGGGTAGAAAAACAGATCCCACCACTGCAACAAGTGTGTTACGATATTTATATTTAACTGTCTCGAGTGTAAAATGTCGTAATACACGAGTTATAGTGGTGGAATCTGTTGCTCTTATAAGATTTGCAGAAAGTTGTGTTCTTTATATGTTACATCATCATGCATGGTCACCTTTTTTATGACGTCACAATAGAAGATTCAGAAGAAACCAAGAAAATTTGCCGTCATAATTAAATTTCGACCAATCATTTGCTGAGAACAGATATTTCATTAGTGAAGAGAAATATAGATTCCATCAATTCAACCAGTGTATTACAATATTTCTCCCCTCGAGACAGTCAAATTTTAATCTTTAAAGCGCGAGGCTTGCGAGCTTTTCAAATAATTAAAATTCAGCTGTTGAGAGTGGAGAAATATCGTAATACACGAGTTGTAGTGGTGGAATCTGTTTTTCTAATGATTGTTATAAGGGATGTCAAAAGATCTCAAATTTAATACTCGAGTACTCGGTCATGATACTCGCGAGTACTCGAGTACTCGGGTAAAAACTTCAAACTTCATCTATTTCATAAACCACAAAGGTTCACTACATATATACATCAAACATTGTGTCACTGGTTTGTGGTCATATTACACATTATCATCATTGATCTCTGAATTGTTTTGACTTCAATTAAATAAAGGTTTATAAAGAATTTGCTGTTTTTCTTCTGACCTCTTCCAGACTTTATATGTATTTCAAGGTGCAGTTTATGGAAGTTAAAATATGTGTGAAATAAAAATACATACCAAAATTTGTTTATTTTAAACAATATATTTGTCCAACTTTTAATTTAGTTTGATTTATCTTTTATCATATATTATTGCAGAACTCAAACTATAATGCCTACAAATTATAACTTGATCATTAGTTATGTGTATCGCTAGTCCTATTTGTGTCAATTGAACAATGAATAACTGACCACTGTTTCAAAAATAACCTAGCTATTATCATAGCAATTATTGTTTGTGTATTCATGACCAAACCAGACCAGGCATGGTGGCCTATTTTCGTGACGTAACAATGGGAAATTCAGCAGAAACCAAGAAAATTTGTCGTCATATTTAAATTTCGACCAATCATTTGCCGAGAACAGATATTTCACTTGTGAGGAGAAATATTTTTCTCACACCGATCAAGAAATGTGAAAATAGCACAAAAATTAGAGAAATCTTTTTCTCGTCAAAATCTAGAAAGATTTTTTTCTATACATACGTGCTGCAAGGCTTTAAAACTTTTCCAGTTGCACAGGTTTGTGTCTATTGAGAGTAAAAATAGTGAAAAGAATAGTTTTTGTCAAAGTTATGAACCTTAATCTTTGCTAGGCGTCAACCAATTTTGTTGTTTTTTTCAAACCTCTCTGTGGTAGAAGTCTATATATTCGGGGTATTGGTGTGTTTTGGTGACTGAAAATAAAACATGATTATCAAGGGAGGAAGTCATTCGTATAGCTACTTTCAAATCAATTTTACACAAAACTTCTATTAATTGGTGTTCATCGCTTTTTAAGTAAGAGATGATAATAATATAGTTTAACAATGTTAAAGGTCAGCTACAAATACAGGTTCTGCAAGAATAAAACTTTAAGTAGCCAAGACAAAATTTAAACTTCTGATTATATGATAGTTTTGCAGAGCTATCTGAGAAGGGAGTGCACTGTCACATATACATGTTTCACAAGGTGCCTTTTTCAGATCTTGAAAAGCCAGGACAAGAAGAATGCTTACACTTTGTTATGTACAAAAGCGTACTTTATATCTTTCGGATGTATAAGAGAGGCGGAATATATCAAAGGGATATTTAAACTCATAAGTCGAAAATGACCTCACTATATCATGCCAAAAAAAAACTAACGGGAGAAAAACAATATTCTACCAAACACAACAAAGTAATCTAAAGACTGAGAAACACGAACTCAACACAAAAAAAAACGTTGGTGATCTCAGTTGCTCCAAGAGAGTTAGGAAATTATGCTCCACATATGAAACCCGTCGTGTTACTCATATAAAATATGTTACACGTTTTTAATATATATTAAGTAATTAGGCATCACGCAGTATCAGATTGGTAATTGACTCTATTCTAACCCTAAGACATCACTAAGTACATAAACAATATGACATAGAGTTAAATGTGTCAGATTATATAGGTTGTTTAATCAAACACTTAATTGGAATGAGGCCTTGAAAGAAGTTGACCTACATGATCTTCTAATCTACCGAGAAAATAATCGAAACTTGTATTTACCATTTTGTTTTATTTATATAAATGGCGACCATGTTGGTTTGTTTGTTATATCATAGGATGCAGCTTTAAAAATGACATCAAAAAGATTATATGATTGTGCTTCAAAGTGGTCAGAGGATATTTTTCAGTCCGAAAAAGATAAATGTAATATTTCTCGGACATAGGGCGAGTACTTTTGGAATATCTTCTGAAGACGATCACGAATAGATTGTCATTGGTTGACTGAACATGCCTGAAATTTAGATCACTCAAAACAAAGCCGAATAAAAGAGACGAAACTATAGTGGCCGGTTAAAAGCATTTCGCATTTTCGCCCTTCACATTCTATAGGGCGAAAATGAGAAATCGTGAAGTTGAAAACGCGAAAACGCAAAATCGGAAAGAAAAAATATTTCGCGTTTTCGACTTCGCTTTTTTTCCCTATAGAATATGAAGGACGAAAACGCGAAAACGCGAAATTGCCTTAACCGGCCACCATACGAAAGACATATGAATTTTATTTGATCTCCTGATAACAACATGAAAATAGTTTCAGAAAAGGTATAACTCCATGGTAATAAGATTTTACTTTTTGCCTAATTTTGGGGGAAATATGTTACATCTTCGCACCCCTTTTTACAATATTTAAAATCAAATAAATGCAGAGTGTTGCCATGGATACACCAACAAGAAAACAAATGTTTTAACTACTAGAAATCAAATATACTGATTACATACATATGCTCTTATTTGACACAAACAGTAAGCTTAATTTGTAAGAAAGCAAGGAAAAGAGGAAGGTATATTTATGATGGTATTTTTTGTTCTTACTGTATATTGCTACCTGATGTTTAACTTTCGGGCAATAGATGTAGATTTCAACTTACCTTCCACTTATTGGACGTACAACAATGTAACTGCTATCTTTTAGATAGATCTAAGGATGTAAAGGTATTGAATGTAGGCCAAAGCCATTTCATGATCAAATTGAGTTGGCATTACATAATAATTTTAAGATAAGGAGATGTAGTATGATCGCCGATGACACAAATATCCACTCTACTTCAAATGACGGAGATAAAAGCAAGTATATAGGTCACCGTACGGCTTGGAATGTCCATGAAGTAAAATTAGTGCAAGAGATCGATATCTGAATTCAAAAACTTATTTGTTTTATGTACGTATACAGAAGGCATGGAATGTCCAAGCCACGCTGTTGCTGCATAATTACGCATTAGGAATTCGAACCGCTGTACTATTATTTCTGAATTATATTATAAACAATAACAATGGAAATAGCTAGAAGAAAAAGCGATAGACTACGCACAAAAAAGGTCCTTTTTACACCCAAAAGATCATTGGCAAACAAAAGTATAAAAGCTCAAGACCATCATGTCACTTATACTATAAACAAACCAAAGGCAATTGCCAAGAAAATGGAAGCGGCCGAAAAAACATATACTCTGTAACTCCGCAATTCACAAAAGGAAATCTAGTACTAGTTTGTTCTGCTGCGGCGTATGAAGAATTTAAATATATAACTATAAACACTCTACAGACACAGGATACAAACATCAAATCCGTTGAAACAAAAGATACTAATGGGTCTGTAATCTCTGAGTCGTACACTATCTATGTAAACAATGAAAAACTTTTCGTATTGAATTTTTACAACTCAAAAGTCTGTTGAATGGCAAGCAGGAACATGTACTATCATTCACAAAATCCTATTTGATGAACATACTAGAATTACTAGATAGAAATGCAAATTTTACCTCAATTAATTCCATGATACGACAAAGCTGTAAACAATATCTTGACATGGAAAATATGAAATCACAAAAGGCTGTATCTAAAAACAAAACAAGCATAGACAGTTCTTCAATACAATCAAAAGAAGGCCGACTAACTCCGCAACAGGAAGAATTAGGCAATAAGGAACAGATATATTCTAACATGGCAATAAACCCATGTATCACAAACTCTACTCTGCCAACCTGTCCAATATGCAATAAAAGGTGTACTAACAATTGTAAATCTGTGGGTTGTGACTCTTGCGACCAATGGTTTCATTACGAATGTGAGAATTTAAGTGCGGTAGATATTAAGATCATTGAAGAAAATAGGGATGACAATTATATCTGTAGGACTTGTAAAATTCAGTTAAATGCCTTGAACGATAAGTCAGACATTCACAATGAGTCTCAAAGCAATCTTGATTCACCAACCAATGTGAGGCCAGCAAACTATAATGTACCAAGCCCACAAAACACACCGTTGCAAATTATATCAGCAACAACAACAGAAAATTGTAAAAGAAACAATGACAATGGCAGCTCTGCTATGCAGCATCCCAAAATCATGGTGCCCGGCATGAGTAAAACTCCAACAATTCAAAACTCTGGAAATAATGTTAATTACGCCAAACCTAAAAGATTACAACTACAGGCAACCAAAAAACATGGCACAAATACAACAAATACAGACAACGTTGGCACAACCAATGGGCAACACATAGGGAATGATAGACCTATTCACCAAAATAATTCCAATAGTTCGCCAACTATAAACAATGCTCTGTACCAAACCGAAATTAATCAATTGAAATGTAAATTGGAGGCCAAAGACAAAATTATTAAATCTAAAGAAAACAAAATCTGCAAACTGGACTCTGAAAATACAACGCTCAAAAAGCAAATAGCCACAAACAGGTCATTTACCATCAATTTAGAACAAGAAAAAAAGGACATAGAACACTCTTTGGTAATAGCAAGAAAGAGAATTGAACAACTTGAAGGTATCAACGGAAAATCACATGAATCAAGTCACACAAGTCCAACAAACGTTACATCTGACTCAAACTCCACAATGAATGAAATGAAAACATGGTTTCTGGAACAAAAAGTGCGTCAAATAGAGCTAGACATGCATAAGCATGACACGAAAATAATGTACATGAATGAAAAAATACACAACACAAATAACACCAGAAAGGAAGAAAATCATCACGCTCCAAAAGAAGCCAGAAAACGTACTTTTCAATCAAACAGTAGCCAAAACCACACTAACAATTTCCCAGATGATGCAACAGATCTATGTACCAGACTGGACGACCTGATAGTCAACATGCGAGGAGACGAAACTAACTTTATTAATGATGATAGGGCCAATAGCTTCAATGAAAATGAAATAAATCAGGACCATTTTTTAAAAACTCCCATTCCAAGGAAGGTACGGCTAAAGGAAGCAGAACAAATCCAACCCCAAGTCAGAAACTTCAAAAACAAACACATTCGATCACAGACTTGCAATTGGAAGAGATCAAACAAGCAGAGATATCAGAATCATAGAAAACCGGCGAAGGAAACAACATCATCCAACAAACAAACGTGCAGCCAGCAACCGAACAGATATCAGCAAATAATACCACAGCATCAGATCCAGCCCCACCCGCATGCCCAACCAATACCACAACAACACTGGATACATCATCCAACAGCAATCCAGTCACATCCTCATCACCAGATGCAACATCAATTCCAACTGCAAAATCCGTACGTCAATCCAACAAATGCACCATATCACTTCTAATTTTTAACGTAGAAGGATATAGATCCAACAAACTATATCTTGAAAAAATAAGCAATAGAGCAGATATAATCTTTGTGCAAGAACATTGGCTTTATAAGCATGAAAAGTATATAATTGGCACAGAATTTTCGGACTTTCAATGTCATGTTAAGTCTTTTGACGAGGATAAGATGATTGAACCAAGGGAACGGACAAGAGGCCATGGGGGGTGGCTATATGCGTGCGCAAGAAATTTGACCAGTTCTCTGAATTACTTCCAGATGGTGGAAACAGAATCATCGCTATAAAATTAAAGTACGAAAAGCCATTAATACTTATCTGCGCTTACATGCCAACTAGAGGCAGCAATACACAGGATGACTATCAAGCCATCCTGGATGAAATAGCAGAAATTATGGAAAAATATAGTGCTACCGCTGACATTATTCTGGGTGGAGATATGAATGCTTCACTTCACAGAAAGGATGGGATTTCCAGAGATAAAACATTCAAAAATTTTCTAGAGGAGCAAAAACTATTCATTCCAAATCAATGTCGTAGGCAAAATACATTTTATCATTATAATGGGAGGGATGAATCTCAAATGGATTATATCATACAGAGTAAAGAAATTATCTCTATGTACACAACATTTATGAGAGAACCAGAAAACACCTCAACTCATGACCTAGTATTGGTGTTACTCCAGGGTGCAATACCAATACAGGATACTCAAAATTTAAGAAAACAGACTAAACGAATCATCTCGAAGAAAATAGATAAACAAAAATATGCAAAGGACGTAGAAGATGACTTAAAATTATTTAGCTCAGATATCACCTGTGAAAACGCTGCAGAGAAAATACAACAACTCTGTACCATACTAAATAAAAACGCAGAAAAGCAATGTAAACAACCCGTCAAAAGCGTAAAAAGAGAAAAATATGTTGGGGCCCGGACATAGACGCAGCAGCAAAAACAAGCAAAGAGTGCTATGGAAAATGGAAGTCATTGGGAAAGCAAAAAGATCCTACTCAGAGTGCATATATTGAACTAAGAATTAGTAGGAAGGTACTCAGAAGTACACAGCGTAAATCGGCTGCACAAAAGCGAAATGAAAAATACGAACGAATTATGGAACTAAACGAAAATGATAGTGAAGGTTTTTACCAGCTTATCCGTAAACAAAGAGACCCTGGGAATACCTGTGCATCAGCATTCATCTTTAAGGAAGAAATAATCAACACAGATCCTGAAATAAGAGAAGCCTGGGCGGACTACTTTTACGATCTAGCTACACCATCTGAAAATCCAAACTTTGACCCAATCTTTAAAAACCATGTAGAACAAGATGTACAAAACCTACATAAATACTTTTTAAAAGAAAATCAAAACAATATAGAACATGTATCAACTGACATTGTGGAAAAAACAATTTTATCCTTTAAAAATGGGAAATCACCAGATGAACTAAATATATCCGCTGAACATCTTAAATATGGTGGATCTTCGTTAATATCTATTTTAGCTTTTATTATAAACTTCTTGTTTAAACATGTACATATACCAATCTAATTAAAAACCGATTTCTCATCGCTCCTGTTTCTGATATGTCGCGTGGGAGATCTAACGAAACCGGCTTTGAGGTCACATGTGAGTGAACTAAAAGTCATGAATTTATAAAGATATGCAAATGAGTTGACGACCTATTAATAAGCCAATCAAAAAAGTTTATGAATTATTATGACTGACGATTTCGTCGTAAATAAAATGAGTTACATCCCTTTGCCTTACATTAAACTTCCAAGATCGTGGAAGACTCAATTTCATTGGTCGAAAAAGACACACCTACGAGGTCACTCACATGTGACCTCAAAGCGGGTTTCGTTAGATCTCCCACGCGACATATCAGAAACAGGAGCGATGAGAGATCGGTTTTTAATTAGATTGTACATATACCAGCACTTATCAAAAGTGGAATAGTGTGCCTGGTTTTTAAGAGTGGTGGTAAGCCAAAGGATGACCCAAACTCATATAGAAAAATAACAATTACAAGTTCAGTGGGCAAAGTTCTTGAGAAGATACACTTATCTAAAAATGAAGATAAAATATTAGAAAGACAAAGTAATCTCCAAAAAGGATTCACAAAGGGTGAGAGTCCATGTATTGCGGCACTTATCATTACGGAACTAATAATGGAGGCAAAGAAAAGGGAATCAAGCCTATGCATTGCTCTGATGGATACCAGAAAAGCCTTCGATATACTATGGCATTTAGGACTCCTAAGAGAAATGCACAAAACAGGACTTGAGGGAAACAACTCGCTATTTTTTGAAAATTGGTATACAGAATTGACATCAAAAGTAAAATGGAAAGGAGAACTATCCCATCAAATCATAGAACAACAAGAGTAACACAAGGAGGAATATGGTCCCCGTCAGCATATAAACTATTCGTCAACTCCCTACTAACAACATTTGAAGAAAACCAAATCGGAGCCACCATTGGCTCAATCTACTGTGGTATTCCAACTGTTGCTGATGATGTCACATTAATTACAACCGACCCATATGAACTTCAGACAATGCTGGATATCCAATCGAGTTTTGCAAACAAGAACATATACGAAATTAGTGAACAAAAGTCTGTGGTACTTACCTTTAACGATTCTTCAGAATGTAATTGGAATTTAAATGGCAAACGTATGGCTACCCCAACGTCATCAACACATCTAGGAATTGTGAGGGACAATACCTCAAATACAGGCACAAAACTAGTCGTAAAAAACGGATCATTACAGCAAGGAGAACAGTATATGCACTGATGGGTGCAGGTCTTCACGGACTTAACGGAGTAAACCCAAAAGCTGCAATTCATCTGATTCAAACATACGTTCTACGTCGATTGTTATATGGTCTCGATGTCATCACACTCACTACAGAAGACATGAAAAACCTCTCCACTTATTTTCGGAAACTCTTGCGACAAATTCGACACTTGCCAGACAGAACTGCAAACGTAGCTTCACATCTTCTTCTTTGACGGATTACCATTGAATCAGAAATACATAAACGAATTCTGAAAACTTTTGGAAATATCATAAGAAATGAAAACTCAATTGAAAGAAAATAAGCCATCAGGCAGCTAGCAACAAAATCTCTACAATCTGGTAGCTGGTTTACAAAAACTGTTGAAATTGCCAATATATATGACCTACCATCACCATATGACACCCGGGAAACAACTTTGGAAAAACCTGGTAAATAAAACAGTCGGTGATCACTGTATAAAACAAATGATAAATGAAGCAAAATCAAAATCTACTCTGGCTCGCCTAAATTACGAAAATGTCAAAGAAGGGAAAATACATAACATATGGAAAAGCTGTGGCACAAATCCATATGCCATCACATCTGCCTCCTTAAAGGCAAAGTTAGCAACGGGGACAATATACCTGCAATATTATCGAGCTAAATTTAGCAATGGACATGTGTCGCCTATTTGCCAGTTATGTGCAGAGGAAGAAGAAGATATACTTCACTTCATATTAAAGTGCTCTAAGCTACAGTATATTAGAGATGATTTTCTACATATGATAAGCGAGGTATTGACAGAAAACCTAGAGGATCAGGATCTTATCCAAGAATTAATAACCAATGACGAACATTTGTGTTAGCTAGTTATTGACTGCTCAAAATTTAGATTTTTAAATGAGAATGCACAGAATAGAATTGAAACATTATCGAGAGGTCTGTGTCATAAACTATTCCAGCAACGGGCAATATTAATTGAACAGTGATTAAAAGCGTGAAATACCGAGCTGAAAAGAAGGGACATACCAAAAGATAGAACATTTTGTTGTATATAGTGTATTTACATTTTACCGTTTTTAATATGAAAGAAGCAACTTTTATATTTGAATGATGGATGACTTTTAACGCATACCAGAATAGTGTAAATATTGGTGATAGGGTCACATCCCCCAGAGGAGATAATTAATATCTCTTCTATAGTTTTAAAGGGTTTATCTTTTAAACATAATCTTGAGGATTTTAACCGTGAGTGATATTACACCGATTCTAGGATTGGTGGTTCTCCTGACATAGGAGGGAGTTGCAGTACAGGTAAACAGGTAAACAGGTATTCCTAGTATTTGATTCCGTAGAACCATTTGGACCACTTTCTGTTGAATTTGCAACGTCCTTTTGATTGACAAAATACAGTTGTCGAGTCATGTCTTATCTCCAAGTAGATTTTACTGCAATTCCCATACTTTTTAAATGTGTAACATACTGTTCTTTGGTCCAATGCATTGGATCATTTGGATCGTGTCGCGCTTTCGACTACTCATTGTGGAATGATATTGATAGTCCAGTTAATATGAATATTGTGTATAAAGTTAATCATGAATGAATATGAAATGATATTGAGTTTAGTCTATATAGAATCGACCACACTACTCCATTGCAAATTAATAATGGCATAGGTCACGTGCTATATGACTTCATTCTTCATGCATGAGGCACCATAAGGTGCACGTGAAAAATAGTTTTGTGTGTATAAAACCAATTTATTTAGGTGAACCTATATAAATAACCCAATAAGGTATGCGGTGGATATAGAAGATATAATAACCATGGCCGAAACATTCTTATAACAAGCGAAGATAAGAGAACACATCATTTATACCTCATTAAAGCTAATTCTGTTGTTAACGCTGTTCTTGATCATACATCACACAAAGGCCATTGCCGACCAATTTGCGGAACGATTTACACCAGAGAAAATTATCATGCAGCCTATGAAACGTTTCCTACTGTAGCAAAAGATCATTGCTCGCCCTATGTGGCAATTGGTGTAATCGACAATAGCGCGGCACCAACGTATATATAAGGCATCATCAAGTCGACTCGTTCTTAGGAATGAAAGATTTAACGACAATTACGTTTTTGAATAGACGTATGTTCTCCAATAACGCTATATATGCAACTGATAAATTGTTAGATTGTTGGCTATTTTCTAAAAATTTGAATAAAAAAAAGGTTGACACCCATATATTAACAAGCAAAGTCGAGTCTTCGGATTGGAGCAAAACAGATTTTTATTTAGAATTATATGCCTTGACATGACACAGCGCATATTTCCAGTAGAGAAGCTAGGGTACCAGAGGGACATTAAAAAAAGACAACGCCATGGCTAAAAAAGAAAAAGACAAAACAGACAAACAACAGTACACAAAACACAACACCAAAACTAAAGACTGAGTAACAAGGCCACAACAAAAATAGGGATGATCTCGTGTGCTCCGGAAGGGTAGGCAGATCCTGCTCCACATGTGACACCCGTCGTGTTGCTCAAATATCAAAAGTGTTCCCTCGTTTTGTTTACGTGATAATACAAGTGAGCTGGCTGTCGTGAGAATGTTTATAGGCGTTTGTTCTGATCAAAACTCTTATTATCAACTATTAATAATTAATATTTTATTTATATATTGAAATCAAACCATTTTGAAATGTTCATCTTATGCATCAAACAGATCGAGATATGTTAATTTGTTGAACAGACTTGTGATGTCAAAGACGCTTTTTGGTTTTAAATATGGGAGTGTTTGTTTCTTATTGATATTCTATAAATCACAGGCACCAGTCTCAGGAGTAAATAATTCACGTTCACCAGCATTCAGTATTTAGAGTGAATTCCTAATATGTAACAATATTCGGAGTAACTCACGTTTTCCTGTGGATTATGTATAACCTTGTTAACTAGTAAATTAAAACAAGAATCGTGTGTTTATTTTATGGATCCGAGAGCCTAAAATTACTAATTAAACTCTCGTTGCTCAAAACATTGATTTTAAAAAGGGTAAAAATATTTTTTTATTTTCATTTTTGTAAATATTTTGTACTTTGTTTATTAACCTGGACACACACAATTTTGAAGATATATTCTCAAACATTTATATTCAAAGTTCCTGTAACAATGGCGTGATAGCAAGAAAAAAAACATACAATTTTGGTAATTAATTGTACCATGAAAACGAAAACGTGAAACGCTTTGGATATAAGTGTTTGGAAGGGCCATCGGTTTGTAAATATACATGCATGCATCCTTGATTTTATTTCAATTTTTATCGACATGCAGCTATGATTAGCATTAAAGGGCGTTAGTTTTCTCGTTTGAATAAAGTTACATTTGCTCAGGGTACATTTGTCATCCTTTTCGAGGCCTTTTTTTAGCTGACTATGCGGTATGGGATTTGCTCATTGTTGAAGGCCGTACGGTGACCTATATTCAGACACTAATTCTCATATAACCGTGAAATTCCTCGTCATTGAGTTTGAAGTGTCTAAAATTTGCCATTTGTTTTGTTTCTACAAGCTTTAGGGTGTTTTTTCATGCCATCATAACCAAGAGAAAAGAAAAAAACTAACAGCAAAGGATTAAATTATCCAGAAATTTCATTCCAAGTGCATGGAATGTAGGACCGATGCAAAAATGTCTATGTCATAATTTAAATTATATATAATTGTACTTACAAATGGCAATTAATTATTTGTTTATACCAAATAGCTACTAGTAATTTATTATCACTAAAACATATAGTTTTCGGTCAAACATTTCTTTCCGGGCTGACTTGTCCAGTTTCAAAATCCTGATCTCCAAAAAATTGTCGTATCCTTCAATGTAATTTACCGTAGTCCATAGGCTTATTGCTATGCTTGCACATAATATAACAGACAATCACTAACATTTTCGTGTTCATTTTACCCTTGTATATTTATATCATAGAGAATAATTAATTTTATACCATATTTCAAAGTGAAAATAAAACTAGAAACAAGGCATTCAAAAGTTTTGCCTATGTTAAGTTAAGATTGTAATCATACGGGACATCGTCCTAGACAAATTCATCATCTATACAACAAGTTACCGTGTGAATCTTTAATTATTAACTCTAACAACGAAAGAAAAATATCAGAATCATGTCCCGAAACTAAAGCAACTCTCAAAAATGTCAATTGAAAGCCGCAATGTAATCTACGAGTCGTTATCTACGAGTCATGTGATCATAGAAAAGGGGTGTATCGATGAAAAGGGAGTGTAACGCATGTAAATATCTTTCCTTTCGACCACTTCTATCATTGGCGGCATGGTTTAAATTGATGACAAAAAAATAACGCATCCAAATTGTTTACAATCAGGTAAGTCAAAATATTTTTACTATTCATATTTTAGTACAAGTAACAAGTTTTTTAATTACATCTTTTCAAAATCAATTGTTTGTTTTGGCTTTGCAATGTCAATAATTGATGATCATGCGTGAAAAATTTGCGATCACGAGTGCAGAAATGACACAATTAATGTCCCGTAAATTTCAGTGTTTTGTCCCGTAAATTACAACAACTTCAGAAGTAAAAAAATGAGGTTTGACAGGTTATATGACTACGAATGAAGATTAGTTTAGAACATGTATAAACAATTATCTTCTTATATTAATCGGAAACATAACAAAATTATCAAAACACTATTAAAAGGTTAAGAATAATACATATAGAGAATATTAAAAATGTTTTTTACAAGCTGTACCGATTCTACTTTTAAATCGTCATCTATTATCTTTTAGCCTGTTATTCCATAGAATATCTGATTCATTGTTATATGCTATTATTCAAAAATTTGAGACTAAGATAAGTTTGTTTGTGATTACTAATGACAAAATACAATGACAATTGTTCCTGTTTGTAGTCTCGTAAATTACATTGTAATTTGATGTGCACAATTCTCATCTGTGAATGAATTTTTGTTATTTCATCCCAAACATCAGTTAAAATTTAAAAATACATTTGTTTTGAAAAAAACAAATATTATTTTAACATCAGTTCAAATTTAAAAATACATTTGTTTTGATAAAAACAAATATTATTTTTCAGGTCAAAATGGCGAAGTCTAAGTCACAAAGGATGAAAGAATATAGAGAAAGGAAAAAAGCATCTCTAGGAGAGAAGTGGTTGATACAAGAAAGTAATCGAACCAGAGAATATTATAAACCAACAAGTCAACTTAACAGTAAAGAGAAGAAAGCAAGACGTGAACGGATTAGGGATATCGTTTCAGCGTACAGAAAACGACAAATAACATTGCTCAATAAAACCAATAATGTTGCACTTTTAAATGAAGCCGATCTAGATGAACCCAATCCGGTTGTTTTAATTGCAGATGAAAACGGTGTTTCGTCAACATCCACAAACCAGCCATTGATTGTAAAAATGCCATTAATATCTGCAAAAAGTAAAGGAGGAAAGAAAAGAGCTTCGCATGCATTAAAACGAGCAACCAATGAGATTCGTAACTTAAAGACACATAATAAAAACCTTAAGAAAAGTCAGAATACTTTGAGAAAAAGATTGGAACGAGAGAAGAAAAGGAACAGTGAAAAAAAGAACACACCTCGAAGCAAAACTGATGCACTTATCCAAAGAGCCGGTCTGACACCAGGCACAAGGAATACAGAAAATATAAGAAAGAAACTGTTATATGCAGAATGTGTATCAAAGGAAATAAGAGAAACATCAGAAAAAAAATCCTACAAAGAGAAAGCTGGTTAGAATCGTTGTCTCAGGAAAATTCATGAAAAAATACAAGATGCTTACTGAACTGAAGAAAAGTACGAACATCACATGGAGAACACAGGCACAACGTTCAAAGAAGCTGAACCATGAAAGACAACCCATGAATATGTTTCTGAGACAAAAAATTGCCAGTGATGTAGAACAATTTCTTTGTAGGGATGATAATTCAAGATGCATGCCAGGCAAGGCTGATGCTGTTAAGTATGGGAAAGTCAAGAAGCAGAAACGTATACTAAATGATTATTTACATAATATTCTAATTAAGTTTTGTGCTGAACATACCTACCGAATTTCACTGGCAACTTTGGCACGTTATAGACCAAAGTATATTTGTCTTGTTAACTATGCATCTAGAAATACGTGTCTTTGCCAAAAGCATCAAGACTTTGCATTAAAACTTCGATGTATGAAGCAAATGGGTGTCACAACCTGTACTAGTCCAGACCAGTACGTAACTATGCATAGAGATAATGGCATACAAGAAGATTTAGAAAAGATAACACTAGAAAAAGTCAATTACAAGCAGTGGAAAAAGGTAAAAATTATTGATGGTAAGGAGAGTATGAAAATAGTAGATATAGAATTAGGAAAAGACGACTTCAAAGTTGAAATGGTGAAGCAATTTGAATGCTTCACGTGCCATGTTGATAGGATCAAAGCGCAGTATACTGCAGTAAGAGACATGAAAAAACAACTTCCAAACAACCACGCACTTGTCCAAATGGACTTTGCAGAAAATTATTCTTGTCAGACCTTAGAAGAAATACAGTCAGCATACTGGAATGCTTCGATGGTAACTTTACATCCAACTATTACATATATTCGTTCAACCGATGGTTCCATAGTCCATTTCAGTACGGTTTATGTTTCCAGTATTCTTCAACATAATGCCAGCATGGTGTATGCAATAATTAAAGATCTTATCAATCACCTGAAGGACGAAAACCCTGAGCTTACCAACATACATTTTTGGACAGATTCACCTACCTCGCAATACAGGAATAAATCTATTTTTGACCTGATAAGTTCCTTCGAAACCAAATTCAGTATCAAGGCATCATGGCATTATTTTGAATGCGGTCACGGAAAAGGACCATGTGACGGCATAGGTGGCACGCTGATAATGCCGTCAAACAAGGGAAAGCTACCATTCAAGATGGACACGATTTTATGGCATGGGCATTAAGTGAATCAGCCAGTCAAATAAGTTATAGATACATATCTACAGAGGAATTTGAAAACAGTAGAACAGAGATTGAGAATAGACTAAAAGAAATCAAACCAGTGAAAGGTACAATGAAACTTCATGCTGTTGCTGCTATTGCTGATGGACGGATCCTCACGAAGGAGACAACATGCGTATGTCAGGAATGTTTTTGAGATGATGGATTTAAGGAAACAACCAACTGTAATTGGACTGTTCAGTCTGTTCTCAAAAATCGTGATCAGTTGACACCAGATGTCCATCAAACGGAGATTGATGAAGTTGAAATACAAAACAATGAAGTACCAACAGAAATAGAAATATCTTTAGATGATCAAATTAAGATAGGGTCATATGTAGCCGCGATATATGATAACATTGTTTACATGGGTAAAGTGGTGGAAATAGATGCACCTGAAAAAGAAATGAACATATCTTTCATGGGTCGAGGAAAACTGGAAGGACATTATAGATGGCCTAGCACAGAGGATACTGTTTGGATAGATTTCACAAAGATACTTTGCAGAGTTAATGACCCTACTCCGACAGGGAGATCTAGGAGAGTTTTTGTCTTTCAAATTGAAGATGTTGCTGAATCCGAGAGACGTTTCAGAGAATATTTACACTCATGAAGCCTTTTGTATACATAAAAATCACGACTTTTGCTATGACGTCTTTGTCTGGACATAAATAGTGAAATATTTGACTATGATAAAAAAAATGTAATTTACGAGCCATTGTGGAAAATCTGACAAAAATATCAATAGCGATGTTTTTTTAACAATACAATTTAACAAGTACATTAAATAAGGGCATTTGACTATCGTAAATGTATAGTAAGACCTCTGCTTGGTTAATTTAATAATTGTAATCTACAAGCCAAATATATGTAATTTACGAGACATTATTTTATAAGGGTAGCAAACAGTTCAGTACACTCAGATTGGATTTCAACAATAAAATTATCACATTATGACCCTTAGTAGATGTCTAAAAAGCTGTTGTATTTCTTAGGTAAAGCCTTAATAAATCGAGACTTAATTTGAAAGAAATCTTTTGCAAAACTTTAGTTGGGCAAATTTGTCTGCCATCTATTTCAATCTGTTAAAATTACTTCATTCAGAATTTTGTTCATTGTTTGAGTTTTATATGTTACAAAGGAGTTTTTCTATTCATTAAATTGGCTGTATTTGTCACACAATGTGTTTTGGTTCATTTTCAATTGTTAACTTCACAGGCGGTCATCGACTCGTAAATTACAAAGTCCCGTTCTTACCCACCTTCCTGTTGGAATGGAAAAAAATATTAATTTTTATGTGATGCTGCAGAAAATTTGGGAAAACGTTCTATAGATATGTATGTTACTATTGGAACACAAGCCAAAGTAAATCTAACCCAAAAAAAAAAAATTCCGACCTTAATCCTTGAAATATCACGCTTATGTGAGAATTACGAGTTGTTAATTTCTGTGTCTTTTTGGTTTCTCGTCTCTCGTGGAGACTTTAATAATGTCCCTAAATGACAAATTGACAAAACGAGAAAACTCACGGCCCGGTTGTAATCTATGTTCAAAATAATTAACGAAAAATAAATATGTATCAAAGCAACAGACAACCACTGAATAACAATCCCTTACTTTGGACAATCACGTACATGTACAGAATGTTGCGGGGTTAAAATAGAAATTAGAAGAAGAAGAAAAAAAAAGAATTATTAACTTGCAAGACATTAATACAGTCACCATCGATGTGTTCAGCTCATTTCGACAATTCAGTGAATATGAGTCAAACTGACTGATAATTTTGCTAATCGATGAGCGAAATATTTCTGAATTCTGCTTTTATACACTTGTTTTTAAATATCAAAAACCAAAAAAAGTCATATAACGCTTATTATTTCTTTATGAATAATTCTTCTTTTTTTTCCCCTTTTCTCTATTATGACCAAATTATTCTCTATTTTTTATATGTGATATAAGAATCATATAAAATTAGTGGTATTTTATTTAGACCAAAGTGTCTATCTGGATAGCCGGAATCAGTACCTGAAACGGCTTTAATTTTAGAAATCAATGTAACGTCACAAACGACAGATGGCGGGAACAATGAATTGTGGGGCAACATGGAATCTCTAGTATTGTGTTTGTAGGTATATTCGCTGACACCATAATTTATAAGTCCATATAACGGAGATCTTAGAGTGACAAATAAGGTAATAAACGATCCGTTCGTCGTTTGCACACAGATGTCTTATACTCTCACCTGGAGCTGTTTTTTTTCTATTTCTTTTCACTAGCTACTAGCTAGAATTTAATTTTTCGACTGTATTTATATCCGCGTAAAGTTTAAATATCAATTGTCAAGTATTGTTCCGTTCCTTCTGTACAATAGTCTGTAAAAAAAATTTGTTTGTATACTTTGAGTCGAGACAACATGGCAACATGGACACTGAGACTACTGTGTTATAGTAGTCTCAGATGGACAGTAAAACAAACAATTGATTAGCATGATTAGATGACAACAAAAAAACCACATTTTATTTTGAATACAATTATGTCATGAACGTGAGTATTTTCTTATTGGTCAGAGGCAACATGACCAATAACAAGGCCAATGCAGAAATAATCATATTTTATGACATAATAATAATAGTGTTTGACTGTTTTAGTTTTTTCTTTTCACTAGAATATATAGCTGCGGAACCGTAGCTCATAGGTCCTTATGTTATTTTTTGACAATTTGCGGACTATGGTCTGCAAATAAGTAAAAAAATAACATAAGGACCTATGAACTACAGTTTCACAGCTACATGTATACCACATTTATAATAATTGATATTTATTAATTATCAATTTATGGTTTACGTTGGGAGGCTTGAGATAGAATTATCTGCATAATTTAATTTCTTAAACCATGTAAACAAGTAAATATGAGTGTACTTTCATATATATGCTAAGATGATCAGATATGTTTCGAGAGGTCTTCTAAATTTTCTGGTGATTTGTTCACCTTTTTCAGTCACTCTAAATTTATATTTAAGAATTGAATGCTTCTTTTTGCAACTTTATTGGGGTGTAAAAGCGTTGACCGAAATACATTTTGAAGTAACAAAAAGAAGTAGTGACAATACTTATAATTACATTAATTTTTTTAGTTAGATACTATCATAAAAACACGAATTTTATCAATTTTTTATTTACTTCACCTGTGCACTTTATTGTTGGACCTCGTGTTATCACGAATGATAAATTTTATTGTGTAATGCAATTGCCGTAAACATGTCGCACCGTAACTTGAGAATGACTTATCCAAATTTCATGAAACTTAATATTATTGTTTCTTATGACGGTCAAATGATCTGTATACTTTTTGGTGAAAATTAGATTAAAACTTTTTGAGTTACAGGACTTTGTTACTAAAACAGGGTTGTGTTTTTTCCCACATCGTGCTATATCTCAATAATGATTTATGATAATTGATTAAAACTTTACACACTTCACAGTTATATTAATCTAAAGAACTGTATACTTTTTGGTGATGATTCAAAATTGATTGTAAAAAAAAAGGGGGGGGTTTTGACATGTCGCGCCGTATCTCAAAAACAATTTATGACTACTTTACACACTTCTTAGTTATATTAATCTTCAGATCTTTATACTTTTTGGTTTTGATTCAAAATTTTATGTGAGAGATATTGAGTTTTTTGTTAAAAAAAGGTGTGTTTTCACATGTCACGCTGTATCTCAAAAACTATTTATGATTATTGCATAAAACGACGGGTGTATCATGCGCTCATGACGCAGCTGTTTATTTTCAGTTGACAGACAAATTCAAAAGTGGTCTTATAGCCAGTTTAGGCCACACCAAATTAATTTCTTGTTCTATGGATTTTTTACTTCAAAAATTGGGACGAGCGAGTGATTTGGAAATTTTAATAAAAAAAAAAAAAAAAATTGTACAAAAAATGTGTAAGTATTAGACAATATTTCATTATTTGATAATAAATTAAACATATGTCCTTCATACAAGGATACAGCTAGAGGGATTTAAAATTGATCTAGATGTAAACACTTTTATTTTAATGTTTCCAGCTTGTGAAAAATAAATATATTAAGAATGACGACATCTCATTAAACAGCAGCAAACGACATACACATGCCTTTTAAACACTTAATTGTTATTTTTGTGTCACAAACAATAATCGTAGGCGCATTGATCACTGTTCAATAATCAAGTAAATGTATCTGTGAATATATAAGTGATGACCATTCCAAGGAGAGATCTACATGTAGCGTGATTAATAATTGATCTAAGTAAAAACGGTTTTATTTTAATGCTTTCAGGTGAAAAATATAAGAATGACGACGTCTCCAAGACTCATGCAAAACCTAGCAAATGCTAGAATGGCCAATAATACCAGTATAACTGCTGCAGCAGAAGTAACCAGACTGGTCAGACAACACTTTGATCCTCCACCAGGTGAGTAATAAGGGTTATCCCATGAAAATGGATGGAGAACTGGAGTGAAGAAAAGGAAAACCAAAGACAGCTCCCCCCCCCCCCCCCATAAAAAAAAACAAAAAAAACCAATCAGTCATAGAGCAATTTGGCACACTTCAAATGGACATGAAAACATCAAGCATAATCAGGGTTCTCACTTAGGTGAGTCCATGGATTCATGAAAATCTATCTGGAATCAAAACTGGTGAATCCAAAGATGCATCAAGATTGGAAAAAATGTATTTATATATAAACTGAAAACTCAATAATTTTACAGCAAAAGTCATCTGAATTTAATGTCATTTCATTGCTCTTTAACCCTTTCACTGATTGCTGCCCAGAGAGAAGCTACTCTGAGACGATGGCTTCCCTGGCTACTATTACTCAAGTGGGAGATCTTCACAATAAATGTCAATAAAAACTTGTTTGTAGTTATTTGTGTATTTATTGCATTCACTAACACCATGTTCACAGTTTTTTTCATGTTTTGAATATTTTTTATTCATAAAATATTCAAATTTTCAAATTTTCGGCATTTATTTCTAGGTGAAATTCTCAAAATTCTGCTCTTTGACCCCAAATCGTAATTTTAAAACCCAAAACGGCAAAATTTTGAAAATTTTTATGAGGTTGTACAAATTCCTCACACTGAACGATGTCCATTCCAAGTGTTTTGTACATAAAACGACATTTTACGTCAAAAAAGTATACTAGTTTGGCTTCAATTCTTCCATATTCTTTCAATAAAAATGTTCCCTCATTTCAAATTCTCGTAAATTCCGTAAATTCGGTCTGATTTTGACACAGTTTTCAACAAACGGAAGCGCCATGTTTATACTTTCATCCGGGTATTCATCAAAGAAAGATAACTCATGTTTGCAATGTTTTGAGCGGGAAACATAAAAGATGTATTCCGATCCCGGTAAAACGGGACTCATCGTCAGCTGTCTGAAGCGTGAATCCCGGTAAACCGGGACTAATCGGCGAAAGGGTTAAGGTCATTGATACTTAAACAATAAATAATTTGCAATAAAATATTTTCTTATTTACTGTTGGATTCACCTTTGCCAAAAATGATGATCTTTGTCTCTGGACTCACCTTCAAAAATTCTAAGTGTGAGGACATTTTGGTACTCAATTTTGCAATGATAATAAGCTTATTCTTACTTGTATCATAGACATGTCATAGACATATAAGGTACTAGTCTTTCACATAGATGACACGTCAAGATATAAACTATAGATTGATTACAGCACTAAAAATGTGGTTCAAGTGACTAAAAAACTGATGAGCCCAACCTCAGAGACTAACACATGAACCTATTGGTCCCAGCTAAACCAACATGGATTAGAATTATTAAAACAAGTTTCTTAAAAAGCACTGGGGCTAATGTGATGGCTGTAACTGCAGTTACGTATATATCCAAAGATGGCAGACGATGATTCTGGTCAATATAAATTTCTTTTGTCAATTCTGTATTAAATAATTATGTAGTATTTTTCAGTATTTTGTGTCTTATTTAACATAGTTTGAAACTCATATTAAAGCTTAAATTTCTTTTCCTAGTTCAACCGCTAAATTGACATCACATTAATCCCAATGAAAATACTTCATCACCAGTGTTTTCCATAATTCAGAATTTCATGAGGGTCTGGATTAGGTTTATGCCTTATTATACAAGACGAGAGAAATGGTTTTCTGCAGAAAATACCTTGAAATCTTTAACATGATTAAAGACAGTATCATGAGTATTGTAGGATGCAATTATACATTAGGTAACCATGGTGACAGTCACTTTTCATTTTGTAATTTCTATGATTAAATGTAAATTTCAAATTACTAACTTAATCATGTGAATGCTGATTAAACTATGATATGTATAGATTATAACATGCCCTTTTCCATATTGGCCCTGGTATCATCCCGAGACTCCCATATCGGCCTCGAGGCTTTAGCCGAGGGCCGATATGGGTCGAGGGATGATACCTGGGCCAATATGGAAAAGACATGTTATAATCTTTTTATCACATATTTAAGTTTTGCAGAAAAGAGAAAAAAAGGTCAATTATAACAATTTAATGAAACATAAAAGGTAAAATCTTACACATTTTATCACAAACGTGTCGTAAAGGACGCAATGACGTCACGTCATTTGGAATCAGGGCACATTATCAATATACTCTTTTTTGCCCCGGGCAATTTTGAGGTTATTGCATATGCAAAACCTAAGGTATTCATAACAAATATGTGATAATATACAATTATAGCCTTTGTATGAGGTAGATACGAGGTTATATCCACCTAAGAGAAGCATATTGACTGAGGACGAAGTCCGAGGTCGATATGCTTCTCTAGGTCGATATAACATCGTATTGACCTCTATCAAAGGCTACAATTGTTATATTATTTAATCAACAACTATTGCATGAACAATGTAAATTTGGGGATTTCTAGAATGTATTTTTAGTAACATGCTGTATGCCCTGTGCAATATGCTGTTTTTGACCTATGAAAAGCTTAATAACACAACAGTATTGGCGTGCAATCTGAGTAAATACAAATGTACATGTGATCAAGTTTTAACGAATCACAAATCCTTAAAAATATTCAATTAATAATATATTTTATTTAAGCATCTCCATACAGATATCGGAAGGTGTGTCAAAAGACCAGTCAAACTTTGTTACACGAGAGACCAGAAAGTACCTGGCAGGAAAATTATGAACGAAGAGACCATCACATGAAGTGTGGCTACTATAGTCTTCCAAATGAACCATACAGAAATGTTGGTGGTCAGTTTGACCTTGATCCTTATGACCTTGTGTTGAAGACAATTTCAAAAAATTTAGATGTGAAGGTAATATTATAAATATATTAAAAGTAGATCAAGTGTTGGGCAATGTTTAAAAAATTTGAATAATTAATGTCTGATCTTATCCTCTGGGTCAATTCTTATTTGAGCAAATGATAGAAAAGGCAATTATCAATGAGTTTTTATTAGTCATTAATTCTGCAAAACAAAACTTTTGAAAATTTCAAGTTAGTTGTTTAAAATTCCTTGTGGCTGCAGATTGAAACTGCTTGTGACAATAAAAAAAAAAAAATTCTGCTTACCAATCCTTAAAAAATTCTTGTTAAGGGAAACCAACATTTGCTTTCTGTATAGGCTTGTATATTTAATAGTAAGTTATAATTTTATGAATAGCAAAGACAAAGTATATAATTGCATAAATATGTACATGTATACAAACACTGTAAGAGTAATGTAGTCAAGAGAAATCCAAAAAAGGAAGAAAATATGACTATTAATTATAAAAATATAATATGTACATGTATGTATGTAAACAATAAGCATCTGAAAAGAACAAGAGAGATAACTAAATAATTACCTACAAAATGGCCACCAAAAATCAGCATGTATTACTGTTTTACAGGTTTGGGATGCTAGATCAAGACATGGGACTGCTACTAAATCAAGACGTACACCGCAAAAGAAAAGAAGACAAAGTTTGCTTCCCCCGATATCTTATGAAAAGGTAAACATGAGCATTCCAAAGGAATTTAAAATTTAGAATCAATTACAGTCTTTTGAGAGATTATTAGGGCCCCGCCGACGGCGGGTCGCCCTATAGTGATCAGTCTGTCCGTCCGTCTGTCCGTCCGTAACACTTTCGTGTCCGCTCCATATCTAGAGAACCGTTATGATTTCATACTTAATACTTAACATGATTATTAACCAACACCAGAGGGTGTGTCATGTTGTATGTACAACTTCCTAGGTCAAAGGTCAAGGTCAAAAACTTTGGTTTCAGTTGACAACCCCGTGTCCTGTGGTGAAGATCGTGTCCGCTCCATATCTAGATAACCATTATGATTTCAAAGTTTATACTTGACATCCATTTTAACAACCACCAGAGGGTGTGTCATGATGTATGTACAACTTCCTAGGTCAAAGGTCAAGGTCAAAAACTTTGGTTTCGAGTTGACAATCCTGTGTCCTGTGGTGAAGATCGTGTCCGCTCCATATCTAGATAATCGTTATGATTTCAAAGTATATACTTGTCATACATTTTAACCACCACCAGAGGGCGTGTCATGATGTATGTACAACTTCCTAGGTCAAAGGTCAACGTCAAAAAAACTTTGGTTTCAGTTGACAACCCTGTGTCCTGTGGTGAAGATTGTGTCCGCTCTATATCTTGAGAACCGTTATGATTTCAAATATTATACTTGACATCCATTTTAACCAACACCAGAGGGTGTGTCATGATGTATGTACCACTTCCTAGGTCAAAGGTCTGTCTGTCTGTTGGTCTGTCCATCGCTAACAAATTTGATCCACATTATATTTTGAGAGGACAGCTGTTATTATTTCATACTTTATACCTGACAAACATTTTCAACTTAACATATATATTAACCAACACAAGAGAATGTGTCATAATGTATGCATCCTAGGTCTAAGATCAGTCTGTCGGTCTGTCCATCCGTTCGTTGTTCTTAACAAACTGTGTCCGCTCTACCTCTCGAGAACCATTAATATTTCATACTTTATACTTGGTGGGTCATAATATATTGAAGGCATAATTCTAAAAATATGTGACAAATATCAATTGGGCAGCACCTTTAAACATATTGTTCAAACATCAATCCATATATCCAGAAGTCACCTTAGAGTAGTAAACAATGAGTTCACATCATGCAGTCATATCACTATTATACTATGAAAGTAAGATGAGAATATTTATCAGTTTTAACTTAAAATCTTAGATCAAAATCACACATGAGACTATGTAATAACTTCAAATAATGCTTCATATCAGATTATCCATACAACTTATTTACCCCACGTTATTGACAGCGGGGCCCACAGAGATGGCTCCCATCTCAATGATATCTAGTTTATTTATGATTCCTATTTGTAAGTTGATAGATTTACCCAGCCCACATCTACCATGGTACCGTCATCTTTATGCCCCATTTATGGTCATTATGTTTTCTGGTCTGTTCGTTTGTCCGTCTGTCCTGCTTCAGGTTAAAGTTTTTGTTCGAGGTAGTTTTTGATGAAGTTGAAGTTCAATCAACTTGAAACTTAGTACACATGTTCCATATGATATAATCTTTCTAATTGTAATGCCAAATTAGAGATTTTCTCCAATTTTCACAGTCCACTGAACATATATAGAAAATGACATTGCGGATGGGGCATCCGTGTACTGGAGACACATTATTGTTGAGAATATGAAATAGCTTATTGAAAAGTAAACATGTTCTAAAAATTCCTTTAAATGTCAATTTCTATCAAACTTTATAAAAATGTATGTTTTCATTCCAATAGTTGCTGGTTCTGTTTCAAACAATAAAAACTTACCACCGTGCTATAACCAAGTTGCTGCCAAGCATGTTGGAAGTGCTGTTACACACAGACATTCAATCAACAATCTTGTCTGTATAAACTTCTCTGTTTTAGGGTGACATTATAAGTGTTTGTGTGATAAACATTGCTGTCTCAATTACAAAATCTGTTGAACTACATACAGAATTCACTCTTAACTTCCCATACTTGAAAATCTATTTTATCCTGAGTGCTATAAATAGTTTCCTTCAAAATATGTAGTTTTAATTGATGAAGATATAAAGGTTTTTTGGGGTTTTTTTTTTGTAGAGAGCTAAATCTCCCACAAAGTCAGAATGTCAGCTACTTGAAGATAAACAATCAGATGGAGGAATCAGTACTATAAAAGATCAGATATATGACCTTCAAACGGCAAAGAAATACGTACTAGCAGGACAGTCTTTTGAAAACTTCATAAAACAACTCCAGGTATGTATACAGCAAGATACCGTAAAGCGGGTTATTTTCCCAGATTTCATGTTTTTAAGCCCAGGAAATTGGGATCGGGATCCCTCTGACCCTCCTCTCTAGTGTGAGGTAAAAAAGTGTGAAATCTGAATAATTTTAAATTAGGATTTATTCTCAATTAACCATGTTAACATCAGAGTATTTTAATCACGATATGTATGAAATATTTGCCACTCGATTTTTTAAACACCAGTCCATTATAACATCCTTGTATTGCCGATTTATGATTACTGTAAAGCGGGAAATTATTGCAAAGTCTTTATTTCACGATTTACTAACACAATCCCAATTTGCCCCATTTTGAATTCGCGATTTCCCAGTGGCCTAATATAAATATTTTCATAAACATGATAAATGATTTGAAAAGTGAACAGCTTTACTTAAATCAAGTGATAGAAATCTTTTGTTTTCAGTTCATTAATGTTAAAGTATGGATGAAAACGTTTGTCATGTTTGCTTGTAAAAACACATTCTCAATAACAAAAAGTAGACCTAATTAGGAGTTAATTGGAATTAACAGCTGTCAGGATTAATGCTAATTAAAAGATATTTTGATTTGATTAATCTGTGTGTTGGATTCAACAAGGTGATTCTTTTTTGACTGATCGACAGGTGTCATTTACATATTTTTGTTTGCATAACAATATCAGTAATGTCCGCTTACTAGAGATAACTTCTGTGTTAATAAGATTGCTGACGTGAGTTAAAGATGTGACTTCTAACATTGCTTTTCATTAAGACTTTCAGTTAGGATTTGAGGTATAGATGTGTCCCTCTATTAAAGCAGTGCATTACAGTAGTCCTCAAAATATTCTATTCATATACGTAGATATAAGAAGATGTGGTATTAGAGCCAATGAAACAACTCTCCATCCAAGTCATAATTTGTAAAAATAAAGGTATGGTCTTCATGTTATGAAAATTTTTTCCTTGATATTTTCAATTCATACGGCGAAAATGAAACTGCCGTGAACATTTCCTTGTTTACAGTAATTACTTCTTTTTTTTTTCTTTTAAGGACATCAAAGCCAATAAGATTAATAAGTCAGTTAAAAAGAATGAAATGGTCCTCATCCCAATGTCAGATCCCTCAATGGAACTCACAGACACAAAAGTGCAGTCTACGCCAACGCCATTGTTTGGTAAAAGTTCTGCAATAAGTTTCAATACATGTACAAACAAGAAAAACCTTAAACAAGATGTTCTTTCAATGCAAAATACAGGATCTGCCACACCTGAGAGTTCAAAATTGACAATGATAGAAAGTCGTAAAATGTCTGTTTATTTACGATCAACCACGTCAGTAATGGCTGTAATGGACCTACAAGCGGCTGCAAGGTAAGTGGCATCCAACCCGTAGATAATTAAGGAACTTTATGCATATATTTATTAAATATTGAAATTTTCTAAACAATAGACAAACATGCTAAATTAATAATTGTGATTCCGGTAAATTAGCTGCATAAAATAAATACTGTCAAAATTAAGAATGTAATTTTTATGCCCCCAAGATTATCCATGACCTCTTCATGCAGTTAGTACCAAAAATATGTCCAACTACCTGTCATTTTCTGAATATTAAAAAACATCCTGCAAAATATTAAAGATGTACCTCCAAAATTGTAGGAGACAATAGAACAAACAATGTATTCTAATTTGGACAGACTGAAGGACGAATGAGCTTTATTCTCCTACTGTAAAATCTTCATACATAGTGTTAAATTTATATGGTTGGGGGGGGGGGGGTGGAGGGAGGCATCATTTGTGTCTTACAGACCGTAAAAATTTCAAGAAGTATGCCATCACTGTTTGTCAAATCTTAAATATGTGGAACTATATAAATACTCATGCATATGGTAGAGCAGGAAAAGGGGGGCATTGTCCATATCTAGTTTATTTTTACAATACCTTTTCCGTCACAATTCCCCAATTATAAAAACATAATAAAAATTTCTGGATGATTCCATTATTAATTTTAGACTATTTGTGTAATAGACAGAAAATTGTCATAAAGAGGTCTCAAACTGAAAGGGAAAAACACAAAAATACTGTAATCAATGCTAGTACACATATATATAATAACTGCATGTTCTCCCATTTCTTATTAGTATTAATAAATGGCGTGAAACTGTATCACCAGTGCTCAAGGTTCACTTGTACATTTGTAATTAAACAAAATAAAACTCGGATAAAAATTTAAAGCACTTGTAATAGGAATATTGTCAAAGTATATCTATATATAATAAACAGACTTTTATTTATAACCTTAGACATGTTAGATTTAACTTAAATAGATAATCAAAGGATATGGGGTATATATCCATGTCAAAAAATAAGTACATGCATGTATCTCTTATGAAGTCAGTTTTCTCTGGTCCCAATATTGACTTTGAACTATAACTTTTAGGATTAGGGCTATTCCAGAAAAAAATGTATGGAGGGGTTGGAAGTCTGTTTTTGTCAGCACCCGCCACCCAGACAATTGTAATTGAGAATAATAGTGCATTATAGTGTGAAAAGTTGCTCTGATACCCATCACCCATGTATTATTAATATAATGTGCCTTCCAACCCCCCCATACCTTTTTTTCTGGAAAAGCCCTTAAGGCATAATAAGACAAAATGTAAGAGTTGACTCATAAGCACTCATACCACATTTTCTTATCAATATTGACTGTACTTTTGTTTTCTTCAGGGAACGTAAAGAAAGAATGAAGAGAATACACATTGAATACCTTGAAGCAGTGAATATTATTCTAAATAGTCTCTATAATATGAAAACAAAGGATTTAAAATCAAAGGTCAGTAGAAGAGGGGTGAAAGATACCAGAGGGACACTCAGACTCATATATCAAAAATAAACTGACAATGCCATTGCCAAAAAAGAAAAAGACAAGCAGACAAATAATAATACACAAGACATAACATATAGAAAACTAAAGACTCAGTAACACTAACCCCACCAAGAACTGGGGGTGATCTCAGGTGCTCCAGAAGGGTAAACAGATCCTGCTCTACATGTGGCACCCGTCATGTTGCTCATATTATTACAAACCAGGGCCTACTTCGATTTGTCCAACTTGGGTTAGTAGAGTCTGTCAAGTTTACTCGACTGACATTCGAAACCCCCACCCCCCCAGTTTAACCTTTTAAACCTACCAGAAGAACCTCGACATAAACCCTGGGTCAGGGCAGGTTTAGTACAGTTTCAAGATGGCGTCAAGTAGTTAATGATACAAATAAACTGGAATTTGACAGAATACAGACGAGGGAAATTTATTTTTGCCTGTATTTTGGAATAAAAAAATATTGTTAATTTGTGAATCATTACTGTCGGTGATGTTCATAAATAAAACAAAATTATTTTTTTTCTGAACGAACTTTTTTTTTCTTAACCCTGTTTAGCTCTCTTTCAAACTATTTTTCAAAAGCATACAGGCCAGGACTTTTCTTTCTGAAACATAATGTATTTTTTGTTATTTTAATGCTCAGTAAAAAAAATCAATCACTTCCCGTCGATGGAAGAGATTTTACTTTGATTTCGGAACGGTTGCGCACATGCACATTAGAATCGATATTTTAACTCAAGTCAACCGGAGTTGGACGAATTAAAGGTAATTAGTCAAATAGGTACGGTCACATTCATAGCTGTTACATAATCTAGTGTAGTAATGTTAGAAAAGGGGTTGTAAGTTTGAACCCTGCTATTGCGGGTGCACTGGAATCCAATATCAATTGACTAGGATTGTCAGATTTCCTATAGAAGGTTGTGGTTTTCTCAAAGCACTCCAGCTTCCTACACCAAAAAAAACTGCCCAATAAGAAATAGCCCAAAAGGCGTGCTTAAAAGTGGCGTTAAAATACATAACGTCAAATCAAATCATAAATAATGTGAACCGATGCAAATAAAAAAACAGATATAACAGACAGCAACCATTGTTAAACACTGAATTGAATGCTTTTTAACGTATTTTTTTATACACGTTTATCTCTTTGTAATCTAAATATGTCCCTTTAAATTTTAGCTATATTAATCTGGGTTTTTATTTCAGACCCCTTTATCATTTGACCATCTGAAGCAGTTGAGAAAGGATACAGTCTTCACACTACAAACTCATGGCGATGGAAATATGTAAGAAACTAAAGGATTATTTCTGTGCTACAAAAATGTAGGATAGAAACTTTTAGCAAAATATTTGTCTTTAGATATATTTAAACCTCATTAAAATCTACTGTATTGTAAATAAACTCATTATAGATACTAGGAATAAAATTTTATATTTACGCCAGACGCGCATTTCTTCTACAAAAGACTCATCAGTGAAGCTCGAATCAAAAAATGTTTTAATGGCCAAATAAAGTACGAAATTGAAGAGCATTGAGGACCAAAAATTAAGAAGTCGACAGCAAAATCTTTTCCATCGTACAAGGAGTCTGAATACCAATGTTCCAACAACTTTCTTACGTTTATAAAAACAAATATTTGACAATTCTTACTTATATATTATATATATATATATATATATTATGTTACTAAGATCTGAATAAAATTTATTTAATTTAAAATTATGTCTACAGACACAGTAAAAAAAAATGATTGCAGATTTTTATTTGCATGTACCTTTTAAGATAATAATTTCTAGCTTTTAAAATTTACAGTACTGTAGAAACATTATTTTTTCTAAATTCAAAGAATGACAATTTTCTATAGATATTATTATTGTGTATGCAGACTTTGCAACCTCGAAATAAAATATCAACGAAAATGTAAGTTTACAAGAATAAAGAAAATTGAGACCCAATAAAAATTAAATAATTCCACACAGTAAATAAGCTGTTTATTTGCAGGCTGAGTCGACAATCCAGGCCCTATAAGAATGCTTCAGTTGTCAGCACTGTAGCTTCAGAGAATAAAGTTGGTGGTTTTGCAGGACTGTTTGCCAAAAAGAAACCATCTAATATGTTTGTTCAGGTTGCTATGCTTCCAGCAAAACTGGCACCAAACAAATTTGGGTAAGGCTAAGAAAATAAATATTGTTTCTTGTCTCCTGGTAGGAAAAAAATATGCTTAATAGGAAGGTAGATTACCTTGATTTCTCAGTGAAATAAAATGTGATAATTTTACATTTTAATCTATTGCCCTCCCATATATATGACTTTTTTTTTGAAAAATGTAGAAAAGAATTATGACATAAATATGAAGAAACAGTCAATACATGTTCATTGTTGCTATAAATCTAGTGTGATTTCAAAAATTTGAAAAAAATGGGCACAAATTTTAAGTCATCTCATTATGACCGAAATTGTGTGAAAAAAAATCCAGATCCTTGATCAGAACAATACTTAACTTTTTCAGTCAAATGTTTAAGCCAAAAAATTTCCAGATCCTTGATCAGAACAATGTTTATCTTTTTCAGTCAAATGTTCAAGCCAAAGCAAAAGGAACCTGAGTTGAAATTAGAATCCTGGGAGGACTTTCTGGCAGTTGATCCACACACACCAATGCCAGAGAAAAAAAAGAAGAAGATGTTTGCCACAGGAGTTATGGCCCTTGTCAAGGCAGTTCAGTGGCAAAAGTAAGATAATATAGAATAATTAAGTCATTTGCCATAGCAGTTATGGCCCTTGTCAAGGCAGTTCAGTGGCACAAGTAAGATAATATAGAATAATTTCTTTTAAATAATGTTCTGTAAAAAAAACACTGTGTCACTTCTTATACTGACGTTTTCAGTAGATATGTTTTTAGGATGGAAATAAATGAACTTTAAGTATATTTTAATGGAAGAGCCATTATGCCTAGGTCACACATTCATGGATCACCTGGCCGGATCCGCTACGGAGTAAATCACACAGATGATCCCGGAAATGGAGTTTCTGTAGTCTGATACGTATCCTATACGGATGCACAACGGTATGACTATGGGTTTTGACGTTACTACCACTGATAATGAAGGACGGGGTTCATTTTGGCAACACGAGTGATACAGGTTCTTACGGTAAGACAGTAAAATACGGAAATGACACAGTTTACTACGCAACGACAAGGATGTACTGAGGATAAAGAACGGTTTACTACGGTATAAGTAAGGGTAAGTACGAATGAGAAAGGACTGAAATGGAATCGCACAAACCGCCACATTTCTATAACTTACTTGTTATTCATCATTTCTATATGGCAGTTAATTGAGATTTTTTTCAACCTTGTTAAATAAATCATTTATCTGCCTGTCTGTACTATGTAGTGTTATTCGTAATCCTCGGACCAATGACATGTAGCAGTTGGGTGGAATCAGAAAAAATGAAGCAAAAGTGTGACATGGGGGGTCCAATTTCAAACTTAATATTTTGTATTTATTTTTGTCTTGCCCTATTACCAATACTTTAAATTTTATAATTCCAAAGTTTCAGGCCGAACAAAACAGACACATTGAATAATCTTAAATTTTAATAGCATACATCTCAAAAATATTTAACAGAAACCATACCACTTAAAAACAAGTTTGGTAATAAAACAGTCAAGAAAACATTGCTCAGACCTTTTCCAAATGAAAGTCAATGTAAAAAGGAAAATTTTAAAACCAAAATTTCCATCTTTTCTGCTAAATCATATAATAACAATCAAATTGAATAGCTTAATTTGAAAAAAATAATAGTAACTAGTGATTGAAGTTTTTGCCAATAAAAAGAATCTTAATATATTTCAGTTACAATAGTAAACTTTGAAAGCCCTGAGATTTTGTGATCATTTGCAAAAAACAAAATGTCATTTCATTGTACCGTTTTAATGTAATTGTATGTAGAAAAAGCCTTCTATTTTCAGTATTTTGTCACACTCCTGACATATTTTATAAAGATTGAAAAATGCTTTAAACTTTCACAAAAAATCACTAAACACATTGCTATATCATTGATTTCAATTTCTGATATCTTTACCCATAGAACAGGACTTTCTTTTTAGGACCATTTGAAAAAAACACAAAGAGAGGCACCCCAAAATGTCAGGAGTGTGACAACTGTCTTTAAACATCTACCAAAGAATACAAAGGACTTAAATGTTTTATTTTTTTTATTTTTCAGAAGTGGCTATTCTAAAGAGAAGAAAAAAAAATCATTACCACTGTGATATGTTTATATCATAGATGTGGGAGTGCATTATATATGTCAGGAGTGTGACGCTTTTTTAAGGCATTTTCTGTCAATTCATAATTTCACAAGAACAAGTTCCACAAGTTTCTTTGTGTAAGAAATGTTAAAACCAAGTAATATTCATATCATTTACCTCTTAAATGTGTTATTTATCATGATTGTTTTGGCACAATCAGTTTTAATTAGTCATTTTTCTATTTTTTGTGCACTGAGTAATGCAAATTTATCAAAGGAAATAAGTGTGTACAACTATAATATCATATAGGAAAGTGAGGAAATGAATTTTGTACAAAATAGAACAATTATTTTGATTTAAAATGGTATATTTAAAGATGTTTCAAGGATTAACCATTCAGATGTAATTCGTCACACTCCTGACATGAATTTAACAATTTAAGAAAAATATGAAAATTAGCTTTATTTTTAGGACAGATAATTGAAAGACAGCTAGTAAAATGAAGAAACTTTTGGTAAACCTTCCATTCCTTAAAACATCTACCAGATTTGCTGAAATAAGCAGGGCAAAATTTTCTAGAAGAAATGATTCAAAGAAAGAGACTTCGAATGAGAGAACTCGCAAATACTGGCTGAATCTGAAATTAAAAATTGATCAGCGGAAGTTTGACCATCTTAAAATAAAAACCTATAAAACCAAGCTAACAAAAAAAAGCTTAAAGAAAGAAGAACTTCAAATTCCAAATTTTATAAACAATATATATATAAAGAAAAACAAAGGCAGTGGCAGAGAAACAGTAGAAAAAAAGGAAGAAAGATAAAAAAGAAGTTGGGTTGAATAAGGACTTAGAATGGAACAAAAACAGCTCAAAAATTAAAATGAGAACAGATCTGTGACTGTGTCAGATTCCAGATCTACAGTGAGAAAACCTGCACAACAAACAAGAAAACAATTGCCACAAAACAAAAATGCTTATAAATGATCCCTTCTAGAAGGCCCTTCTGGGTGTAGCATTTTTTATGATGTGTTTCAAAGAACTCGTCCAAGCATTTGGGTTTTGTGGCAGTTGTTTTCTTGTGTGTTGTGCAGGTTTTCTCACTGTAGATCTGGAATCTGACACAGTTACAGATCTGTTCTCATTTGAATTTTTTAGCTGTTTTTGTTCGATTCTAAGTCCTTATTCAACCCAACTTCTTTTTTATCTTTCTTCCTTTTTTTCTACTGTTTTTCTGCTACTGCCTTTGTTTTTCTTTATATTGTTTATCAAATTTGGAATTCAAAGTTCTTCTTTCTTTAAGCCTTTTTTTGTTAGCATGGTTTTGTAGTTTTTTATTTTGTTTAAGATTGTCCAACTTCCTCTGATAATTTTTTAATTTTATATTCAGCCAATATTTGCGGGTTTTCTCTTTCCAAGTCTCTTTCTTTGAATCATTTCTTCCAGATAATTTTGCCTGGCTTATGTCAGCAAGTCTAGTGGATGTTTTAAGGAATGGAAGATTTACCAAAAGTTTCTAAATTACTAGCTGTCTTTCAACTATCTGTCCTAAAAATAAAGCTAATTTTCATATTTTTCTTAAATTGTTAAATTCATGTCAGGAGTGTGACGAATTACATCTGAATGGTTAATCCTTGAAACATCTTTAAATATACCATTTAAATTCAAAATGATTGTTCTATTTTGTACAAAATTCATTTCCTCACTTTCCTATATGATTTTATAGTTGTACACACTTATTTCCTTTGATAAATTTGCATTTACTGTGCACAAAAAATAGAAAAATGACTAATTAAAACTTATTGTGTCAAAACAATCATGATAAATAACACATTTAAGAGGTAAATGATAGGAATATAACTTTGTTTTAACATTTCTAACACAAAGAAACCTGTTGAACTTGTCCTTGTGAAATTATGAATTGACAGAAAATGCCTTAAAAAAAGCGTCACACTCCTGACATATATAATGCACTCCCACATCTATGATATAAACATATCACAGTTGTAATAAATTTTTTTCTTCTCTTTGGAATAGCCACTACTGAAAAATAAAGAAGAAGAACATATTTAAGTCCTATGTATTCTTTGGTACATGTTTAAAGACAGTTGTCACACTCCTGACATTTTTGGGTGCTTGTATAGAAGTTAATCCAATATGTGAATTATGCACCTCAGGATGTCTGTATAGCCTTTTATGGATAGCTTATACATGTATACAATAAATACTTACCAGTTTTACACACAAATACTCCTTTAAAATACAACCATAACACTTTAATTTAGAAATTATCAAATTTTGCCAATATTAATTTTTGGTACATACCTTTTCACAATGTATATTTATTTACATAATATTTGTGCAATGATAACACCAATCTATAATCTACAAAACCTAGTAGTGAAGAATGAACATAAACCATCTTCATATACATGCATTCATCATAATAATTTTTACTCAACATGTAAATTATTAAAAAAAAATCCTGTCACACAAAAAGCGTCACACTCCTGACAAATTTGACATGTTTTTTTAATAAAACTTTTGGCTGGTACAAGATATCTAAATGAAATTTGGCTGCAAGTTAGCTGGTATTGAACTTGTTGGTTTGACATTTAATTTACTTTCCTAAATATAATGGGGGAAACAATATGCCCCAATATGTTAAAATCTTCATTTTTTCTGATTCCACCCAGTTCTTGAAACATATTTAGGACTATTCTTCACACAATTGAGTCATGGAGGGCTCAAACTTGCCATAGATAGGGATGTCAGTCCCTAGACCACCATCTACTTTGCCTCCTGTCACCTCTACGTCTGTCATCAAGTATCTCAACCCTGCCCTATCATTTTGTGCCATTCCAGCCAATTATTTGCAAGCAGCAGTTGTTGATTATTCATGTTGGATAATCAGTATGTATACCTCAACGTCAAGACACAGAATAAGTAGCTTTAGGGCCCTACAGGTATGAAGTATTTATACAGAAGCTAACCTTATGTCAGTCTGTCATTGTTACAGACATAATACTGTGGATTCATTATTTTATTTTTTTTTATTTTTATTATTTTCAAGATTTACAACAAATACAACACATCAAACATACATACAGTATTAGCGATAGATTTGAATATATATTTATTTATGACAATACACATTGTTGTAAATTATTTTTTTCTATTTATATGGAAAAAAAAGAAGCAAGAAAATACAGAAGAAAATATAATTAGAGTTAAATGTTTATGTACCACTGTGTGGCACTTGAGAATTGTAAAGAATTTTATAAAAAAAAAAAAAAAAAAAGGAAGAGGTTAAAAAATATCCCGTAAGATTTTCAGTACATAATAAATTGTGCTATTAGATACAATATTTTATGTTAGTTTTGACAATAAATATAGATTGTAAAAACAAATGACAAATTGAATTATAAAAATAATTCTTTAAATGCATTCCACATGGTATCAAAGTGTTTTTGCCTCTATTTTTTCTAAATTGTACATATATTTTAACTTTTCTTTAATGGCACTGACTGAAAGATCTTTTGAAAAACATCTACTGTTGTATATATATTGTTTCATGTATAGAAAAATCAAATTATATGGGTCACCTTTTCGAACTTTTGATATATCTCCAAAAATAAAATTCAACTTATTCAATGGCGGCTTACCCCACCAGATAAGAACCAATAATCTACATCTTGCAAAAAATTTTGGATAATCTCACAATTCCACAGAATATGTTCAATAGTTTCATCTTCTAATTTACAAAAAGTACATAGAGGGTTATCGATAAGTTTGATTTTACATAAAAATTTATTTGTGGCAAGAATTCTATGGTTGATTCTGTACTGAAGCCACTGTAGTTTTGTATTGACAGTGACTGTAAAAGGTAGTTTGAATATATGTTTCCAAATGAGATGTTCACTTAATATTTCACTCCACTTCAGTTGTCCTGTTGGAGTCACCTTGTTACTTATGAGTATTTTGTACATATCTTTAGTACCTTTTCTACTTTTAAGAAAGACTTGTAAGCAAGCTGGAATAAATGGACAACATAACTTATATGAACCTTTTTTGTAATTGTTTGCTGCTTTTTTAATAGCAGAAATAACACTCATGTAATTCAAAAAAATTACATTGATATCTTAACATTGCTGTAACAATTCTAATGAAATAAAACATCCATGTTCATCTATTACATCATTGACATATTGTAAACCATGATTAAACCAATGTTGATAAAAAACAGGTTTATTACCAATTCTGATCATTATTTGTTAAACCAAATAGGACTTGATAAAAAATATTCATAGTCCATATTTCTGTCTTTATCAGTAATCATTTCCCATGCTCTGAATACATCTTTCCAAAAACTGTTTTTGATATATAAACTAGCTTGTTTGATATACTGAACACCACAATTAAAAAGTTTATTTTTATCAATATCAGACATCAAAATACTTTGCCACTTATTATCTCTCTGAAAAATCCTTCTTATCCATGATGATTTAGTGCCATGGTAAAACTATAAAGATCTATCATTTTTAATCCTCCCTCCAAATATTCTTTAATCAATATGTCCTTCTTCACTCTATGAATAGGAGAATTCCATACAAAAGAATAAAAAATGTCATTAATTTTTTGGAAGACACTGTTTGAAGGATTAGGCAAAGACATATATAATAAGGTGGTTTAAAATAGGTAAAACAAGAGTTTTTATCAAAGTTATTCTACCTATCACTGTAAGGTTTCTTTTTGACCATTGTTTTATTATGTTCTTAATCTGTATAATTTTATCATTATAGTTGATGTTGACAATATTGTCTAAGTCCACATCAAAATTTATCCCAAGTAGTTTAAAAGTTGTCTCCCCCCATGAAAGGCTAACGTCGGGACATAAAATTTCCTTGTTATACTTTTTACTTCCAAACCAAATTACTTGTGTTTTCTCAAAATTTATATTTAAACCAGATATTTTTGCAAACCAGTCCAATTCAGATAAGGATTCATATAAAGATTTTTCACTACCATCTAAAATCAATGAAGTGTCATCAGCAAACTGTGACAACTTATGCTCAACTTGAGTTACTTCAATACCATTAATTTCCTTATTTCCTCTTATCTTTAGTGCAAGAATCTCAGCACAAAGGATGAAAAGATAAGGTGAAAGGGGATCACCTTGTCGACAGCCCCGACCTATGTTAAAAAATTCAGAAAGGTTACCCCCTTGTATAACTGCAGACTTGATATTATTATGAAAAGCTTTTATCCAGTTGATAATTGATTCCCCAAAATTAAAGAACTCTAAAACATTTAGCAAAAAATCCCAAGAAATAGAATCAAAAGCCTTTTCGAAATCAATTAACAACAAGAGTCCAGGTATTTCGTGATCTTCTGTGTATTGCATGATATCATATAAAAGCCTTATATTTTCTCCTATCCTATGTACCTCCCACTAATAAAACCAGTCTGATCTAGATTAATAAGTTTGTCAAGGACAGTCTTAAATCTGTTTGCAATTACTGCTGACCCAATTTTATAGACAGTGTTTAAAAGTGAAATAGGACGCCAATTTTTCAAAAAATGACGTGGTTTATTTCCTTTTGGAAGGCAAGTAATAATTCCTTGCTTTTGTGTTACTGACAATTCTCCCTGTTCTGAACCATAATTTAAAGATTCAACCACAAAAAAATGGAGATCTTTCCAAAAAAATTAAAAAAATTCAGTAGAAAAGCCATCAGAGCCAGGAGTTTTATTATTTTTCATATTTTTTAATGCCTGTCCAGCCTCTTTGACTGTGATTTTACCCTCTAAGCTCTCCTTCTCATCATTAGAAAGTATTGGAACATTTACATTTTTAAGATCTTCTTTCAGATCAGCTACTGAACTTGAGTTATCTCTCTTCTTATATAAATTTTCATAGAAAAGTTTTACTTCTTTTAAAATTTTGTTCTGATCAGTAAGTATTTCCCCATCATCTCTTTCAATTTTTGGTATAATTTTACTCATAAAATTTTTTGACTCCAGTCCACAAAAATAATTTGTTGGTTTTTCACCTTCCTCTATCCATTGAACACGTGATCTGACTATTTTACCCTTTAATTTTTTAATACGTAATTGCTCAAGTTCAATTTTTTTGCTCTCAAGTTTAGTTATTGAAAGTTCGTCAACATTCTCCTCTAACTGTATAATTTCATTTCGTAAAGTTGTTTCCCTTTTTTCAGATTCCCTTTTTTTGTAACTGGAATAAGAAATACTTTTCCCCCTGATTTCCATTAATAAAGTTTCAAGAAAAAGTTGGTGATTAATTCTCATTTGAATATCTTCATTATCCATCTCATCAATATTGTCAAAATCATAAACTAGTGCACAATATTGTGCTTTGATTTCACTAATCTTTTGTTTAACTGTATTTATATATTCTATATCATAAAGTAAGGAGTTGTTGAACTTCCATAAACCTTTTCCTCTAATAAAAGGATTAAATTCCAGTTCAAGTAATACCATAGAATGATCTGAACGATAACTTGGATGTACTTCACAGTTTTTGAGACTATTTAACATATTATCTGTAAGAAGAAAGAAGTCCAATCTAGCCTGTTTAAATGGAGTTCTTTTTCTCCAAGTATACCTTTGGACATTGGGATAAAGCTCCCTAAATGGATCTATTAAACTTCTTTCTTCCATGATTCCTAAAATACTATCTCTAGCCTTAGGATTATTAGTATGTTTGTAGTTACAATAATCTATATAAGGGTTCTGTACAAGATTGAAGTCACCACAAATTATGTAACTTTCATTTTCAAAATCATCAACAATGCCCATAATATTATCAAAAAAATCAGGACTATCCATATTTGGTCCATATAAGCACACTAAAGTAGTTTTTTGATTTTCTACAAAAATTTCTAAAATCAAATAGTTACCATTTATATCTTTTTTTCCTTTTAACACTTTGAACTCAAAATTATTGTTGAATAATATAGCAACTCCTCTAGAATTGGAACTGACAGAAGAAAAATAACTTTCATATCCCCACATAGATCTAATACTATTTTCTAAATCACTTGTAAAATGTGTATCCTGGATACAGTATATATTACATGCTTTTAACTTCAGCATATTAAAGACATCTTTTCTTTTAACTTTATCTCTGAGTCCCTGACAATTAACAGATAGAATTTTTAAAGAACCCATATTTGTAATAACTTTGTATCAATATACAACATAAAATATTTTTCAAAAACAGCACAACATTGCTGACAGTAACAGGATATATAGATATCAAACATGATAATTAGCAGAAATTGAAGACAGTAAATTTGAAGAAATTGTAATGAAAAAAGATTAAAAACATATGTAAATGATTCATTATTATTAGTTGGTACCAATATTCGTGAGTTTCCTGGGTACAGGTGAACAACGAATTTCAATGTTCAACGAAATACAAATTTCTATAAAGTTGTATCCTGACTTTGGCAGAACCTTGAAATCAAATATCCTCGAAAATTCAAGGTTTCCGCAATCCACGAAAATTGGTACCAATGTAATAAAAGAATCCACAGTATTCCATATGTTGTCATGTTGTAACGTAGTAAACTGTAATAGACTCTTAGAACCCTGGCTGATACCTAGCTATCCGTGTTACAACGTAATAAAAACTTACCCCTTACGTGGCACATTTGTAAGAAATGGTATCGTATCCTTACCAATTCATGGTGTAACCATAATAGTAAGTACTTCTCCGAAACTAGCCGTAGCAATCATTTTCGCCTCCGAATAAGTACGGATTAATACGGTTTTGACAGGGACTATAACGGATTAATACGGTTTAGTAAGGAGTTACTACAGTCGTTTGATCCGTGGTCAAATTTTGTGCAGGTTCAAAAATTGTCAAGGATTTACAAGTACTACTATGATCTACTACGAATGACTACGACAACAATACGGATATCTACGGACTAATACAGATTGCCACGAATGATGCCAAATAGTATCCGTAGCTAATCCGGCCTCAAATCTGTGAATGTGTGACCTAGGCATTAGTAATTCCATTAATTTGTTAAAAAGTTATTAAGATTTTCAATCATCATGCTCTATTCCCAAAAAGCTGGACTTTTCTTCCTTTTATTTGATTAATTTTGGCAACTGATAGCGAGTGAAGGTGTAGCAATATGTCGAAATCTCTTTCAGCAATCTTGCTATTATAGCACCATATGAATTTATCTCTAGCTATGTAAATCTGCAAAGCCTTGGAGAAAATGTCTACCCGGTAGAATTTCACAAAACTTTTTTCTAGAAAAAACTGTTACAGAATTCATTAGGTGAGGGGTATGCATGGTATGGGAGGCACTCAAATTAATAAATAAATTAAAAAAAAAGAAAAAAAGTAGTCAGGTTTTTACAATCCCTGTACAACACCACCTTATTATGGTGTTAACAGGTTTGATTTATAAAACAAAACTGTTTAATAATAGACTATATTTTTATTACCCATTTATGGGCATTATGTTTTTTCGGTCCTGTTCTTCCGTCTGTCTTAGTTCAGGTTAATGTTTTTGGTCAAGGTAATTTTTGATGAAGTTGAAGTCCAATCAACTTGAAACTTAGTACACATGTTCCATATGATTTGATCTTTATAATTTTAATGCAAAATTGGAGTTTTTACCCCAATTTAATGTTTCCACTGAACATAGAAGATGATAGTGCGAGTGGGGCATCATTTACTGGGGACACATTCTTGTTTTTTTCTATTTTTATTATGCCCCACCTACGATAGTAGAGGGGCATTATGTTTTCTGATCTGTGCGTCCCTTCGTCCGTCCGTCTGTACTGCTTCAGGTTAAAGTTTTTGGTCAAGGTAGTTTTTGATGAAGTTGAAGTCCAATCAACTTGAAACTTAGTACACATGTTCCATATGATATGATCTTTATAATTTTTATGCCAAATTAGAGATTGTTTCCCATTTTCAAGGTCAACTGAACATAGAAGATGATAGTGCAAGTGGGGTATCCGTGTACTATGGACACATTCTTGTTTTTTTCTATTTTTAGGAAATTAAGTGTAGCCAACGATGTTGGTGGTTCTTCTAGATCTCCAACGAAAACTAGTACTGACGGTAAATCACCAGAGGTACAAGACAGTACAGCAAAGATAGAAAATATAGCTCGACTACTACACAATGATCCAAACAAAAAACTACCTGCTATTAAGAAAACTCCCATCTGGCAAAGAATAGCTGCAGAAAAAGTGGATCTGTATGAAGAAAGTAAAAGGTATGCATTTAAACATCATTTGGCCAGATACACTGAGTAAGTAAAATTTAGGGTGGTACCAAACTCCTTAATTAAAATAAATTTGATTCGTTTAATTTTCATAAAATTTTGACAAAATATTTTCTTTGCCCTTTGACAAAAAAATAAAAACTTGAAAAAACTTGAACCACACACTTTCTCAGAAAAAAACATTGAACATGTTGGATATATAGCAGTTTGACAAACACTTATTTTGATAATTGAGAGGCTTTATATTTCCTTAACAATTAATACAACATGATTAATATGTAATAGCTGATTTTAACAGAGTTACAATGTATCTCCCTCATCCCCTGTAGTGCTAGGTACCACCTGAAGCAACATATATATTTATTAGAAATCTTAAATTTGAAGTTCGAACATAAATAATGTAATAAAGTATTGGATAAGAATAATTATAATGTTTGGTTCATATTTTTGTTACAATAAGTTTTGTATTTTATGTTTTGAAGTACTAAGGTTATTCAAAATATTTGTCTCTAAACTTTTGTTCTAAGTATATATATATTGATGATAATGCACTCACACACTGTCAACTCTTGAGCATAATTAATTAAATAACACTTAATTCGGACGAACCCCCCCTTGAAAACAAATAAGCTCTGTTAAAGTCAATGTTCTGTTCGAATTGTGACTGTTTAAGTCGAGTTTGTTAGTCCAACGAACCCCCCTTTGGAAATTCCTGGCTACGGGCCTGAAAATTATATCCGTAAAAAAAATATATCAGTACAGGAGATGACAAGAACATAAACAAGAGTCTCCTCATTGGAAATATCTGTACAATTTTAAAACGTGATCCAGACATATATAACATTGATCATGTTGATTGCAATGAACTACCGCGAGTTTCCCGTGAAAAAAAACCCAAATAGTTAACATGTTTATTAAACTCAATAATTTCACCAAGATTCTGATGTCAAACTAAAGTTGTTGTAGATAACTTTGAAATCAAAACAAAATGTGAATACCTTTTTAAAATTTTAGTCCCTTGCGTTTTCTAATTTATTTTCATTTAATAGCTAGCTCATTCTTGATGCAATAAAAAGAATAACTAATCAATTTTTCAAATATCGAAACATTTTCAACTCGTGACGGACCGAAACTGATAATTAACTCGTGCTCTTTGCGCATTCATAAATTAATGTGTTGTTCGGTCACTCTTGAATATTTATCTATATTTGAATACTTCGATTAGTTATTCTATAATTATTTTATTCTAGTGATAAAAAAGAAAAGATTGAACCAGAAGACATTGTCTGCAATATGAGGACCAAGTTTATTAATATGAAACATAAACATAAACAAGAAACAGATGCTGAAGTACAGAAATTGGAAAGGTAAAAGGTCAACATGGGGGTTGCAATTCAGAAATAGACCTTATACAAAAGAATATAAATACATCTGTTACAGCAGATTTCATTGAGTGTGTATTCAAAGGTAATATCGTTGGTTAGCTTGCTTGTTAGCTGAACCGTGAAGTCATTGTTAGGTCAGGTAAACTATCCTCCTTTAAGAGTAGACTAGTCCGGCAGATAACCAATCTATCTGTCTGTTGGACTAGGCTATTTTGAAAGAAGGGTAGTATACCTGACCTGATAATGAATTCAAGGTTCAGCTAACAAGCAAGCTAACCAAAGATACTACCTTTGGCTACATACTCAATGAAATCTGCTTTAACTTATTTCGGTTTATATCTCTACGGAAGTTGGTAAGTGTTTGAAAATTTAGTTGTTAGAACCTTACAAAACAGACCAAAATTCATCTTTTATTTGGTATTTGACTGTTCAAAAAATCAATAAAAGTCAAATGTTGGCACCTGTCCTAAGTCAGGAATATGGCCTTGCGGTCATAAAACTTTCAAGTCCGTTTTTTGTACTCGTACTCGAAAATCAACCAATCAAAATGCTGGATTTCATGTTTCGAGCACGATTTTTGTGCTCCGAGCACTGAGCAAAGTTTTATGACTTCAACCCCTGATATACAGTAGTTGTCGTCTGTTTATGTAGTTCATACGTGTTTCTCCTTTTTATATAGATTAGACTGTAGGTTTTCCCGTGTTTGAATGGTTTTAAACTAGTCAGTTTTGGGGCCCTTATAGCTTGCTGTTCAGTGTGAGCCAAGGCTCTGTGTCAAAGGCCATACCTTGACCTATAATGGTTTACTTTTATAAATTGTTACTTGGATGGAGAATTGTGTCATTGGCACTCATACCACATCTTCCTATATCTATTATCCATACTAGAACACACCCGTGATATCGCGGGTCCGTGACTTAATTAAAGTATAGAACTATGCGTATTATCTGATAAAGTCATGCCGATTATAAGATGCACAGTTTTCTCTGCTTTAAAAAAGCTTTCTGTTCAAGTTGAACCCGTCGACCTTGAACTTATCAATTATTGGTCATATTAATTATTTGGAAAACAAAAGTGCCTGGAATGAAGTATTTCTTAATCAACAGCATTGTCCTATATTAGTTATTTGATCTTTGATTCGCTGTTTTGCGTCATGCCGGCTAACAGATTGAAAACTGTACCTATACGCCTTAATTTAAGTCCAAATTTTTAGTATTCGTATTGTCATCTTAGAAAGTCATACTGATTAAAATACTACAATAGGGAACAATGTGACAATGGTTGAACTTAGTAGTGTCAACCCTGTGGTTATGACCTGTGTATATAGCAAAATCCTAAATACACCGTATGGTGGTGCGCCTGTTAGATGCGGAACGTACAGTTAAGGTAATAGGTAACAGGTGAATATACTATTGGTATCGGTATCGGATTCGACCCGGAACTTGTTAATTATTGGCAATTTTAATTATGTAGACTGCAAAAGGGTCTGGAGTGGTGTAATTTTTAATCAACACCAATGTCCTATATTAGCTATATATAAAGTTGAATTCTTTAATTTGCCGTTTTTACCTGATGACGGCTGACAAATTGGACCTCGTCATTTTAGTATTATAGATACATGGATACCTGCACTTGCATAAGGTTGATTGATATATGAAGCTGCTCATGTCTAATACCGTACTCATGATTTAATACACTTTTATGAATTGGCAAAATGAGAAATAAAGTTCTCTTAAAAAAAATTTAAACTTGAGTGAATATTAAGGTTGATAGATGATGCTAATTTGTCTTGGCTTTGTACTAATGAAATATAACTTTAAAATAGCAAAACAACAATAATTGGCTCAAAGCTATGATGTACTGTATTGTCAGTAAAACATATACTGCCATTAGGGACATAACTTAAGTAGTGACAGAAATATTATGTAGCAGCTTGTAAAGAGAATTACCAATGATGAAGTCATTACAATTATCCCAAGATAAACCTGATAGGTAACTTATGTCCGAAGCGATGGTTTTAATAGAGTTATGTCCCTTGGAAATATTCATTTTATCCGAAATTGAATTGCATTAAGATTTTGCTCTGAAATATTCGTTTCTCTTTAGATATTTAGAAGAAAAAATTTAAAATACAAACTAAGCTATTAATATTTTTAAGTTATTGTCCAATGCAAGCATCTGAAGAAGAAGAAGAAACGTGGAGCGCGGGAGATTTTGGGACTATGTTATATTTCCTTAAACATGTTAAAGAAAAGCAAGAATTTTAGAAAAAAATGCATTTGCTGAAAATTTATAAATATCAACAATATAACAATTAAGTGTACTGATTCTCTGCATACAACAAAACATGATTAAGTCTAACACAGTATATATATATGCTGAATCATCAAAAAATTTACAAAAATGGATCCAACATAAAATTATACCATTTATGATATTTTTTCGAAGACTTGACATTTTAGAGTCCTGAATCCTTAACCCTTAGACTGCTGCATTGATTTCTATTGTACTTTTGTGTAATGCTGAGTAAAATTTTAATCACTGATGAAATAAACATGTTCACTTACAATTGCTGTATCTTTGTAAATATTGAATATTCATCAATAAAAGTTATATAAAAAAGTATTGTTAGATTCTGTATTTTTAATTTATTTTATTTTTGTGCGAGTCTCTGGTCATGTTTTACCTGTACAGGTGCGAAAATAGGTAAACAAAGGTAAACTTATTTTTTCATGTTTTATTAAACGATCCATCAATGTAAAAGTATCCATGACTTCAGAATTGAACCAATATAGTTTAAAATCTCTTTTAAGAACTAAGTTCCATTGTGATTATCAAAAAATAAAAGTTTCTTCTCAGACCAACGGCCTTTTTGATGCAAATATTTTCCGGTATTTTCCTCCAACTTTCACTGCGCCGACTTTTACTTCCATGTACAAATATATTTACACGACAAGTTCATTTTTAAAGCTTTCATCAATATATAATCTTGACAAACTTAAAGTTCGGGTCTATCGATGTTAGTCAATATTGATTCACATTTGAAAGGCGAAATGATAAACATCGCAAATCCTGTTTCATGTCATCCATTTTGAACAATGTCTGGGAATCCCCGTAATTCTCGCTTTAAAAGTCTTCTGTTTGCAGTTTTGATAGAATACTTTCATTTCTGTCTATTATATCTTCGGTTCTCGTCCAAATCCTTTTAATCGTCCGCCGCTGTTAAATCGTTATCATTGAAATACTTCTGAACGTGTTGGCCATTTCTCCAAACAATGTCCGCCATTTTGTCACTTTTTTCATCAAAAATTTTCACTTTCGGTTTATCGCTTATACCTGATTAAAAGTCAAGAGACACTCGAAAGAACGCAGATTTTAAGCCAATCAGAATCCATACAAGTCGAAACTGCCGCAATCTCATGAATATTGACTCCGCCCATTCCATGGTAACTGTGTAAACAAACGAGTACGGAAAACGACTATAGTCGCGAGTAGCAGTAGCGGACTGTCTTATCGGAACGACAATAGTCGCGCGTAGCAGTCTAAGGGTTAAAACAATTCGCCATTACAGAAAACTTAAGGTCTATGGATAAATTGATTACTTTTGAAATCTTGGTGTACGAACAATGGTTTTTAGGCCAAGGACGCTACATTATATTGTTCCTAAACCAATCAAAATATATTGGTGTACGTTTCACCCACAATGCATTCGATTCTGAAATGGTGAATTGTAGCCTGTGAAATTTTTACTCAACTGTACCTTATGTCTATTGCAGGGAACGACTGTTAATATTTAAGTATAAGTATGGACTGTTTGGTGACATGAGTTCAGTGTTTGACGAACACGTACAGGAGCTTGCTCATGCAAGAAATAATGTTAATGATAATGTAGATATAGGAGAACTTATAAAGCCATCGCTATGGTAAGTATAAATTGAGATTCATATTTGTAAATGTTGCAATACAATATTTCACCTTTTATTTAATGCTGTAAGACAAAATACACTCGTTTTGCTAGTTTCAAAGTCGTGGGTCAAAACAAAATAAGTTGTGATTGTGGTTAAATAAATATAGTAGATGTTTTTATCTTCTCTTAGTAAATATGAGATATCATATGATTGCCCATGAGACAACTATCCAACAAGGACACCAAGATTTGAATGATATATAGGGTCAGTCCCAAGGGTTCACCCCATCCTGATGTTTTGATACCTTGTCAAACTTGTGAAGATCCCAACCCCTAAACCATAAAAATTCTTGTTTGTCATGTTTTAAAAATAGATTGAATGATTTGTGAGGAGGGATAGGACCTTTATCAGGATCCGGGAATTCTTTTTTGAAATTTCGGGATTTTAATTTATTTAAATTTCCGGACCTCAGGATTTCATGTTTTTAAGCCTGGGATTTTAGGTTAATGATATTTGCATTTTTATTATGGGCCAGAAAACTAAAAAAAAATCATCATTGTTTCATTCCTTAAAACAACAAATAGATTTGAATATCATCATAGTATAGAATCAATTACAAAATGTTATTGTAAATTCAAAAATTATTGCATGCATTTATTATTTCATTTTATTATTTTAGACTTAAATGCAGTTTAATTTTTATGATTTTGAGAAAAGTCCTGTTTAATTCATTTAAAATATTACAAATCTGTCCATTTTTCACAATAATAAAAACCTCGCAATAATTTCTGAATTTACAGATTTCAATCAATTCAAATGGCAAACAATTAATTTCATTGGAATAATTCTGTTTATTTTCTAAGGTATTCTGAACTAAAAGAGAAAGCCATTAAAGTGTGTGGTTCTGGTAATGATGTAGAAGATATATTCCACAAGATGGGACGCCATTCTATGATGGATGGAAAATCCATTCACTTAGGAAAGGTAAATTAAATGAATATAAAAGGGGAGCAACTATTAATGAATTGTAAAATTAGGAATATTGTGGGATAGGGGCAAAATCATTGAGAGTGTCAAAGCATAACTAGCAACAACAAAAACAAAACAAAAATAAATGGTCACCTGATGAAGTTAAAACTTTAGTTTTAAAACATTACTTCAATTTGCAAATTTATTACAATTTGTCAAAATCTATATAATGACCTATTGTCTGAGCTAAAAAAAAAATGAAAAAATTTTAAAACATCTTCCAAAACATCTTCCATAACAATGTTAAACCTGAAAGAAATTAAATAACATAGTTCTTGATGACCATAGCCTGAAATTCAAAATAAATACTGTGAGAATTATTTTTCAGGCAAAATTGTAATTATTTTTCTTTTATTGCAAATCAGCTGTTAAACTAATTTCAGGCAAAACTTTGTTTAATTGTGATGTCAATGCCTACCCATGAGATTTGTACAGTAGCTTTTCAAACAGCAATAAAGGTATGTATGAGATACTTAAAAATGTTAAACTTTTTACGGTTCATTCAACCTATGCCAACATTTTGAAATTTAGGTATAAAATTGTGTGAAAAAATGTTGGCATAGGTTGAATAATTTTTTACAGATTAAGTGTTATAAAAACAAAAATTAATTAGGGGCTAATCAATCTACAACCAGTTTAAACGTAGCGTTAAAGAATACTCAATATACATTTTTTATACAAGTATTAGTGAAAATGTAGGTAATTGGGTGTGTTGAGGATCTCTATTTCACAAAGGAATTAGTTTGTTAATTTCATAAAGACTGACTCATGTAAAATATCTATTTTAAATGTTCACTATTAATTCCAACACATACAGAGAATAAGATGAATTTCACTAATGTGATTGTCTCAATAGTCACACTATAAGATATAATGCTACATCTGCACAATCAACTGGTGTCATGTTCAACTTAATCCTTGAGTCTCTAGTATCAGTTTCGCAAAACTATCTCAGGAGTAAGACATGTCTTAGGATGTTTTAACAGCATATTCTAGTCTTAAGTGGGTTTTACAAAGTGGTCCTTAATTTGGACATCTTTTAATGTTTGTCACAAAGTAATGACTCCACGAGAGTTTGTTTATAAAAATTACTCATTTTATATATTAATTTTGCAAATTATCTTATATGATATTATCTTATTATCAATTTGGATGATGGAGTTTCAAATTAGAGACACAAAATGTAACCATAAATCTCACAACTCAATATAATTAATAAAAAAAAAACACAGGGAACTTGCATTTTTTAAAACTAAAACAAAGTAAATAAATGGTGCATTGTCCCACTGGAAAGTTGAACCAAAAAATCACTATTTTTTTAATTTATTTTAAATTTTATATTCTAAAATTACTTTGATTTTAAAAAAAATCTGTTGAAGTATGTTATATTTGTATATTTTGTTGCTTGTTGAAGTATGCTTCATATTAAATACAACAAAATAATGAACAAAAATTTAAAATTTGCACAAATGAAATAGCTTTTTTCTCTTTTTAAAGCAATTGCTTTTATGCTATCGCGTATGGCCATCTTGTGACCCAGATCAGAGACTCCGCCCATATCAAGCCATAGTATTTTGTTAAACAGGCTCCTGGTCTGCCATTCTTTAACACCTATGTATGTTTTCTACTGCAATACATAGCTTGAAACTTTAAAAAAACGTTAGTGGATTTAAGAAGTTTCAGAATATGTTCTTGTAGATGTATTTTTGTATTTAAAGGGTCAACCGTTTGACTATCAAATAACATAGAAGTCCGAGTGAAAAAAAGTACATTTTTATAAATGCGATTCCGTTTTCCTCCGTCCGTACGATGTTTCAACAAAATATGGATTCATTTCAGTTGTTGATTTAGTATTGAAAATTTAACTGAAATATCTCCTATTAAATACGGTTTTATATGTTTAATTTGTGTTTCTTTAAGAGGTCAGGTGCTCTTGTTCATTCATAAAATTATCGTTCATTCATACATTTATCGTAAAATCAAAATCACTACACAGGTTAATGCGTAGTGTCAAATGATTACCTGTAATCTAAAAATAGACAAACTTTGTTTGCGCAAATAATTTAGCGGAACGAAACCCTTGTTGAAAACACATATAAACAATAAGTTCGTTTTCCTTTTCTGTCAAAACTCCGTAATATTTATCGATCACCTTACTAATGAAATGGACCCGTCCAAACGTAGTAGATGCCAAGTCGATCCAGATGAAGAGATATTTCAATTTGGAATTTTCTAGTTACATAGATTGAAAAAAAGTACGTCTTTTTAAATATCATGATCAAAACTTGGTATGCATAACAAATGTCAGATGAAACCATTATCCTCGTCTTTTCAGTGAACAAGTCTACTACGTTTGTTGTCACTCGAAGGTCCACCGTGTTAGCAATTTTATTTCACATGTTTTCGAAATATTGAAGAACATTTTTCGCAATGTTTCCTGAAAATTGATAAATGTCAAAGCCATGTAGAGCTGTTTGTTCTTGTTCGTATAATAAAATTGAGAATGGAAATGGGGAATGTGTCAAAGAGACAACAACCCGACCATAGAAAAACATACAACAACAGAAGGTCACCAACAGGTCTTCAATGCAGCGTAAAATTCCCGCACCCGGAGGCGTCCTTACACTGGCCCTAAACAATACATATACTAGTTCAGTGATAACGATTTAATGTCATGTTTGTCTGTGATGACCCCCCCTTTTCGGGATTGCATGAGAATTATAGTTATCTTGTACCCACATGCACTTGTTTCTATCCATAGGAAGGTCGACTATCCATATAATACTATTTTGGATAGAAACAAGTGCCTGTGCTCGTACCGCATCAGAAGGACATACATGTATATCAACTGAGCAATAATGTTTGGAACAAAGTTTTAAAAATGATGACAAAGTACCATTATGAAAATATTTTTATTAAGCTGAAATATATATTTAGATCTATTCTTTACATGTTAAGTTTATGTCTTGTAAGATATTTTATTTCTTTCCCGTTTTTTAACATTTGCGTCTGGAAAGTTGAAATGTTTTAACTTAATCATTTGTGTTAATGGTTAAATATAAATTAATAATGAAAATTGTTAAAATTAAATCAATAAAGGAAATTATTGCCCAGTTACAAACACTACCAGGGGATAATCCATGATGATTTCTTTTTGAGTTATATGTTTCAGCACATGTATATTTGACCCCAACTTTAGCCTGGTAAACGTGTTGTCTCCTTGTGAAATATAAAACATATTAAAAATGACTTTCTGCTAAAGTCTTTTATTTATATAAAGTTAAAACCTTCTTACTTCTAACTAGACAACACTCATGCCAGGTTTAATTATGATATATATGTGGATGAAAAATAAAAGTCCCCAAACATTAACATGACAGCAATTGCTTTTACAGCCTTTAAGGCTTTGATTTTCTCAAGTATTGTTATATTTAAGCGTTACATTTTAGAAATTTAGTCTATTTTTTATAATTTTTATAATAATATTTAGTTCAACTAAATTTTTCTAGTATCAAGGGTTTTATTTTACAATTTTTGTCTTCTAGAATTTTTTTGATATTTCAATTTTTACTACAACATAATTTTGCAAATTACTTTATTTTTGTTTTGAATTTTTAACTAATTATGAAAAGTAATATTTAATGCTAAAATATACTGACTGTATTTTACCTTTTATTAATTAATATTTGTTATAACAACACCTTTTGTATTTCGTTTGTAGGCATAGGTTGAATATGTTTTTATCAAATGTTGGCATATGTTGAAGACACCGTTAAGGGGAGCTTACTCTGTTAATTGTCATTCTCATTCTCAAAAAGAGTAGGTCCAGTAAGACCCCTTTTTGGCCCCAAAATATAACAGTTTTACAAAATTGTTAAAATGTAAACTTTTAGTTAATATTTATTGGACAGTTGAATGCTTCTGCTACATAAATATGGGCTGTTTTTGACAATACATTGCACATATATCGGGTTGTAGCAGCATTAAGTCAAGCTAAATTACTGAAATCTTCAAAATTCTATCATTTTAGTTAAATTTTAGACGGTTTCCTTGTAAAACGAAAGTGGCCGCATTCCTGTTCATCCATAATATTGAAATGCAAGTTGTATTTTATGATAATACATAACATATATAAAGGTTGTGGATGAACACGGATGCGGCCACTTTCATTTTTGACAAAAACCATCTGAAAAGTGACGTTTTTTGGCATATTTGAGAGATTTTTCATATTTGAGCTTGAATCGGATCGTTTTTAATGACTAAATCAGTTAAAATCTTTCACTTATACTAATTAAATCAAGTGAAATAGACACTTAAGTCTTTAAAAAGTGGTCAAAATCTTTCGTCAGATGAAACTGAAATTTGAGGCCAAAATGAGTCCTTACCGGACCTACTCCTTTCTAGAATCACTGTAAATTCAAAATTTATTGCGTGCATTTATTATTGCGTCTTTGTCATTTTAGATTAAAATGCAATATAAAATCCTGTTAAATTCATATTAAAAATTAAAAACTCCAGTTTAAATTATTGCGATTATAAACCTGTCGCATTTTTCGCAATAATAAAAACATTGCAACAATTTCCAGAATGACCATGAACCCAGGAACAAAAATTCCACAATTTTTAACTCATTATGAAAACAAATTTCGTTTAAAATAGGATGGTTTGGTTGGTGGATTTCTTCCTTTAAAATTGCCTGATAAATACAAAAACACTAGCTGGCATTTAATTCATGATATTAAGGGTTATGTAACAATTTATAGTTCCTCACAGATTCAGGGCTTCATATATCTTTGGCTTTCATATTTTGGGGTGTGAGTATTTGTGATGAATGTAAAGGAAATGAACAATTTTGAAAGCACCACATTTATAAAGTGTTATTTTGAGTAAGATATCCTTATCTGTCAAAGTTCTTAATTAAACCCAATATAAGTTGTAAAAACTTTGCGGTATGGGCTTTGCTCATTGTTGAAGGCCGTACGGTGACCTATAGTTGTTAATGTCTGTGTCATTTTTGTCTTTTGTGGATAGTTGTCTCATTGGCAATCATACCACATATTCTTTTTTATATTGTAAGAAATTAGGGTTTAAGATGCTCATTCAGTCCATTAACTAAATAAAGGCTTATTAACATGTTACAAGGTTACGTAACAACAGTTTTGTAAGTACTCAATATTTTTCAGTCTTGGTCTTATAGTAGAAATGGTTCAGAGTAAAACATGATGAAGTTTAAATTATAAAGTATTAGTCCAAAATTGAACATCTTATTCTTCAGTGTATTCAATTAAGACATGACTATTGTATTTTTAAGCTTTGGCAGAGCATCAATTTGTGATTTGATGGTCGCAAATTAAGTTTGTTTGGGACATGTTAGCAGACTACTTGAAATACAATATTTTTATCTCCATTTTAATGAAACTGACAGAAAATAATGTCAAATCATACATTTAAAATCTGTCATTTGTTGTCTGGGTTTACACTTGTTTTCATAACATCAATTGTGAATTGATGTCATGATAATTGGTGATGTTATCCAATCAAAATGAACAGTACAAACAATGTTGCATTAGAATATTAATTCTTTATTTACTATTTGTAGTTTGTCCTGGAAAGAATAATGCTCCATGACCTAAGAAACTTACAAGATTGGTTACAACTAAGGAAGGTCCCATACAATGTATATGACAGCAAAGATACCAGGAGAGATATTCTTAAAGTGTAATGGATGTATAACTTAATTCAATTATTAAAATATAATATTATTTTTTATATTGATTTATACAACTTTTGAGGAGTCTTTTAGATTTTTTTCAAATTAATACCCAATTTAGAAAATGTTTTGTGAACTCCAAAAAATCTACCTAAACTGCTCATTTCACTTGGATTTGTAATTTATCTATAATGTAATGAGCCAAAGTTCTGTAAAATCTGTTTATTTATTATTAAGAAAAAAAATAGAAAAAATAAAATCTTTGCTATTCAATTTAAAAAAAAAGTTTGCTTGAATTCTTCATATCTTTAAATTGATGATTGATACATGTTCAAGTGCTTGGCCTATTTTGTAAGAATTCGATTACTTTTAATATCAACATATTTTTTCCAATAAACTTTATTGAATCTTGAAAGAAAGTACTCTTGTACAGTTTATTTTTTCTTTCTGGTGCTAACAGTATTTGTCCTTATTTTGAAGGAAAATGGTGCTCGTCAAATATGATATTGGTGCTTAATTTGTTATAATTTATTGTTTTTTATCACTGAAGTCAATAAAGTGCAATATTGATTGTTATTATATACTTATTGTTTATAAGAGATTTTATACCATTGCTTTACATTTGTTATACAAATTAATGTGATTTATATAACAGTTTTTGTATTGTTTTATGATATGTATAAAATGTTATTTATAATTATAGTTAATGAAGTATCAATTTTACAAATTTTTTATGACATGTTCATGTTTGTTTTATCTTTTTTAAATCATTAAATGGAAGAACTAACTAATTGTTCATTGTATATTTAAACCAAAATGGCTGAATGGTTGGTCAATGGTTTTTTTTAAACCAATAAAATAGTTATTGTGGATTCAGTATTAATTGTTGGATATCAATTTTTGTGCGTACAAGTGAACTACAAAATAAAGTATTCAGGGAATGACATATTTTATAAAGGCAACCAGGAAATTAAATGTATCCATGTACATTCAAGTTTTCACTTTAATTCACAAAAATTGGACCCACAAAAAAAAATCACAGTTATCAAATATGATTATATGGAGAAACACAAATCATTTCTATTATTTCAGGTTTGCAATAAATTTTATCACCTAGCATACACACATAAATCAACCTTTTCTTGTGTCCCACTTTTTATAAATTGAAAATTACATACAACCATCACTTTTTCAAAACAAGACTTAAGACAACAGTTTTTCAGCAACTTTTGTATAAACAAAAAAAGCTTTAAATTTTAACTTGGAATTAAGGCTCCTGTTACTGTTTTTTATTACCAAAAGCAAGTTAAAACATTTTATAGTGTTTTATATAAGAAATTAAAATATCAATACTTAAAAACAAATTAGACCAATAAGACTTAAGTTACTATTTTTTTAAAACCATATTTGTTGAATCCATTTAGATACGCTGGTTCAAAATGTGATATTTATTGTGTTTTGCGTTATCTTTGTATGGTGTTTTTGTTAAAATTTTACATTACTTTGGAAAAATTGTTAAACTTTTACATTGTTTTTTGTCTATTTTTAAAGTACAACATTTAGTATTATTATTCTCCATTATTGAATAAAAAATCAATTTGTTCACTTTGTTTTTGTATTACTTCATCTCCCTTATGGTTATTCTTACAAAATTGCTTTGAAAAATCTTTATACTCATATCCATTAGTTTGAACTTTTAATTTTGCCATTTGATTAGGGTCTTTCTGTTTTGAATTTTCCTCGAAATTCAATATTTTTGTGATTTTTTCTTTTTTCACTCCATTTCACATATTTGTCATTTTGCGTTTATATATTTTACACAAATGTAGCATGGTGAATGGTTTTAGGAAAAACATTAGTTGTTATGAGCCTTTTGTAAATAAGGTGTGTTTGACTCAAATCTTATTTGAAGTGGATTGTCAGTTTTCCTGTCGAAGGTTAGTTATTCTCCCTAGGCACTCCAAACTTTCTCCACTTTTCCTGTCGAAGGTCAGTTATTCTCCCTAGGCACTCCAAACTTTCTCCACTTTTCCTGTCGAAGGTCAGTTATTCTCCCTAGGCACTCCAAACTTTCTTCACTTTTCCTGTCGAAGGTCAGTAATTTTCCATAGGCACTCCAAACTTTCCCCACTTTTCCTGTCAAAGGTCAGTTATTCTCCATAGGCACTCCAAACTTTCCCCACTTTTCCTGTCGAAGGTCAGTTATTCTCCCTAGGCACTCCAAACTTTCTCCACTTTTCCTGTCGAAGGTCAGTTATTCTCCCTAGGCACTCCAAACTTTCTCCACTTTTCCTGTCGAAGGTCAGTTATTCTCCATAGGCACTCCAAACTTTCCCCACTTTTCCTGTCGAAGGTCAGTTATTCTCCATAGGCACTCCAAACTTTCTCCACTTTTCCTGTCGAAGGTCAGTTATTCTCCCTAGGCACTCCAAACTTTCTCCACTCAACAAAAACAACAAATTTAATAAAAAAATTTCCTCTCAATACTATCTTTTGATTGTAAGAAGCTTCTGGATAGTTTATGAATCTAATAAATGTTTTAAAAACTTTAAATGCAGACTGTACATGTAATGATAACTGGAAGACAAACTTAAGTCCATTTATAAGTAAAATACAGAAAAAAACAAAATTTACTTCTAGATACTAGCTTTTGATCATAAACAAGCTTCTGTCCAAGTTTGGTACAAATCCAGGATGGTTCAAGAAAGTTATTTTATAAGTAAAATATGGACAAAACAGATAATTTTTTTACAAAATTTACTTCTGGATACTATCTTATGATCATAAACAAGCTTCTGTCCAAGTTTGGTAGAAAACCAGGTTAGTTGAAGAAAGTTATTAAAATTTCAAAAACTTTAACCACAGAGTGAATATTTGTGGACGATGACGGAATGTAGGATCACTATGTCTCGCTTTTTCGACAAAAGTCGAAGGCTCGACAATAATACCCTTTGAGACTACCATTTCATGCCTGTACCAAGTCAGGAATATGACAGTTGTCATCCATTTGTTTGATGTGTTTGAGCTTTTGATTTTGCCATTTGATTAGGGACTTTCATTTTTAGCTCACCTGGCCCAAAGAGCCAAGTGAGCTTTTGTCATCACTTGGCGTCCGTCGTCTGTCGTCGGCGTAAACTTTTTATATTTTGAACTTATTCTAGAGAACCACTGAATGGAATGAAACCAAACATGGCATGAATGTTCCTTATGAGGTGCTGAACAAGAGTTGTTACTTTGTAGTCGATCCATCATCCAAGATGGCCACCAGTGGGGGACTTCGTTTAACACGGCCCTATGGGAAAGGCATATAAATGACTTCTTTTAGAGAACCACTAAATGGAATGAAACCAAACATAGTATGATTGTTCCTTATGAGGTGCTGACCAAGTGTTGTTACTTTGTAGCTGATCCATCATCCAAAATGGCCGCCAGCGGGGGACTTAGTTTAACATAGGACCCTATGGGAAATGCATACAACTAACTTCTTTTAGAAAACCACTGAATGGAATGAAACCAAACATGGCATGCATGTTCCTTATGAGTTGTTGACCAAGTGTTGTTACTTTGTAACTAATCCATCATCCAAGATGGCCGCCAGTGGGGGACTTAGTTTAACATAGGACCCTATTGGAAATGCATACAAATGACTTCTTTTAGAGAACCACTGAATGGAATGAAACCAAAAATAGTATGAATGTTCCTTGTGAGGTGCTGACCAAGTGTTGTTATTTTGTCGCCGACCCAACATCCAAGATGACCGCCAGTGGGGTGACTTGGTTTAACATAGGACCCTACGGGAAATGCATACAAATGACTTCTATGAGAGAACCACTGAATTGAATGAAACCAAACATAGCATGAATGCTCCTTATGAAGTGCTGCCCAAGTGTTGTTACTTTGTAGCCGATCCATCACCCAAGATGGCCACCAGCGAGGGGCTTAGTTTAACATAGGACCCTACGGGAAATTCATACATAAGTCTTGTACTAGAGAACCACTGAATTGAATAAAACCAAACATAGCATGAATGCTCCTTTCCTAATCAGGTGCTGGCTAAGTGTTTTTACTTTGTAGCCAAATTTTATCTTTTTTGTATTATTTCAAAAAAAGTAGAGTCAGGTGAGCGATACAGGCTCTTGGGAGCCTCTAGTTGAATTTTCCTCGGAGTTCAGTTTTTTTTTGTGATTTTACCCTTTTCCAACGAAACAAAACCAATTTTAGGGATAGTTAATCAAGTTAAAAAAAACACCAAAAGAGATGAAACTAGTATGTACTAACATTTGCACTATGGTCGAAACTCTTCTGAAATTGAAAAGAAGCTGTTTATTAGACATGTTAGATACAAGATTATATCAGCAGTAGGGAACTATTCCTATGACTTTTTCATTTTTTACCGATTAGATGATAAAAAAAAATTGAGTCAAGGTTTACAATTTTTAGACAACATTATTTGTTTAACCAACCTAGAATTTAAGGAAACTTTAGTATATTGTGATAACAGAATTCATGAAGCAACGATTTTAAAACAACAGTATTTTTCTCATCAATTCACTCTGGTTTTAGTAATTTTTTCACTATTTATTGTCATTTGTCTAATAACTAGTGTTTTTTACACTGATATATGTGATACCAACAATTTAAGGTGAGACAAAACGTTCCGTGGTAACCGTGATTGATTTTTTTTTTAAATTCATAAATCAAATGATTCTACCAACAAGCAATCATGGTTATCATACCTGTAATAAGAACACTACCATTTGTTACCACGTTGACAACTCGTATATTTAGAAAAATTTGGTAAAACATGCCTAATATGCAAATTATTTCAAATATCGGCAGGAATTTTTTCATGTAACCATATTTTACTAATAAATGGACTAAACTTTCCATCATGTAATCATGTTAAGGTGGTATGGGTGTCTTTCGCCATCTTGGATTGTAAAAAACAGAGAATCTAAGGTCCATATTTTCTATCAAATTAGCAAAATTTGATGCAAGAATGCAGATATTTCATGTGTTTTTACATTTAAAAGATCCAATTGATAAGGATATAACTTATAAATATAAATATATGTACAAGTGTAGATTATTTTTGGTTGTTTTTAAATCTTTTGAAATTGTCATTTTAAGGGGAGGTAACTCTAAAACAGTGCATTTTCTGTTGGATTGTTCATGGAATTTTCCTACTTTGTATTTTAGCCGGAAAAAACGCACGGTGACCCTATCTTTTCTTTTGATATTATCAAAGCATTGTTTGAAAGCTATATTTTCCTAATTTATTTTACAATTCTATCATTTGGTTTAGTTTCTATTCACAAAATGGTGTTTTTTCCTGTATAATCCATACAAAATGTGTCATTTTGTCACGACCCATAGCTTGAAAAAATGCACGGTGACCTATCATTTTTATGATATTTTTTAACATGTATCAATAGATACTACATTTTGGCAAAGTATGAACAAATTCTATCATTTTTATTTTAGACTCCTATACCACCTTAAGAATGTACTTGGGTGAAATTAAATAAATCAAGAATCAAAAATTGACACTATAAGCTGTAAGAGCATCGGTTAACAATCAAAATAAGCTAAAATAATTGATAGGTCATGGAGCTCCTTTTCGAGATATTTGATATTTAAAATATGGCAAAAAGGATGACTCAGACTTTTACCTTATATTTGCATTGATATTATTTGGGTCTCAAATCAAAAGAAAGAAAATCAACAATTTGCTATAATTTTGGTAAATGACCTATTATGAGCTATTAAATCTTGTATGAAAAAATAAATGAGTGTTATACATGTTATAGGGCAAAGTATTTTACGTTGTATTGTATGGAAAACACCAAGGAGTCCCGAACATTTGGCACAAATGCAAAAACTAAGTACATCTGTAAGCAACCCGGGCAGCAATCAATCAATCAATCATCATGTAAAACTAACATACATAGAATTTAACTTGAAACCTTGGATCAAGATAAAAATGTTTAAACTTAAAAAATCATCCTGTTTTACAAATGTACTGTTAAATTGACTTAGTTTTTGGCAGATTGCATTATGCTAGTACTTTTAAACTGACGACATCAATATCAGTTTAAAAAAGTGCAATGTTATAAATTTTAAATAAAGGGGCACTAGCTACGAGATATATAAAAAAATCTAATATCTTTTTTTATTTGCTCAATCAATAATGAAATGCATATAGTGAAATAATAATTAGCTTTGACAAAATGTTTGAGAAGCCAGTATGGTTCAATCATTGTCAAAATAAGCTAAAAATCATTTATTTTTAATTATTCACTTGCAAGTGAATAATTCGTCCTCATTGAATCCGTATTCATGTGAACTTCAATATTACCTCTTAGCTTGAGATGGATAACACGTGAATTGTATGTGTAAAGTTATTTAAAGGAAAAGAATGTAAACATTGAAAGTGAAACAAAGATTTGATTGACTGATCTGATCCATAAAAAATCATTCTTTTACAGGTAAAAACGATATTAAGCATTTTATTTTTCATCTATAAAATGAAATTAAATAGATATAGAATAATCTATCAGCACCAGTTTGCTTAATCTATTTATATCTATATTTATGTTTACATCGCTTATATGGTCAGGGCATGATTTTAAAGGTCATTTCGATAATTAATTATAACACTATAGATGGCGTTTGGACTAAAATACACACGAAACGAAGCTACTATTCTCCTGCTCGTGCCCTGTTTATTATTTATTTTAGACTTTTAATAGTTTGGATAAATATTTTATATTGTTATAAATAAAATATGAACTTTTGAATTAAATCGGTGAACATGAATTTGACAGCTAGTGCCCCTTTAATAATCATTAACTGTATTTATATATCTTTGGCTCTTTTCGTCTGAACAATATAATTCTTATTTTTATGACATGGTATCCCCCAATATTATTTTGCCTGTAATCAGCAATTTATAAGAGATAAGTATTTCCATTCTAGTAGGTTTTGATGCTATTATATATAAAAAAAAGAAGATGTGGTATGATTGCCAAAGAGACATATTACCATCTTTTATTTAAATAAAGAGACTATAATTTACAACAATTTTTCAAACACACAAAATGGTAATTTATCGAATAATGTTTTAAATTACTATATGAAATTATACCACATGCATCGTTGTATTAAAACGAGTCAACATTTTCTCAGTATAATTTCTGGAGATGTATCAGTGCTTACATTTCATTCAACTTGAAATTTACGATACTCCTGTAACCATTGTAACATGTGTAAGTAGGAAGACTGGATTATTTCATCTTATTCTCAAAATTGACATTTTTTGTATATTGCACTTTATGTTCGTTGGAAATTTAAATTATATGAAAAGTTAACCATGTTAACAATATAATTAACCTTTTTTCGAATTCTTCTTAATAATTTAGAATGGGTGCAATTTAAGGTGCAATTAAAACATACATATCATTTAAATCTAATGACGAAGCTGAGCCTTGAAAGATTCAGGACTCGGGGCGCAGACAGTAGAGTTTGGCAAGGTGTTCCACTCTCTGATTGTTCTAGGATGAAGGACTCCTTCCGTACAGTTGTTTTACATGATGGTATTCTTAGTGCCTTTTCGTTGTTATTTTTTGGAAGGGCTTTCGATCAATCGATATTAGCTTACTGGATGTATCAACTTTGACAAAGTTGTTCTGTAGCTTATACATCATTGTTAATTAAATCTTCTTTCTTCATTGTGGTTTGCTAGTATTTGTTTTGTTCAATTAGATTTTTATTTGAAGATCTTTGAAGAAGATAACATGGATAAAATACAAATTGAAGTTAGATTAGTTTCTCACAGATACATCACGTGGGATTACTTGGCGTTTTAATGATAAACTTTAAGTGTAGTCAACACTACTTTTAAATCTAAATATCATGTGACTAACAGTGAAAAACAATGAACTTTAAACCAGGTAGTTTATGTTAACCAGGTAGTAAGAGATATATACAAAGAAAATGGCGTCATTACAAGTCGCACAGAAAGCCAAAGTGGAAAAAGATTATGATGATTTATTGACTTGCTCAATATGCCTAGAAACTTTTAGAAATCCTAAGTATCTGCCGTGTCTGCACACGTTTTGTGAGTTGTGTATTAATACTTATATTCTGTCAATTGTTAAAGAAGAAAAATCCGTTGGATTCAAATGTCCCGTCTGTCGAAATCTAGTCCCGATCAATGAAAGTCAAGGTAAACCAGAAACATGGGCTAGACAATTACCAGGTAATCATTTTATAGTCTCAATGATTGATAGAAAAGCGATACAGAAATCGGAAAAGCTTTGCGATACATGTGAACAGAAAAACGTTTCACAATTGGCTGTATCGTTTTGCACTGTATGCGAAGAAACATATTGCGAACCCTGCGAAGCTAATCATAAGTTATATAAAATATCAAGAAATCACAAAATAATGTCAATTCAAAAGATAGACGAATTCACGGCTTCATCTACAAATTTCGGGCTAGTGAGTTGTGACGAACATCCGGAAAAGAATATTGAAATATTTTGCAAGGATCACTCGAAACCATGTTGCACGGTTTGTGCCACTGTTCATCATAGAAAATGTGAACAGGTTGTCACCGTAGACAAAGCAACTTCTGGTGTTAAACAATCAACAAAAGCACGAGAACTCATGGTGAAATTAACAGAAACCAGTGACAAATTAGGGAAAGGTATTATAAACCATAAAGACAACATTACAACTTTTGATGAAGGTATTGAAGTTGCCCTGACTGATATCAAATCCCAAAAGGATAATATTATCAGACGTTTAAATGAACTTGAACTTCAGTTGCAGAACGAAACGCATGATACGAAGAAAAAGATATCTCTAAAAATGTTCGATGAAGCTACTGCAATGTCAAGCCTGAAAAGCACTGTTGATAACTGGAAAAAGATCTTTGAAGCATGCACTCTGCAAGGTTCCGACCTCCAAGTCCTGATAAAAATGGACGAAATTTCAAGTAGAGTACCTCAGATTGAGAACGATATATCAAAGGTAGAACGTGAAATAAAGGACGTGTCGGTATCATTCAAACAAGAAGTCATAACGTTAAACTGTCTCGGTAGTTTAAAGGTTACAGAAAGATCAGTACACCTAGAAACTGGTTTAAAGAAAGTTAATTTCCATTCAGGTTGTGTTAAAGTTCTAGCAACCATTAACGTTGATGTAAACAAAGGTGTTCAACGAATGTTAAGCGGAGTTTTTATCGATGATAATATCATTCTGACAGACAGAGTGAATTGCAGAATACTGCGCTGCGATCTAAATGGATTAACGAAAGAGGAATTTAAAATTGAAAGTCAACCAACCGACGTTGCAAGAATGAGTGATAAAAAAATAGCCGTTGCTTCGGATTCACGCAAAGTGTTTACACTGAACCTTGATCCATTTAGCTTAATTCGTACGTTTGATATTGACGCCCCTGTTTGGGGCCTATGTTATCTAGATGGAGAGTTTATAACGGCTAATGGTAGGACTATAACCTGGATGAATTCTGAAACTTGTCAACAAATGAAAGTTTTTAAATCGGGGGTAGACACACGATTTGTCGCTTGTTACGAGAAAGACGAATACATATATATGAATGGCTGCAATTCCGTTTGCTTCAAATCGTCAAAAGGCAGAGGATTTGAATATAGTAATAGCCAATTAGGTTATTCTTACAGCCAGGACATGGACTATGACATGAACATTTACGTCACTGGTTATTCATATAAAAATATTCATCAGCTGTCATCTACCGGTCAACTTATAAGAATCATTCCTACATCTCAAATAGACCCGACTATATCAGATAATCCCTGGGTACTTCGATTTCAACCAAACAGTAATAAATTTTTGTTGACATTTTATGGTACTGGAAAAGTTCTCATTTGTGAAATTACCTAAAACATATCCATGATATACTCTACTGAGCATAGTAAGGAGTAAGATACTGTACTGTAGAGCAATGAATAGTATTCGCATTATAATCATATAGATTAAAAAAATGATTATTAACAAACATAGTATTACGTTGTTTTTCACATCTTACTGGTTTATTCATTTGTACAGTGGATCAAAATTTGTACAAAATATCTTACTTCTGTTCGTTTTCAGGCTAAATCCGGAACTAATTTTTAAATGTATTTGAAGACAGTAACGTAATTTTTACATTTTCGCTTACTTTCAGACCTTGATTGAAAAAACATAGAACATAACAAAAGAGACAATGAAAAATCTGAAGTAACAATACGACAATACAACGATCAAACGGAAAAACGACGTAGAGACTAACAACGGTTTATTAACATTGCATAACATTAAACAAAGAATTTGACAACACGAACACCATCAAAACTGGTGATGATCTTAAGACTCCTACAAAGTAAGCATATATCCTGTTCCCTGTTGATCATGACTCGTGAAAAAGGCAAACCAAATTGTGATAGCGCAATCAGTCTTGTCACAATCAAGATAAAGTGAAGTGTTGCTACGACTGGGATATTGCTTTTCGCTATTGTGTTTTTGTTTATAATATATACCCATGAAGAATTTATTATTTTTCATTTGAACTTTTTTTCAAGCAGTCTAACCATTTAGTGAAGGTTTCACAGTTCTACAATCTTTTGATACCTAAATTATTGGCACTGCACATGGTAATATTTTTCTCTGACTGTTTATGACGTCTTTACACTAAAGCCATTGAGTGTTAACTACGTTTTGTTAGACATTTTATTCTATGAAACATGAGTAGTCAGCACTCGGTGTTGACATGAATATCATTTACATGGTACTTTTTTTCATAAATTAACTGTTTACAAAAGTATGAATTATTCGAAATGGTACCTTTGATAACTATTATAACTATTTTTGATCTGAGCGTCACTAATGAGCCTTATGGTGCATGTAAAATTATGTGTATGTATCTTATAAGCTGTATTGCTTTCGGAATAAAGTATTATTATTATGTAGACGAAACGCGCGTCTGTCGTATCAAATTAAAGGCCTAGTACCTTTGATAACTACCGGTATTTTATTAGTTGTTATTGGCGTGGAACTAACTGCCACTACATACTCTCAAATCTGCATGCAGTATCTTTTTTACTGGGAGGGATGTTTGATTTCTATGCAACGTACGTTCGGTCTGTATTTTGTTGTTTTTCTTCTTTTTATCGATCTGACTACTTAAGACATGTTCAGCTGATTTTTGTAGCTTATGTTTGACTGTTACGCTACTGTTCCAGATAACGGAGACGACAAGACACCAACAAAACTGTTTAACCCTCCGATATTCTGTATGTGCCTGTTGTAAGTCTGGACATCGAAATTAGTTGTTGCCTTTGAAACGTTTTACATTTGTCATTTTGGGCCATTTATAGTTAGTTTACTAAGAGGTTTAGCACTTTCTCATTGTTGAAGGACGTACGGTGTCCTATAGTTAACTTTATTGTAACTTGGTCTCTAGTGAAGAGTTGTCTCATTCGCCATTATACAACAAACTCTTATCTGTATGTTATATAAATTGAATTAAAATGTTAAGATTGACAATATCTGGAGTAAGGTCAGAAACGAGGCCGACAGCAAAAAGTATCTAAGTAATAGCTTTGGAAATATAAATTAAATGTTAAAAAAAAACAGCCTTTATGTGCTTTCATTGGTAGTTTGTTATACGTATGTGCTTTAATCAAAACAATGCTACTTCCAACTGATGATGTATAAGTACAAAAATGTAATCTAAAATATCTATTCCAAAGTATTTTTAATATATTGATATATAGATTTCAAACTATGAAATATGATTACACCTATGCATATTGAACTTCAAGAACTTCAAGGACGTTTACAAATAACTCATCAAAATGGCGTCTTTACAAGACGTACAAGGGCACACACTGCAAAAAGATTTAGATGATTTATTGACTTGCTCAATTTGCCTGGAGATATTCAGAAATCCGAAGTATTTACAATTTCTGCACACATTTTGTGAGTTGTGCGTTAATACTTATACATGTATTATTTGATGATTATGAAAATGATATCATACTGTCTTGCATAAAATCTTGCACCAATAAGTATTCAAGAGTAGACATTGTATTTTATGTTTACTAAATGAATATTTTAAAGGCTGGGACGATAAATGGCAAGGTGCTGCTGCTGGTGCTAGACGGAAAGTTGTTGGTTCTGGTTCTGGTTCGGAGCAGTTTTCTCTGAAGATCACAACAACAACAAAATTGTTCAAGTTTCTTGCCGAAATTACTGCTTTTTTTAAAGACTAATAGAAATGCTTATCTAATGTTCAGTAGTTGTCGTTTGTTGATGTGGTTTATAAATGTTTCTTGTTTCTTGATTTTTATATAGATAAGACCATTGGTTTTTGGGACGCTTTATAGCTTGCTGTTCGGTGTGAGCCAAGGCTCCCGTGTTGATGGCCGTTCTCTGAACTATAATGGTTTATTTTACAAATCGTGACTGGGATTGAGCGATGTCTAATTGGCACTTATACCACATCTTCTTAAATCTATATTATGTTAATCAAGGTTGAAAATATGCTTTGCAATTTCAATAAGGATACTTCCCATCTATCCCCTGGTTACCATGAAGAAGCAGATACACGAATGTTTGTCCACGATAAGCCTATTGCTGAAAATGGTTGAAAAAATGTAATTTTAAGTAGTGACTGACAGATGAAGTAGTATAAGACTTTCAGCACTCGCAAGATAAGGTCTGGATAGGTGATGGTAGGAATAAAGTCTTTCGATGGCTTCCTGTACATGACACATCAAATGCAACTGGTCCTCGTGTAGCTGCTATTCATTCCTTTCCTGCATTCTCTGTTGATGTGAAACTGTGTCAGCATTTAGTGGTAACGTGAAGAGGTCAGCTTGGCAGACATGGGAAGTAATTCCAGATGTAACGGACGTTTATGTCAACTTTACTTTAGAATGAAAACACAGCCATGGACATCACAGAAGCATTTGTATGGCAACATCAACATTTGCTGTTAACAAGGCACGATTGAAATCATTTGCCAGGAAACAGCGGCCTTATGATGCTTGTCCGCCTACCAGAGGTTCTCTTCCGGAGCAGATCAACAGAGGAGCATATCAAGGTGGGCTCAACCAGATTTATGCATTCGACAAGTACACTTTCTCAGTCATGAACACTGGGTTTGGATGAAAGAAAAATAAACAAATAAGAGACGTATGCATTGCGCATGTTCCAATATGAAAGTTGATAATATAGTGTAAAATTGCAAAATTGATCAAAATAGTGATGAACACTTCAACGCTAGGAGTGAAACAGATCCATCTAAGAGTGAAAACTCTGACAAATCAAATATTGATTGGAAAGAAGGGGTTGCTGCCTTAGATTATACATGTGTTTGGATATTTATTACAGTTCTTATTATTTCAACCCTCGTGATGCTGATGACATCAGCTTTACAAAACTGATAAATACTGGATTTATAGTCAAGTTCGCTGGTCATGTTTTGGAAGTAAGATTTTCGGAATTCTCTGGTTTATCCATTTAAATGCCTTAAATAAATGCCCATTAACACCCATTTTTCTTTTTATAAATCTTTTACATGTATAACAAGTGTGGACACAGATGAGTGTGGATAGTATGTTAGGATGTTAGACAGTGTCTTATGACAAAAGGAGTTCTATGTTTTTCCTATATGGTGTTATTATCTGTGTTGCACGATGACAACCAATCTGAGCATTAGGAGTGTTATTTATTTAATATTTTTTTTATGTTCAAGACGGGCATGGAGAAGACAGTAATTACATTAGTTACCAAATGATTATGATAGAATATGTTCTACATCTTTGATTTTGGATACATTTTGTAGCTAGGAGAGCAACACATAATAGGTTCACATGTTTTTTTTTTCTAAATGGGAGATGATATCTAGATTTGAGAACATGATAAGGGGCCTGTAATTCAGTGGTTGTCGTTTGTTTATGTGTTTCATATTAATTTTTGTTTATTTTTTTAACATAAATAAGGCCATTAGTTTTCTCGTTTGAATTGTTTTACATTGTAATTTCGGGCCTTTTATAGCTGATTATGCGGTTTTGGCTTTGCTCATTGTTTAAGGCCGTATGGTGACCTGTAGTTGTTACTGAATTTCTGTTTCGATTTGGTCTCTTGTGGAGAATTGTGACAATTTGTCTCATTGGCAATCATACCACATCTTTTTTATATGTATTTGCTTACTATTGGTATGGTTCTATTTATATTACTTTGTGGTGGATCGTCAGTATCATTAGTAAATTGTTTTGTTAAAATGTCGAATTGTTCCTCAGATTAGAATACATTTGTTGGCTTTTAGTAATGACAATGCCTGACATGATGCTTGGGGCTAGATGAGCTAGGAAGTAAACTTCTGAGCTCATTTATATCAATTCTTTGATTATATCTCCTCAAAATTCCTAGATTGTTTGCCCCATAACCCACTAAAAATATCCCAACCTTCTACTTATGGTATTAAACATTGTGGTACAATTTCAGAACAATTAAAATATGTATACATAATTTTTAGTACTGACACTAGATTAATGCTCGTTTTGGGCACCTTTGGACCCCTTATTCCTAGACCTTAGGGACCATAACCCCCAAAATCAATCCCAACCTGCCTTTTGTGGTTATAAACATCGTGTTAAAATTTTATTGATTTCTATTTATTTACACTAAAGTTATTATCCGGAAACAATCCGTCTTCGGACGACGCTGACGTGACACCAATATACGACCGCAAACTTAAACTTTTTGCGGTGGTATAAAAATGTTGAACATGCACAATGAAATATAGTTTTAGAAATCGATTAGGCTAGATAGGCCTTATAATTTTTTTAACATAATTGAAGCCTTCAAGGACCATTTACATTCAGGACTGAGTCATCAGTAGGCAGTAAAGATGCATTAAAACAACCTAGCATCATATTGCAAGTAGCGGGAGTAGCATTGTCGGGTAAATTTGTTCTTTTTTTTTATAAAATGTTTAGTTCAAATCAAAATGGAATGCTTTTATCTCACTAATACTTACATTGTACATAGAGGTGATTCTACTTTGACAAATCCTTGTACATGAGAGTTGTCTGTCAAATCTTTACTTCACAAAGAATGAATTGCATAACAATGAACTGAGCTCAAAGCAAAGTACTTTAATAATACACTTAGACAAAGAGCTAAATCCAGTGATATACTTTGTACTACAGGCCCTTCATGAACATCCATCGACCAAAACCATATCTCAATAACATTCCATACTACATGGTTGGATTCAGAAGTCCTGAAAAAGACATGATTTTTTTATCGTATTTTAAGTATATATGCACAGGTTAAAACTTTCTTGTGGTATAATCATTCAGTATCTAGCAACTATCAATTTGCTTCATGCACATATAGATAAAGGTTGAGTGCCCCTCTGTTGGAAATAAGAACACACCTCCACCTAATTTTAATCAACTGACGGAGAAACATTCAAAACTATAAAATGTTATCTAAGACTTGTCAGTGTCTATTTACCATCGCCACTGAATCAGTGATATATGTACACATAATTATAACATGTAAGACTAAAATTTGAAAGTACATATATAAGACTAAAACTGACTTTCGGTCTTTACTACATCTTCGCTCCCAAAGTCAATTTCAAATCTGACTTCAAGATAAAATAAGATTCCATATTAATGAAAATCAAATATCCTTCTAATAGACTAGAATTGAAATCGCATTTTTCTAAAATGGTAGCTAGGTTGAACCTAGAACAAAAAAATTTGAAACAATATATCTTAAATATTTCAAATGCATGTACATTTAATAATATAAATTCTCAAAAATTCACTATATTTTTCCTTTTTTTGTCTTCTGTTCGAGGCTGTATATTGACCTCTAGATGTCTTTCAATTACATTCAGTTTGGCTCAACATTATTTCTATACATGTATTAATATATTTCAAAATGTGGACAAACCTACATTAAATATTCTACTTAAACGACTTTAATTAGTGGAGGAGATCAAATTAAAAAGTTGCAATGGTTAAATACACCAATGGCAGTCTTTCCTGCTAAAATCTCATGTGTAGAATGTGATATACCATTTTTGGGTCTATATACAATGTACTGTCCTTTACATTTAGGTCATTTTGACACAGAAAAATATAATGAAAATGTAAACAATGATATGGAAATTGAGTTCTTTTTCGCAAAATAAACCCACTAAAACTGAACTTTAAATGCAAAAGACCCCTAAATGGCTAACAGATATTGCTATAAAGTATAGTCCATGACAGTGATATTGTTTGCCTTAAATGAATGGAGAATAAAGGCTTTTTCCCCTGGAGAAGAATCCCAATTTGAAAAAAAAATGGCTTTAGTTATTCCAAAAAAAAAACATTTTTTTCCCAAACAGTGCAGTCTCAGTGGTAATTGTGCAGGAATACAAACTAAAAAACACTCATTTAAACATTTTTCATGCCTAAAATGACTATATGTACAGATTTGAGGGTCTATTTATTTATCATCACTAACAATAAAGGGTCTTATTTCAAATGAGGTTTTACCTTTTAAAAGGGGTTTTACAAATTGAAGTTCCAGTCAAATTCATGGTTTATTATAAAGTTCCCAATTTGATAGAAATGATGCATATTTTCCCAATAAAAAAGGGTAGAGGTGGTTTTGAAAAAAAACAACAATATCACTGCATGATTATAAATGTTATATTAAAGAATTCATGAAATTTACACCGATTCTGTCAGTTGAATGGACTAGAATGAGATAAGTTATATAGACATAAAGGTTTTTTCCAACAGTTGTGGTGGAAATTAAATAAGTTGTATTTTATGGTTGACATATTTATGTACAATGTATATACATGTATGTAGATCATTGGCTCTTCAACGCATTGATTTTTATAATTTTACAATATCGATTATCTATTTATTGTTCTATTGTTGAATTTGTTGGTATTTTTCAGCTTCCTAAAACAGCTTGAACACAACATGAACGCAAGCTTGATAGGGTGTCCTCACACATTTTGATGTGGCTGCAAAATTTTGGTTGACATATGTGTGCTCTTCTCATCGGTTATTGTGCTATTATAAGAATACATTCTGGCGTCACAATTCCACTTGAAAAGGCATGCAAAGTACAAATTCAAATGACATACCTAAACATATGATCTGACCATATACATGTACATGTATGAGGGTAGTAATAAGGGTACCTTATTGAAGCATTCTTGCCAAATGAAGACAACGGTAATTTTAGACATGACGATAAAATGTACACTTTTTTTCAGACGATAAAAAAATCGGCTGAATTTGACAAATCACGCTATTTGTTTTCCAAAAATAACAGTAATGATAATTATTTTAGACATCTGTCAAATCACCTTAAGGATATTTTGACTCGCCACAGTTAAATACTAACCAATTTGAAGCTAACGGTAGCCGAGAATTACTGTTTGACGCCCGACAGTAAAGGGCATTACCACCCTCATGTATGTACATGTTATCAGCTTCTCTACATATAGTATGAAATTCAAAACAGTGTAGCTGTGGCCATTGATTGACACATTAAAATCATTCATTGACTGGGACAATTTAGGTGAACGTTTGTATGTAACGACCATGCTCACTATGTACTTTTTAAAGACACTTAAACTATGGGATCACCAAAGGTTCTCAACACCTAAATAAAGTAATTCGAAAAATTAATCAGAAATAACACGATATTTTGATTTATATCAATTATATAAATCAAAACACAAAGGTTATTCCTGATTAATTTTTCGAATTATTTTATAATTAAAGGCGTTAAGAAACCTTTGTTGACCCCACAGTTTAAATGTCTATCGTAGGTACGTCATGAACAGTGGTTGTTACACATGTTACAGACAAACGTTCACGTAAATTGTCCCAGTCAATAGATGATTTTGATGGGTCAATCAATGGCCACAGCTACACTGTTTTGAATTTCATACTAAGCCAGTGAGCCGCAATGAACTCAATGGCAAATGAGTGCAGCTATTGAATCAAATTGTGTCCTTAGTGGGGGATATTTTAAGGGATCTATACGAAGAAAACCTGATTATCTTCTGTTACTGGCTTTTTCATACATGTATAACAATAAGTCATATGTAAAAGTCTTAAGAAAAATGGTTCTTTTTCTATCCTTTACATGGAGAAAATATATTAATATATATGTATGCTTTAAACATAGGATGAAGGGCTCACCCGTTGGACGACTGTATACTGTCCAGTTGCAAATTAAATGCATATATATAGGATGAGAACATGCTAATAATATTGGCGGCATTTTGTTCAAGGTTAAAGTCGTTTTTCTGCAATTGACTAACATTTCACCCCTTATTTAATTGATTTTGTATCTACATTGTGTCATAGATCATTTATTCGTTCAGTGTACATTCATTTGTTTGTGTTAAAATATTTTTTGATTGAGTGAAGCCATTTTAATTGATATTTCATAGTATGTCTTTCTATGTTGTGATGTTACGCTATTGTTTCAGGTAAAGGTGAAGGTTGGTACCTATTAAAACGTTTAAACCCACTTCATTTGTTTGCACCTGTTCTAAGTCATAAACCTGACGTTCAGTGGTTGTCGTTTGTTGATGTTGTTTAATACATGTTTCTCGTTTCTTGTTTTGTATATAGATCAATCTAATTAAAATATAGATCTCCGATTTCGTTATACTACGTTACTACATGTGTTGTAAATTAACGTAGTATAACGAAATCGGAGATCTATATTTTAATCAGATTGGTATATAGATTAGACCGTTGGTTCTCCCGTTTGAATGGTTTTACACTAGTCATTTTTAGGAGCCCTTTATAGCTTGTTGTTTGTTGTTAGCAAGGCTCCGTGTTGAAGGCCGTATTTTGACTTATTATGGTTTACTTTTACAAATTGTGACATGGATGGTGATTTGTCTCATTGGCATTCATTCCACATCTTCTTATATCTAATAGACAATGATTAGAACTAGACTGAAAAGACCTTCCGCGTGCAAAGTGAGAACGCAACCATGATATCACCTATATTATACTGCATCATAGATAGTTTATGTTTTTACTTCTAATAAACTATTTAGAGGAAGAGGGGCATGATGTTGGTACCAACAAACTAGTCAAACCTTTCAGCTTCTATATGTGTCTGTCAGGAGCACGTAATTCAGTCATTTGTTGCTTTATATCATATTTGTTTTTCGTTCTTTTGTCAATTGTGCAATTGTTATTTCGGGGTCTTATTTTATTCGTCTATACGATATGGATTTTACATTGTTGAAGGCCTTACGGTGGCCTATAGTTATTCGTGTTGCTCAGTCTTAAGTTTTCTATGTTGTGTTTTGTGTACTATAATTGTTTGTCTTTTTCTTTTTTAGTCATGGCGTTGCCAGTTTATTTTCTACTTGAGTTTGAATGTCCCTTTGTGATCTGTCGATTCTGTTTAAATACAGGTGATGTACCCACATGCTAAAGATGCAAATTCAGTATAAATCAAGTGACTTATTATATGACTCATTACTTCTGACCACAAGCCAACCTGTCCTAAATTCTGACCAAGGATCAAATACGTTGCCTCCCACACTCTCAACACGAGACCAAATGACACAGACATTAACAACTATAAGTCACTGTACGGCCTTCAACATTGAATAAAAACGTCATTAGCAATCAGAGAAAAAAACATGACCTTGTGCAATGCCAAGATACAGATATCGACAGATTGTAAAGCCATGAATGTGCATATGAATATAAAAATAACATTTAGTTTGATTTTAATTTACTGATGAAATTAACCTCAATATTAATACGAATAAAAACAATATATATTATATTTTACAAAGATCAAATTGTAGTGTTGTAGTGGTAACCTTTTATAATAAATTGATCGAAAGGATCGATAAGTTTACCCGGATCGTATCTAAATTCCGGGCTCGGTGAACAGTATATTCGTAAATGTACATGGTAATTTCATATGAAATTTACCATATATATTGAGTTTTAATTTATGGCGACATCCTAGTTCACACCACTTTCTTTTAAAATTGCAATGTATACTAGTTGTAAGTTCGTATAATAATTATTTGCTTAAATCAAAAATTAAAGCACCGTATATTATTGTTCTATATTTTCGTGTTTATCGATATTAGAAATTCTTATTATACCAACTAAGAATAGAATTCTATTCTATATTTGTTTCATGCAATTGGTGATTTGTGAATATTAAGGAATGGTTTCCTATTTAGTGTCGAACTTGCAAACTTGTTGTACCTCGTATTTAAACGGTTTTAAATATCATTTCCTATATAATATTACATAAAGTGAAGTGGCATGATTGCAAATGAGACAACTTTGCAACAGAGTCCAAACGAAGCAGATTTAGGCAACTGTAGGTAACCGTACGACCTTCAACACGGAGCTCAACTAGTACCGTACTGTGAGCTATAAAATTTGCCATGTGAGTAAATGTGCAAAAATTAAAAAAAGACATAATAACGGGTCAATTAACGACAGAACAAAGAAAAAAAACAAATGTGAAAGACTCAATCAATGACAACCAAAGAAATACAGGTTCAAGGCTTTAGAAAGTTGAAAGAGGCTTTACTCATTTAATATCTGGTTAACTTGCTTGTTAGCTGAACCGTTACGGCATTGAACATTAAGTAAGGATGTGCCACCCTCCTTTCGAAGTAGCCTAGTCATACAGACAGTTGGCCATCTGTCGGACTAGTCTACTCTAAGAGGAGGGTAGTTAACCCAACATAAAAATGACTAGCAAGCTAACCAAAGATATTACATTTGCCTACACACTCATTGAAATCGGCTGTAAATGCGGATATCAAGACGTCTAATATGAAACTGCAGAATAACTAGCTTGAGCAACAAGACAAGTGTCACATATCAACTTCCGAAGCAAGGTTGTCGGCTCTCCGGACATTCCCGAAGTCCTGCGTTTAATTGATTGCCGAGTTTATGAGCTTCGGTCCTTCCTTGGAAGTTGGTCACATGTATACATAAGGAGCATAAACTGCTTACCCTTCCTGGTCACACGAGTTCTATGTTGTTCTATATTGCCTTCGTGCTTTTCAATCTCATTTTTTAAAAGAAATCTCTGTAATATTTGTGTATTGTTTTTTTGGGATCTTTTTGTCATGTTTTGTCCATTTTTATTAGACTTGTAATTTTGTATTGCTCCCTTGGCTTGCTCCCTTGGTATTTTCTCTCTCTTTCGTCAATTCAATGATAACGTAGTACAAAGGTAATGTCTTAAACCAATCTAAATGTCAAAGCTCATGGTGGAAATCTTTTCTTATAATGTCATATAGTTCCAAAAGATCTTATCGATGTCGTTTGAGATTTGCTGTTTTCTGTTATTGTTATAACGAGTGGAAGTTTGAGCGGGGCGCGACCTTTTTCTGGACGTCGGAATAGGGTGTATTTAAGCTCGTGATTTCGCCGATTGACCCTTTCGGGAACAGGGATTTCTTTTTTGGAATTTCGGAATGGTAGTCGGAATTTTTTTTTTTTAATTCGGGATTTCGGGATCAGGACACCACCACCCGCCCCCACCCCTTACCCCTCAAGTTTGTTACATGAACGACCTCGATTGGCTATACACTGTTGTGTACAATAAAGTCGAAGTGAAATAAAAGTTAACAAAATGGTTTAAATCATCACAAGCAATTATATTTATGTTGCTATAATACATAAGCAAATAATAGTAGTAAGAAGGAAGATTCCCATACTAATAAAGAACAAACACGTGTCTACTGCAGTTATTGCTTCTTTCCACTTAACTTCCGGTATTTCCGAATCTATTTCCGGCTCTGTATATTCCGCCGATTTTACGTTGTTTTGACGCAACCGCAGTGCAATAAATCTCAATATTTTATACACTGGTACACTGTCTGGATTTGTAATTAGACCAGCTTCTACGGTCGATATCAAAACAACTAAAGTTCCCATGAGCAGTTGTATAATAATATAAATTGATACTATTGGAACTGATTCTGAGGTTTGGGGAAGAGAATCTGAGACGATGGTTAGAAATACAGCAAATGACAACCAGACAGTTATTGTGTAGCCTAAACGTTCACCAGTATCCGCAGGAATCTTAAAAGTAAAGATGTCTAACAACGCCAACAAAATAATTGGTAGAATTATATGTAAAATCATATACAAAGGCTTTCGTTTAATTACTATGGTGAACTTTACACTGGATGTCATGTAGTCGAACTCAATTGTGGCAGAAGAGGAGGTGATTTCCCACTCACCATGACTCTCCAATCCGTCAGAAAGTTCTATACCGTTAGTGGTCTGTGTCAAAACAATGTCTTGAGATGAATGACTCCATGACACAAAAATTATGTCACACTTATGTTCATCGAAAGGGAAATATTTTGAATTCAAATTGCATCTAGTTTCAAATACCTGAGAAGGTCTCCACGTTAAATAGCCAGAACTACCGACTAACACTTGAATAAACTTTGATCCTAGCTCTTCCAACTCGCTAAATCCATTTTGTAATGATATGTCAGGTTTCCATACATTATCCTGCGGTAAATACAGCATATATAACCCATTATAAGAAGCTGGTGTCCATGTTAAAAGATCGTCTTTCCAAACTATACTCAGCCATCCTGCAGTTATAAGTTTTTGATCAATTTCATTTACGTCATTTATTCCATAAAGATTAAATCTGATATCAACCTCCGTTGGTGCCGATTGGTCGGTACTTGGTCGTATCAACTTGTTATAGCTATTTGTTGAAAAGATCTGTGTGAGAAGGCTTTGAACGTCTGTGTTACTGTGCAATATAGCTATCCTAAACAGAGAGATAAATATCCACAGTTGTGTCGACTTCATGTTTCAAAGAGTTGACTGTAAAAGTTTCAAAAATAAATAAATTAATAAATAAATAATAATAATTTTAATTAAATTCTTAATTCTATTTTTAAGGAGTAAATCATTACACAACGTTGATGACGTCACGGTCACATGACAAAATTATGTATATTAGCTGACAGACAAAAACATTCAACCAACAAGAAGACGAGTTACATCCAAAATTAAATTTCTAAGCTATGAGGGGAAAAAATGTTTTTTTTCATAGAACGTGTTCAAAAGGTTCGACGGAAAGTTATGTTATTTCTTCATAGACAGAAAAAAATAGTACAGTCATTCCTTAGATCTATAATATAGATGGTCTTAAGTTATATATTCTAGGTTCTTAAGTTGGGTATCAATAGTTTATTTACTTTACATTTTTGTGATAGCGATAATTTGTGTAAGTTATGCATCTTCATTTGGAACTATTTAAAAAGTGTATTCTTCATAAATCTGATACTTTTGAACTTTCACTGACAAACTGTTCGGTCATAAATTGTCATTATATTGTTGAACTATAGTCATTGTTTTATCGTAATCCTTTTATAAATACGACCGGTTGCAGACGTTGGCGATGCTAACATTAGACAATGACTAGGATCTAGTCACTTGCCTGAGAACACTCGCTTTAATTAACTCCACTCGAAAAATTAGACACAAGTTTTACAAATGTTACAAATTGATGTACTTTTACAAATCGAGCGGATGTTGTTAGTACGAATGCCGGACTCTAACTGAAGTAAAAACTTCAGAAAACATATTTAAACCAAGAATTTACCAGGTTGTTATTTCAGAATAGAAACGAGATTATCGAATGACAATGACAATGACGATAAGGATTAACAAAAGAATATAACAAAAATCTGCAGTTTGAGCTTTAGGCTAAAAAGCCGGCCGTAATGGAAATGACTAAAGGATTAATTATTCTTTACGTAAGAAAACTTAAGAACATCTGTGATAGCGATAATTTGAGTTCGTCAGTTTTTATTGAATTTCCCTTTTTGCATTTCCCTTGGAGTTTGGTATTTTTGTTGGGTGTAAAAGCGTTGACCGAAGTACATTATGTATGAAGCGCGGAAGTATTAAAATGTGCGCAAGGGTAACGCTCTTGTATGGCCCTATAAAATTATATCAAGAAGCATTTAATTCTTATAGTTTCATGTGTATGCTATTACCATGAAATTAAGAGTTATATCAAGCTTTTCATTTATTTTTCATTGGCATGGATAGCATGTGAATTCATTGCTGCTGTATAATACGGAAATATATTTTGACATACTTTTCATTGGGGACAATATTTTATTTTACAATTTCACTCGAGAGGTGTTAAAGCAAAATACATTCAAATGAACAAAAATACTACGCGTGACGAAGGGACTCAGTCAGTAACATTCCTTTTGTAATTAAAATTATGCTTTCCATTCGTCAATTTTTTTTTCTTTCTAAAATTCTAAATTTAAAAATTGTCATATACAGGACACGATAGAATAAAATGACATGGCATCTTCTAAAATAGCTTTTATGTTGTTCTTTGTTGAAACTTTGCAATAAAATCTTGTTATAAAAAATACATAAATGTAAATTAAATAATTTAACGAAACTCACCTTCAAGAAGAACGCGCTTGTGTATATGATCACCACTGCAAGTGACCAGAAACGCCTGTCCAGATTTCTAACTTGATTTCCATGCAGGTGAGGTTTGACAGGGTGATTTGTTTTTATCAACAAGGAAAATTTGTAATTATCGTGTGTGGAATCTTGACATCATTAAATCGAAATGTTTGTCTAATTTGACTAATCTAGGTTAATTACAAACCGGATTAATTAACTATTGAGAATCAAATTATACAACATTATGTAATCCACTATTTGCTATCTTTTGTGAACATTAAGTTGTTAATTTAATTTATAAGTTCTTTATCTAATGAATTTTGTCACGATTCAATTCAATTTGCCTCTTGTTACAGTGTATTAATAAAGTAATACAAGTGAATAATTAATAGGATCCAGAAACAAGCTGTTAGCTTATTTTAATCCGTTTGCTAATTCAAATCAGAACATTTTCATGGACGTCAAGTTGGTTACTTATTCCCTATTCCCTATTCCCTATTCGTTACCTATTCCCTATTCCCTATTCGTTACCTATTCCCTATTCATTACCTATTCGTTACCTATTCCCTATTCCCTATTCGTTACCTATTCCCTATTCCCAATTCGTTACCTATTCCCTATTTCCTATTCGTTACCTATTCCCTATTCCCTATTCCCTATTTGTTCCTTATTCCCTATTCCCTATCGTTACCTATTCGTTACGTATTCCCTATTCCTTATTCGTTACTTATTCGATTTTTAATACCCTTCCCCCTTTTTAATTGTTTATACTCTTATATCTGGTAATAGTTCTAAATTTGTTGCGGTAAAATATCTTTTTATGACCTATTTATATGTATTTGTGCTCAACCGATCCTTTTACTTTATTTTCGATACTCATTTGTTCCTTATTTGATTTTTATACGTTCTACCTTTTAACTGCTTTATGTCCGTATGTTTGAAGATGGATCTTGGTTCGAAGGGATGAAATCACCGTGTTAGCGCTTGCATAAAAAAAAAGATGTGATATGATTGCCAATGAGACAACACCCCACAATAGACCAAAATGACACAGAAACTATCAACTATAGGTCAATGTACGGCCTTCAACAATGAGCATAGCCCAAACCGTGTAGTCACATATAAAAGGCCCAGACATGACAATTTCAAACAATTCAAACAACAAAACTAACGGCCGCATTTCATATACAAAAAAATAAACGGAAAACAAATATGTTACACAAAAACAAACGATAACTACTTAATTTCAGGCTCTTGTCGAGGGACAGGCACAAACTAACATAATGTGGTGGGGTTAAACATGTTAGCAGGGTGTACATAGTTTCGGAGCATGCTATTACCTTGTTTAATTCGTTCCATCACTCGCTTATAATTCGCTTATAATACGTGTATCATACGTTGCACCTTTTAAAACATGATTTTCAATTGTTTTGTTGTCTCTGGTGGGAGATTTGGGTTCTTAGAGGTGATATACCTCTATAAGCGCATATGTACCCGTTCCAGCGCTCGGATAATACCCTGTTAAATATTCGTTACTTATTCGCTTTTAAAAAGTTTGTTGTACGTTGCACCTTTTAGAAAAGGATTTTCAATTGTGTTCATATCTCTGGTGGTAATAATATGTTCTTATAGATGAAATACCCCTATTAGCGCGTATGTACTCGTTCCAGCGCTCGGATAATACCCTTTTACTTATTCGTTCCTTATTCGCTTTTAATGCGCGGGGTATACGTTGCACCTTGAAATAAATCGTTTTTTTAATTGTGTTCATGTCTCTGGTGGTAACAATGTGTTCTTAGAGATGAAATGACCCTATTAGCGCGCATGTACCCGTTCCAGCGCTCGGTTAATACCCTGTTACCTATTCATTACCTATTCGTTACCTATTCACTTATAATACGTTTGTTGTACGTTGCACCTTTTAGAAACGGATTTTCAATTGTGTTCATATCTCTGGTGGTAATAATGTGTTCTTATAGATGAAATACCCCTATTAGCGCGTATGTACCCGTTCCAGCGCTCGGATAATACCCTGTTACTTATTCGTTCCTTATTCGTTTTTAATGCGCAGGGTATACGTTGCACCTTGAAATAAATCGTTTTTTAATTGTGTTCATGTCTCTGGTGGTAACAATGTGTTCTTAGAGATAAAATGACCCTATTAGCGCGCATGTACCCGTTCCAGCGTTCGGTTGATACCCTGTTACTTATTCGTTACTTATTCGCCTATAATACGTTTCTTGTACGTTGCACCTTTTAGAAAAGGATTTTCAATTGTGTCCATGTCTCTAGATCTGCTGGTAACAATGTGTTCTTAGAGATGAAATGACCCTATGAGCGTGCATGTACCCGTTCCAGCGCTCGGTTGATACCCTGTTACTTTTTCGTTACTTATTCGCCTATAATACGTTTCTTGTACGTTGCACCTTTTAGAAAAGGATTTTCAATTGTGTCCATGTCTCTAGATCTGCTGGTAACAATGTGTTCTTAGAGATGAAATGACCCTATGAGCGTGCATGTACCCGTTCCAGCTCTCGGTTAATACCCTGTTAGTTACCTATTCGTTACTTATTCGCTTTTACTACGTTTGTTGTACTTTGCACCTTTTAGAAACGGATTTTCAATTGTGTTCATATCTCTGGTGGTAATAATGAGTTCTTATATATGAAATACCCCTATTAGCGCGTATGTACTCGTTCCAGCGCTCGGATAATACCCTGTTACTTATTCGTTCCTTATTCGTTTTTAATGCTCAGGGTATACGTTGCACCTTGAAATACATCGTTTTTTTTATTGCGTTCATGTCTCTGGTGGTAACAATGTGTTTTTAAGGATGAAATGACCCTATTAGCGCGCATGTACCCGTTCCACCGCTCGGTTGATACCCTGTTACTTATTCGTTACTTATTCGCCTATAATACGTTTCTTGTACGTTGCATCTTTTAGAAAAGGATTTTCAATTGTGTCCATGCATCTGCTGGTAACAATGTGTTTTTTTAGATGAAATGACCCTATGAGCGTGCATGTACTCGTTCCAGTGCTCTGTTAATACCCTTTTACCTATTCGTTACCTATTCGTTACTTATTCGCTTTTACTACGTTTGTTGTACGTTGCAACTTTTAGAAACGGATTTTCAATTGTGTTCATATCTCTGGTGGTAATAATGTGTTCTTATAGATGAAATGCCCCTATTAGCGCGTATGTTCCCGTTCCAGCGCTCGGATAATACCCTGTTACTTATTCGTTCCTTATTCGCTTTTAATGCGCAGGGTATACGTTGCACCTTGAAATAAATCGTTTTTTAATTATGTTCATGTCTCTGGTGGTAACAATGTGTTCTTGGAGATGAAATGACCCTATTAGCGCGCATGTACCCATTCAAGCGCTCGGTTGATACCCTGTTACTTATTCATTACTTATTCGCCTATAATACGTTTCTTGTACGTTGAACCTTTTAGAAAAGGATTTTCAATTGTGTCCATGTCTCTGCTGGTAACAATGTGTTCTTAGAGATGAAATGACCCTATGAGCGTGCATGTACCCGTTCCAGCGCTCGGTTAATAACCTGTTACCTATTCGTTACTTATTCGCTTTTACTACGTTTGTTGTACGTTGCACCTTTTAGAAACGGATTTTCAATTGTGTTCATATCTCTTGTGGTAAAAATGTGTTCTTATAGATGAAATACCCCTATTAGCGCGTATGTACCCGTTCCAGCGCTCGGATAATACCCTATTACTTATTCGTTCCTTATTCGCTTTTAATGCGCAGGGTAAACGTTGCACCTTGAAATAAATCGTTTTTTAATTGTGTTCGTGTTTCTGGTGGTAACAATGTGTTCTTAGAGATGAAATGACCCTATTAGCGCGCATATACCCGTTCAAGCGCTCGGTTGATACCCTGTTACTTATTCGTTACTTATTCGCCTATAATACGTTTCTTGTACGTTGCACCTTTTAGAAAAGGATTTTCAATTGTGTCCATGTCTCTGCTGGTAACAATGTGTTCTTAGAGATGAAATGACCCTATGAGCGTGCATGTACCCGTTCCAGCGCTCGGTTAATACCCTGTTACCTATTCGTTACCTATTCGTTACTTATTCGCTTTTACTACGTTTGTTGTACGTTGCACCTTTTAGAAACGGATTTTCAATTGTGTTCATATCTCTTGTGGTAAAAATGTGTTCTTATAGATGAAATACCCCTATTAGCGCGTATGTACCCGTTCCAGCGCTCGGATAATACCCTATTACTTATTCGTTCCTTATTCGCTTTTAATGCGCAGGGTATACGTTGCACCTTGAAATAAATCGTTTTTTAATTGTGTTCATGTCTCTGGTGGTAACAAAGTGTTCATAGAGATGAAATGACCCTATTAGCGCGCATGTACCCGTTCCAGCGCTCGGTTGATACCCTGTTACTTATTCGTTACTTATTCGCCTATAATACGTTTCTTGTACGTTGCACCTTTTAGAAAAGGATTTTCAATTGTGTCCATGTCTCTGCTGGTAACAATGTGTTCTTAGAGATAAAATGACCCTATGAACGTGCATGTACCCGTTCCAGCGCTCGGTTAATACCCTGTTACCTATTCGTTACTTATTCGTTACTTATTCGCTTTTACTACGTTTGTTGTACGTTGCACCTTTTAGAAACGGATTTTCAATTGTGTTCATATATCTGGTGGTAATAATGTGTTCTTATAGATGAAATACCCCTATTAGCGCGTATGTACCTATTCCAGCGCTCGGATAATACCCTGTTACTTATTCGTTCCTTGTTCGCTTTTAATGCGCAGGGTATACGTTGCACCTTGAAATAAATCGTTTTTTAATTGTGTTCATGTCTCTGGTGGTAACAATGTGTTCTTAGAGATGAAATGGCTCGGTTGATACCCTGTTACTTATTCGTAACTTATTCGCCTATAATACGTTTCTTGTACGTTGCACCTTTTAGAAAAGGATTTTCAATTGTGTCCATGTCTCTGCTGGTAACAATGTGTTCTTAGAGATAAAATGACCCTATGAGCGTGCATGTACCCGTTCCAGCGCTCGGTTAATACCCTGTTACCTATTCGTTACTTATTCGCTTTTACTACGTTTGTTGTACGTTGCATCTTTTAGAAACGGATTTTCAATTGTGTTCATATCTCTGGTGGTAATAATGTGTTCTTATAGATGAAATACCCCTATTAGCGCGTATGTACCCATTCCAGCGCTCGGATAATACCCTGTTACTTATTCGTTCCTTGTTCGCTTTTAATGCGCAGGGTATACGTTGCACCTTGAAATAAATCGTTTTTTAATTGTGTTCATGTCTCTGGTGGTAACAATGTGTTCTTAGAGATGAAATGACCCTATTAGCGCGCATGTACCCGTTCAAGCGCTCGGTTGATACCCTGTTACTTATTCGTTACTAATTCGCCTATAATACGTTTCTTGTACGTTGTACCTTTTAGAAAAGGATTTTCAATTGTGTCCATGTGTTCTTAGAGATGAAATGACCCTATGAGCGTGCATGTACCCGTTCCAGCGCTCGGTTAATACCCTGTTACCTATTCGTTACTTATTCGCTTTAAATACGTTTGGTGTACGTTACACCTTTTAGAAACGGACTTTCATTTGTGTTCATATCTCTGGTGGTAATAATGTGTTCTTATAGATGAAATACCCCTATTAGCGCGTATGTTCCCGTTCCAGCGCTCGGATAATACCCTGTTACTTATTCGTTCCTTATTCGCTTTTAATGCGCAGGGTATACGTTGCACCTTGAAATAAATCGTTTTTTAATTGTGTTCATGTCTCTGGTGGTAACAATGTGTTCTTAGAGATGAAATGACCCTATTAGCGTGCATGTACCCGTTCCAGCGCTCGGTTGATACCCTGTTACTTATTCGTTACTTATTCGCCTGTAATACGTTTCTTGTACGTTGCACCTTTTAGAAAAGGATTTTCAATTGTGTCCATGTCTCTGCTGGTAATAATGTGTTCTTAGAGATGAAATGACCCTATGAGCGTGCATGTACCTGTTCCAGTGCTCGGTTAATACCCTGTTACCTATTCGTTACCTCTTCGTTACCTATTCACTTATAATACGTTTGTTGTACGTTGCACCTTTCAGAAAAGGATTTCAATTGTGTTCATGTCTCTGGTGGCAACAATGTGTTCTTAGAGATGAAATGACCCTATTAGCGCGTATGTACCCGTTCCAGCGCTCAGTTAATACTCTGTTACTTATTCGTTACTTATTCGGCTATAATACGTTTGTTATAAGTTGCAACTTTTAGAAAATGATTTTCAATTGTGTCCATGTCTCTTGTGGTAACAATGTGTTCTTAGAGATGAAATGACCCTATTAGCGCGTATGTACCCGTTTCAGCGCTCGGTAAATACCCTATTACTTATTCGCTACTTATTCGCTGATAATATGTTTGTTGTACGTTGCACCTTTTAGAAAAGGATTTTCAATTGTGTTTATGTCTGTGGTGGTAACAATGTGTTTAGAGTTAAAAATGACCCTATTAGCGTGCATGTACATGTTCCAGCGCTCGGTTAATACCCTGTTACTTATTTGTTACCTATTCGTTACTTATTCTCTATTCCCTATGCGTTACCTATCCGTAACTTATTCCCTATTCCCTATTTGTTACCTATTCGTTACTTATTCCCTATTCCCTATGCGTTACCTATTCGTTATTTATTCTCTATTCCCTATTTGTTACCTATTCGTTACTTATTCTTTATTCGTTACTTATTCCTTATTCGTTACTTATTCGATTTTTGATTTCCTCACCCTTTTTAATTTTTGTCGAGCCTGCAACTTTTGTTGCAGAAAGCTCGACATAGGGATAGTGATCCGGCGGCGGCGGCGTCGGTGTTAGCTAACTTTTTAAAAACTTTATATTTTAGAAGGTGGATGCTTCATACTTTGTATATGGATGCCTCATGTTACGAAGTGTCTGTCAGTCACATGTCCAATGTCCTTGACCTCATTTTCATGGTTCAGTGACCACTTGAAAAAAAGTTAAGATTTTTTGTAATGTTGAATTCTCTCTTATTTTAAGTAATAGGATAATTATATTTGGTATGTGCGTACCTTGTAAGGTCCTCATGCCCGTCAGACAGTTTTCACTAACCTCGACCTCATTTCATGGATCAGTGAACAAGGTTAAATTTTGGTGGTCAAGTCCATATCTCAGATACTATAAGCAATAGGGCAAGTATATTCGGTGTATGGGAGGACTGTAAGGTGTCCATGTCCAACTGGCAGGTGTCATCTGACCTTGACCTTATTTTCATGGTTCAGTGGTTATAGTTAAGTTTTTGTGTTTTGGTCTCTTTTTCTCATACTTTACACAATTACAATATTTGTTGTATGGAATGATTGTAAGGTGTACATGTCTAGCGTGCAGATGTCATCTGACCTTGACCTCATTTTCATGGTTGAGTGGTTAAAGTTAAGTTTTTGAGTTTTGGTCTTTTTATCTAATACTATATGCTATAAGTCAACTATATTTGGTGTATGGAAATATTATATGATCTGTATGTCAGTCGCGCAGGTTTTATTTGACCTCGACCTCATTTTCACGGTTCATTGCTCAGTGTTAAGTTTTTGTGTTTTGGTCTATTTTTCTTAAACTATAAGTAAGAGGTCAACTATATTTGTTGTATGAAAGCATTGTTAGGTGTACATGTCTGTCTGGCATGTTTCATCTGACCTTGACCTCATTTTCATGGTTCATTGGTCTTTGTTATCTTGGTTAATGTTAAGTTATGTGACAGTTGTTATAAAGCTTTATACTTAAGACTATCAACATAATATCAATGATTAGTAAAGAAGGCGAGACATTTCAGCGTGTGCACTCTTGTTTATATTCTTATCTCTTGTTATAGATCTAAATTTGTTGAGGTAAAATGACCTTTTTATGACCTATTTATATGTGTTTGTGCTCAACCGATCCTGTTGCTTTATGTTAGATACTTATTTGTTTATTATTTGATTTTTATACGTTCTACTTTTTAAATGTTTTATTTTCGTATGTTTGAAGATCTGGTTCTTGGTTCGAAGAGGTGAAATCACCTTTTAGCGCTTGTATAAAAATGAACATTTTAGAAAATGATTTTTAATTGTGTTCTTGTCTCTGGCGGTAACTATGTGTTCTTAGAGATGAAATAACCCGTTCCAGCGCTCGGTTTATACCCTGTAACTGATTCGTTCCTTAATCGCTTTTAATACGCGTGGTAAACGTTGCACCTTGAAATAAAACGATTATGGATTGCTTTCATGTCTCTGGTGGTAATTATGTGTTCTCTGAGTTGCAAAAAACCTATTAGCACATATGTACCCATTTCACCGCTACACTGATACCCTGTTACCTGGTTCGATTCCCGTTCGGGATGAAAATTTCAGGAACTTAATTTTCGGCTCTCCCTTGACACCATTTGCGAGTATGATCTTGAGGAAACGATGATAGTCCGTCGGAAGAGGACGATAAATGGCTGACCCGTGTTAAGAGAGAGCCATATCTCTTGCATGTTAAAGACACCCTTGTAGATTTCGAAAAAGAGTAGGCTGATGCCGCTACAAGGCAGGGGCGTAGCTAGAAAGAAACTATGTGCAATCAACTACGGCCGAGCGGAGCGATGCGAAAAAATTTTGGGACCCTTTTCTGCAAAAAAATGTTGTTTTTTTTTCGGGTTTCGGTCATAGGACGGTTAAAAGAGGATCTATATGTAGATAGGATTTATAAAAAAAATATGAATGTAAAACTATTAATCAATCTTCTGAATAGAGTTATACATCAACAACACATATTTGTGATACAGAATTGACTCAAAATTGTTCAAAATCTGCTCTTCGAGTCTAGGCAGAAACAAACTTCTCTGATTACTTTAATTGTCAATATTCACACTGAAATCCCGATGAATATGCAGTAATGCTTGTAACTGTTGTTGTTCATTGTTGATCGTACATTTCAACATACGTATATATATAGTACCCTGATAGATCTCCATGGTAGCACTCGCGAGATGTTATAAACCAGCGTACGTGTTCGGCATCGAGCGACCTCCCAATTGAATTCGTCAAAATTACATGCCAAGTCAGTCTCGTATGTCTCAGACAATGTTGAGATTTGTTCGTTTGTTATATATCTTACAACACGATGAAGCAGATACAGCACAAAGAAGCGATTTTCTGATAATACTAGACGCGACTCCACTCTCCAGTTCCCTTATATCATATGGTCTATGAACGCAAAAAATAATGAGACTTTTCAATACTGTTTTGGAGTGTTTGCAGGGTGATTGGCTCTGGTAGTCTGTCGACCACATCGCCTCGGCATATTTTCAACGATATCGAAGGGTTCTGATAATTCTAATGCCGATTGGTACATCTCATTCCAAACTGATGAACCGTACACTGTTAAATGTGCTCCAAAAAGAACATGTCTTGGACTGAGTATTACAAATTCAAATCTTGTAAAAAATACAAGTTACTGTCCGATTTTGTCATAATCTCCAATAAAACATTTTGAAACCAAATGCCGTTATTTAATGATAATTCATCAATTAAAAAAGTGACAACATAGGTGTTTCCTTTAACATCTATAATTTTTTTTTTGCCATGTTTTTTTTGGCATGCCGAATCAATGTGCACGCAACTGCGTGTTAGCGTATAGGGAGCTACGCGCCTGCAAGGCAGCACTCGCACCCGCAAAGTGAAAAGGGATAAATATAAGTTGCAAAACTTGTTTCCCAATCCACTATAAATAAATATGTTTAAATTAAAAAATAAAACGTGTGTTATGCGTATCACTTTAAAAAAAAAGAAATATGTTTGTGTCTCTGGTGGTAACTGTCGGTTTTTAGAGGTGAAATAACCCTAATAGAACATATGTACCCGTTTCAGCGCTAGACTGATACCCTGTTACTTATTCGTTCCTTATTCGCTTTTAATACGCATGGTATACCATGCACCTTGTAATAAATCGATTATCGATTGATTTCACGTCTCTGGTGGTAATTATGTGTTCTCTGAGTTCAAAAAACCCTATTAGCGCATATGTACCCATTTCACCGCTACACTGATACCCTGTTACTTACTCGTTCCTTATTCGCTTTTCAAACGTGTGTTATGCGTTGCACTTTAAAAAGAAATATTTTTGTGTCTCTGGTGGTAACTGTTGGTTCTTAGAGGTGAAATAACCTTAATCGAACATATGTACCCGTTTCAACGCTCGACTGATACCCTGTTACTTATTCGTTCCTTATTCGCTTTAAATACGCGTGCTATGCGTTGCACCTTGAAATAAGAAGTAACGAATAAGTAACACGGTACTAGCCGAGCGCTGGAACGGGTACATACGCGCTAAAAGGGTTATTTCATCTCTAAGAACACATTGTTACCACCAGAGACATGAACACAAATGAAAATCTTTTTCTAAAAGGTGCAACGTACAACAAACGTATTATAAGCGAATAATTCTAATATGACGTTCTTCTTTAGCTTTGGGTACAAAGCCATGTTCTAATTCGAATAGAACATGGGCTTCACGTGATTGACGTCACAATTGAAATTGCAACGTCAGATGAATTTTTGAACAACACCAGAGATCAAAATGGACATTTTTGTTGGTGTTGTTCGCTAGGAAATTAAAAAAAAATAATTCTAAAAGTAAGTTTAAATGTTTCTGATCTTTTTTTATTGACAAACTGTTGATTTTTCTATAACGTTTTTGTTCATCAAATTAAAATGGTGACATTTCGAGCGTCTACTATAGGTCCGCTTCGAAGTACAAAAGTTCAAAATATTCCTATTAGAATCGAAATAATTCTATCATGCCATGCTTTATGCTCATTTTAACATGGGTAGGCATTATATTTGTAAACATTTAATACCTCGCTAACGCTCGGTATTAAGATAGTAACAAATATAATGCCTACCCATGTTAAAATGAGCATAGAGCATGGCATGAAAGAATTATTTCTTATTTGTAACGAATAGGTAACGAATAGGTAACAGGGTATTAACCGAGCGCTGGAACGGGTATATGCGCGCTAATAGGGTCATTTCATCTCTAAGAACACATTGTTACCACCAGAGACGTGAACACAATTGAAAATCCTTTTCTAAAAGGTGCAACATACAACAAACGTATTATAAGTGAATAGGTAACGAATAGGTAACGAGTAGGTAACAGGGTATTAACCGAGCGCTGGAACGGGTACATGTGCGCTAATAGGGTCATTTAATCTCTAAGAACACATTGTTACCACCAGAGACATGGACAAAATTGAAAATCCTTTTCTAAAAGGTGCAACGTACAACAAACGTATTATAAGCGAATAAGTAACGAATAGGTAAAAGGGTATTGACCGGGCGCTGGAACGGGTACATGCGCTCTAATAGGGTCATTTCATCTATAAGAACTCATTATACCACCAGAGATATGAACACAATTGAAAATCCGTTTCTTAAAATTGCAATGTACAACAAACGTATTAAAAGCGAAGAAGTAACGAATAGGTAACAGGGTATTAACCGAGCACTGAAACGGGTACATGCGCGCTAATAGGGTCATTTCATCTCTAAGAACACATTGTTACCACCAGAGACATGAGGAACAAATGAGTATAGAACATAAAGGATCGGTTGAGCACAAACACATATAAATAGTTCATAAAAAGATCATTTTACCTCAACAAATTTAGAACTATTACCAGATATAAGAGTATAAACAATTAAAAAGGGGGAAGGATATTAAAAATCGAATAAGTAACGAATAAGGAATAGGGAATAAGTAACGAATAGGTAACGATAGGGAATAGGGAATAAGTAACGAATAGGTAACGAATAGGGAATAGGTAATGAATAGGGAATAGGTAACGAATAGGTATTGAATTGGGAATAGGGAATAGGTAACGAATAGGGAATAGGGAATAGGTAACGAATAGGGAATAGGGAATAAGTAACCAACTTGACGTCCATAACATTTTCATATGGTAATACTCAATTGGAGTAGAATGTTAGAAAAAAAAATAACAATGTTACATTAGATGGAAAGAAACAAAACATATAATAAGGTTGTGAACACATAAGAAAGAAAGAAAATTATACATCGGAAAAACAATAATAAAGTGTATGTTTCTGAACGGACACAATTATTTTAGATAAAAGTATTACTTGTTGAACAAGATGTGTGCTATCATATGACAAATCTTTTTGCTACTGAGTATATATGTAAACTAAGTAAGTTTCAGAGTCAGCAGACCGTGACTGGAGGTCGTGGCCAAATAATTTCCATGGTCTTGGGACATTCCAATGCTAATACAACTGGACCTACTAAGGGGGTCTCATTGGGGGGTTCCGATCCCGGATCCCGCTTACTGTTTTGACCGATTCCCGTATCCCGCTTACACTATGTATGTAAGCAATTCTCATTTTTTTGTCATTTCCCGGGTCCCGCTAGACCTCATTTCCCGTTTTCCCGACACAATAGTTTGACTTTCACGTGTCACGCTTACAAAAAATCGGCAATCCCGCGTCACGCTTAGACCCCAATGAGATCCACTACTAAGTTATAAGCTTATGTTCCCTAACAATAATTCATTGCTGACACCGCCTCTTGACAAAACACATCAAAGTCTCGCTTTTTTTTTACTTTTTAACAATGAAAATGGAGACAAGATAAGACAATCCTACCAGACAGACCTGTAAACCATATAACTTAATACTAAATACAGTAGACATTATGCTTAGGGGGCTACCATTTGATTTTTATGAGGGGGGGGGGGGGGGGGGGGGGGGGCTAGGATGAAATTTGAAAAAAATAGGCAGGACAGGAGTTTTGAGTAAAAAAAAAAGGCAGGATGAGACACTTGCAACAAAAAAAAAAGTCAGGACGACAATTTAGGTAAAAAAAAGTCAGGATAATCTAAAAAAAAAAAGGCAGGACCGAACAGAGTGAAAAATAAAAAGGCAGGACAGAGATTACAGCTAAAAAAAAAATGCAGGACAAAATTTTTCATTCTAGCCCCCCCATAAAAATCAAATGGTAGCTCCCTTATAGTATCTGAGAAATATACCTCATCATGAAAATAGGGTTGAGATCAGATGAACCTTCAAAGACAATAAACTGCTATCACAGAGATATATGTCTCACCTTTTTGTAATTTTGATTACGCAAATGTTGCAAATCAAAATAGCAATACTTTAACATCTTACATAAGTTTTGCAAATATTTAAAGTCAATGAACCATGTCCAAGTTACATGACTAAACAATCCCATGTAAATGAGATGTGTCAATGCTAATACAACTGCATATCAAATACTATTGACTTATTATAAGTCGTTCCCAAACCTAAATAAAAACATTTACTTGTAAACTATATCCGGTGTTTATATATCTCAACTTGTACGATTCGCTCGTGTAGGTAATAATTTTTTAAGATTTTAACGAGAGAAATGTATTACTGAAAAATTATTACACCAGGGTTTTCGATATCACAAACTAGTCAAAACATGTACTAAATAATTTTATCATCGGTATAAGGACATCATTCGTAAATATAGCTCAACATGTAGACTTCTTATACGTTCAGGAATTTCACATCCAATTGTTTATGGAAATATTCTATATAAAGCACAAAAGTGTCAGTATTCACCTCACAAACTAACAAAAGCTTTAAATAGACTTATTAAGAAGGGATATAGTTACGATACTGTTGTCATGTCATTAAAGATTGCATATTGTTGTGTTAATATTGATTCACTTATAGGGTTTTTGCATCAGAACTAAACACATTTATTCAAAAACAAGTTGTTGGTATGACACGGGTTTTGTTCTTCTCATATATGTTGTGATGGTATGATACTAAACCCCTAATGGGAAGGATTGTGTCTGATACTCATATGATGAAACCATAATCTTTCAATCAGTTTAATTGAAGTCTGGAGCTGGCATGTCAGTTAACTGCTAGTAGTCTGTTGTTATTTATGTATTATTGTCATTTTGTTTATTTTCTTTGGTTACTTGTTCTGACATCAGACTCGGACTTCTCTTGAACTGAATTTTAATGTGCGTATTGTTATGCGTTTACTTTTCTATATTGGCTAGAGGTATAGGTGGAGGGTTGAGATCTCATAAACATGTTTAACCCCGCCACAGTTTTGCGCCTGTCCCAAGTTAGGAGCCTCTGGCCTTTGTTAGTCTTGTATTATTTTAATTTTAGCTTTTTGTGTACAATTTGGAGTTTAGTATGGCGTTCATTATCACTGAACTAGTATATAAAACGCGTCTGGTGCAAATACAAAATTTCAATCTATGATGCGTTTATATACTGGACTAAAAACTAAACAGTCTTAAAGTTGTTTTCATAATTTTATAGTTCTATTTGCCGTAGCAAACAAAACAAATCAGTGTTTATCATTTCAACATACAATTTTAACACATAAAATAAATCTCAGTAGTTTAAAAAAGTAAACAAGAACATCCATCACTTTCAACTTCACAAAAAGTCACTTTACAATATATCAACTAACACGGACATAAATTACTTATCAACTCACATATTCCTCTCTCTCACTAAAAGATGATACCCTATCTTACAAAGCCTTTTTGTATAACATGCCGTCTTTCAATATCAGAGATTTGGCCTTGTAAGAATTGGAATACAGCTCACGTACTGGAATATGATATCCCATCTTATAAGGCCATATTGTATCACATGCTGTCTTTCAGTTCTAGAGGGTTGGCCTTATAAGAAGGGGGATAGAGCTCACATACTGGAATATGTATTGATAAAAATAAAATAAAATGCAAGAATAAATGCTTATGAAACTGGGAAAAAAGGATGACTATCACATTTAAAAAATCTTTAAAACTAAATATTTGGAAATTTACACTTGAATGGATAATGTTTAATATCTTCAATGTTAAAGCATTGATCAACTTTCATCGATTTCTACATCTGGCTCTGTCCTGGATTCTTTTTCCTTTCTTTTTTTAGAATATGTAATTATATTTTCATATACCACAAAAGTAATGCAGCAAGCTGGTGTCACACGTAATAAATTGGGTTTCAATCCTTTATAAAATCCTGTCCAGCCTTCATACCTGCAAAAACCAAAATGTTTCTTCACTGAAAAATGAAATTATTTACCCTGTACAAATAAATTTGCGAACATCAAATCATTGACTTTATGTCACAAAATATTGCTGTTCCAGAAAATGTTCTTTGTGAGATTTTTTAAACCACTCATGTTCAAATCCCTCTGATTTTGCAATCAGAAAATTTTCAATTGAACAATCTGAACAGAAAATTATGTTGCTGGGAGTGAAAGAAAAAAAATAAAATAAAACCACTTCCAAAGAATTTTTTTCTGGAACAACATTTAGTAGTAATAGAGTGGTAACAGCTCCAAGAGTAGAGAATTATTAGGAACATATTTTTCACAAATATAACATATGATGCATGTTCTATTACATACAATACTGTGCATTCATTTATTTTTCTTGGTATTTTTTTTTCATGAATTTCATAACTTCAAAAGTCATGCTTACACATCCATAGAAAATGTGTCCTTTGTTGAACTTAAATTCCTAGTTCACCCAAAAAATAATATACAAAAATTAGTTCCAGAATCGTAATCAATCCACAGTATTCTATATATAACCTTTCACACCACTCTTTCATCATTTACACTATTTTGCTCTTAAATTTCAGATCTAAAAGCACATACATTCTAACTTACAGACAAAACACTACAATGAGGTTTGACCAGTGGTCAAAATCACATAATTAAGCTGCTTCAAATTAACAACCTACACCATTCAGATTCTGGTCCCAATATGTCTGTATTTTACACAAAAATACCATGATAACTAAAATATTTACATAAATATCACCTCACATTCCTGATAAAAAATGTAACAATTTTTAATCACTTTTTCATCAAATATATATACATAATATCATTCTGCCTTGAAAACATGGAATGTTCAACATTTCTTAAATTATGAAATCTGATTGTCCTTATTAACAACAGATTTCTGTAAGGTATGTATAAGAGATTGTCTTTGTGAGGTTCAGTTTATAGCTGAAGACCTTTAATAAACTCATTACATATTAAGGACAGCTATAAAGTGCTTTTACTGGGATAATCTGCAATTCATATCAATTCATATGAGTTTTTATTTAGAGATGCAGCCCATATCCTCTCTTTTCCTGTTTACTGTAAATTAAGAAATTATTGCAATGTTTTTATTATCACGAAATGCTATAATGTTATATTAATCCAAATAATTTCAACTCGCATTTTGATAATTTTTTATATGAATCAAATAAGATTTTTTTCAAATATCGCAAAGATTAAAATTGCATTTTAGTCTTAAATGTCAAAATCTCAATAATAAATACATGCAATGAGGGCCTCAAGGTAGATTAGCGAAAGCTAATTGAGTCACCCTCTTTAAATAAATTCATTACTTACTTACTTACTTACAATAATTTCTTAATTTACAGTAGTTTAGATCAGATAAGGCTGAACAATTAACATTTAGTGAATAACTCAAAAGCAAAACACTATGAGTTTCAAAAATTGCACAAAATACCTAATATCAGGCTCTTCTGTAAACAAAGCCACAATGAAAACACAGGATATTGTTTGCATTAAAGTACTGGAGAATACACGCTTTTTCCCCTGGAGAAAAATCCCAATTTGAAAAAAAAATGGCTTAAAAATATTCCCAAAAAGACAACTTTTTTCCCAAACAGTGCAGTCTCAGTAGTTATTGTTAAACATTTTTCATTGTTAAAATGACTATATGCGCAGATTTGAGGGTCTATTTATGTATTCTCACTGAGAATAATGGGTCTTATTTCAAATGAGGGTTTACCTGCAAATTTAAGTTCCAGTCAAATTCTTGGTTTATTAAAAATTTCCCAATTTGATAAAAATGATGCATATTTTCCCAATAAAAAGGGTAGAGGTAGTTTTGAAAAAAGCCAACAATATCACTGAAACATTGATATCCTTTGGATAAATGCAACAACTAAACAGTTGTATCTACCCAGCAATAAATATAACTTGTGAGACTTGCTACAAAGTAAACTCATGAAAAAAATGACAATAAATAATACAGACAGGGATGTTTTCGATAAAATACACATTTCTTTGGTGTTGTTCCATAAAAACATACATAAAACTCAGGGAATACACAAAACACACTGCTGAATCACCTCTGTTAGTGTGTGTCAAGTACAGTGAAAGTGTGAGAGAAATTATAAAATTGTCTCTATAAATGGTTATCTCATTTGCAAAATGCCTTCCCAGGGTACCATGCATGTTTTAATGGAACAACCCTTACACTTATGTTTATATGGGAAAAAAATAACAGATATATGCAGATAGAAACTAGAGAGAAATCCATTTCAATTGATTTAACAGGGTTGAAAGGCATTTTATATACTCAGCAGTGCTGACATTAAATATAATTTTTTAACATTCTTCCTCAAAATTCTCAATTTTTCTTTATTTCTTAATAGAAAACAGCCTTTCAATAATGCTATTTACTAGTATATCAAATAGCTTTTCATCAACAACAAGAGACAGTTTATGATTCCTTTTCCAAATGATTGTTTTTCTTAAAAAGAAATACATTAACTTACCTTGAAAAAATAAAATCACCATGAAACAAAATCTTAAGACTCTTTAATAGAGAATTTTAAAAATAGTGAGTTTCCAAGAAATAAAACCTTTATACAATAATTTATTGAAAGTTCTTATATTTTCTATGCGATTAATGAGAGTTCGGACAGTACGTTTTCTTCACAAAAAACAAATATTTTAATGTGTACTATTGTTGCCACAAAATTTTAAAGAAAACTCTTTTATTCTTTGGAAATGCTATAAATGAAAGACTACATGCCCTATTTTTGTCCAGTTTGTCACTTGTTGACAACACTTTTAACAGGCTTGAAAACCAGATCTTTCTCTTCAAGAACAACAGCACATATTGTTTTCGGTAAAATAAGTATCTCTTCAAAGTAACATGAGTGGTCAAATTTTTCACAGTGTTTTCTTTCAGATATAATATCAGAGATACCATTATCACAGTGAATAGGTAGAATCACGATCATCCTACCGAAAGACTTCAATTTCAATCGTCCGAGCTCCAATTATTTTCCAGGCTCTCTTCTGTTTTCTTCAGATTAGTGATTTTTTCCATGATTAGAAAGACAATCATTACATTTGGAGTAACGTGCCACATGTACACTCCACACCCTTTATAAAATCCCGCCAATCCTTCATACCTGTGTTAAACAAGATGGCATGATGCCAGGCACACAAAAACATAATATACAATTCGTCAAAAAAATAAATATAATAAGATGTGGTATATATCCACCAAAGACTTAATGATATATATGGGAGCAAGATTTTAAATTCATTATTAATTTATTTGCATACAAATTACAAAACTAGTAAAAACAAGAACTGTATTTTTATTACATTTAGGGCTATTCCATTAAAATGTATGTGAGAGGGTATGAAGGGGCTTTCAAAATATCCCTACAATCAAAAAACATTTTTAGATAATTTTGCATAATGGTTATAGAGGAATACAAAAAAAAAGACCCCTGACACATTAAATAACTAAATTTCCCTTCCTACCCTCCCACATACATTTTAATGGAATAGCCCTAATGGTGAATTCCAGAGGACGTCAACATATTGATTCAGAATGAAACACATTTTTTTGGTGTTGATTTTTATCGTAATTGTCATAAGATTTCTAATTTTTATGGTATGTGTTCATCATTTGATTGCATACATTTTTATATAATACACTATGTAATTCCCATTTGTTTCCGATCCTTTTGAAAACTAAAAGAATGTTAATTATTTTTGTTCCCCTATGCAGATCTATTTTTTATTGGTAACTTCTCATTTAATACCCAAGTTTGTTTTGATGACCAGTTTTTTTGTTATGTAATCTTGTCATCTCTATATATAATACAGCAATAGTGTTATCAAATCATAGACTAGCCTGCCATCAACAGTTATGAAGCTGAATTCAATATAATTTGTGAGATACAAATTTTCATGAATTTAGTGGATAAAGGTGAACAACCAATTTGATGTTAAACCAGAGAATCATCAAATTCTCTTGTGTCTCTATAGGCTTTGAAAATTTTCATGCAGACTTTACCAAAACCATGAAATCAAATTTCCACAAAAGTTTGTATCCACAAAAAATAAATAAATCCATAGCAGTATGTTTAAGAAAGAAGTACTACCATGCAACACTTTTCAAACATATCAACTTATTTTTTGTGTGAACCTTGCCATGTTCTGAACTGAATTTTTTGCATAATATAACATAACTCTTGTGAACATTTAAAATACATTTGTATGTGGAGAAATATTTATTTTACTGGAATGGTCTTCGATACCTTTTTTTAAATGTAAAACAAGTTAAATATCTGCAAACTTATTGTTGAATAAAATTTTAGGCATTTATCAAAAAATTTAAATTCAAAAACAGGACATGTTTATAATTAACAAATAGTTGATAATTTTTTCATATATTACAATGCAAGAAAGATTGTGTAAAAGTGTTGCAAAGTATGTGTATCAAATTGACCTTTGACATTATACACACCTCCACACTTGTTTTAGAACATCTATCACACCATTATAACTACGATGCTGGTCCTGTAGCCGTGACCGGACTACTTGGTAGGGATATGTAAGGGTCGCAGCAAATATTTTAGATAAAGCTGCAAATGTTAAATACTCTGCAGTGCCCTGTGAAAAGAGAACACAAGTGTTAGAATATTTCATTTAAGGAATGACTGTCATATTTAATTCGAAATTCAATTTTAAGCCGTTGTAAGTCATGAAAAAATGTTGATGACGTCGTGGTCACATGACAACATTATGTCGATGAGCTGATAGACAAAACACTGTTAGCCTATCAGAAGATGTGTTAGATCCAAAATTAAATTATTTCTTTGTCAACAGATCACAGCTATATGTTATTCAAGAAGTGTTTTTGAAATCAAAGGCACTGTTTTTTTCTTAAAAGCAGACGGCAGGCAAAAAAAGCACTTTCTTCAATTTTTTAGTCATCTTTTTTTCTGACAATGCTAATAGTTTTTTGTCAGTTCTTAAAGTTATCAACAAAACCTCTCCCAAAACTATATATATATTCACATGTATAAATAAGATTTCTTTTCTTATCAGAAAAACTAACTTTAGGTCCACAGTTGTCCATTGTACTTACTAATCTATAATCTATTGGTCTATTGAGGTATTGGTTAAACAAAGTCTTCATTTCTTCATAGGCCATAAACTGCAAAGCACCATGGGAGATTCCAAATATACCTGGTACAAAACCCTGAAAAAACATTTTAGTACACATTGCATATCAATAAAAAAATTTAAAGACCAGACATTATTTTGCACCAATAAATTTCCCTAAACTTTTTTTTTGTCAAGAAGCACAAAAATAGAAGTACAGTAATATCAATATGATTACAATTTTGGTATTACAGATAGTTTGCAAGTACAATCTAACTATATGGTGATGTATTGAACTTATGCTTGCTAATTTGTCACCAACAGTATATAGATATCACAGATATTTTAAAGGTGTGAAATATGATATTTTGAAGGTGTGAAATAGTATATTTTGATTGTGTGAAAAAATATTTTTTGAAGGTGTGAAATATGAAAATGAGAAATAGAAATATGGTGAAAGTTTATCTGATTCAAAAATTACCTTGCAGAAGAGATGTTTTAGAATATAAATTTATAATTGCCAGTTAAGATGTGTTTTTCTTCTTTGCTTTTTCCAATAATTTGAAGAGACAGTCAATTATCTCCCTTTGAAATAATTATATAACTGCCAATGTAACCTCAGAAGCTTGCTTTCTGCTTAATAGAACAGCCATCAGAATGAGACTGCATATGAAGTGATATGGGATTTATTTGCTTAGTTACAAAACTTTTTAAAAATAAATGAGCTTTTAAACAAAGATCATAAGAGGCTATAGCCAGTGAAATATGAATTATCTCCCCTTTTCCACAAGTTTAACCATGTCAAGAGTTTGGAAAATATTCCTCATGAACTGATCAAAATTGAAATATTTTTTAAAGGCTCCAAATTTCAAAATAAATGTGAACTTTTCATAAGAGCACAGTGATATAGGGTGGTAAAGGGAATATTTATAAGAGCACAGTATTGTAGGGTGGTAAAGGGAATATTTACGAACTAGTTGAACCTTTAAATTACAAGCTTTAATTCCTTAAAATATTGTTTTAGAAAAAACAGTTATATTACATAACCATACCCGATATAAACCTCTAATCCCTTCGTATTTATAGATTTTCAGTAAACCATCTAACATTCCTTTGTAATAAGTGTTGCCGTTGGTCTTCGGGGAATTCCCCTCATACTGTAAACACATTCTTGTTTTGGTCACCCATATTGGATTTGTTAGGAATAGTGTTAAAAGTCCTGAAAAATAACAAAAGCAACATATTAATGGACATATATTGTAGATTAAATAATCTATAACAGTTTTACAGAATATACAGTTTCATCCCTATCTGTAAAATGAAACAAATTAATAATGGAATAAAAAGTTCAGAAATACTGTAAATTCAGAAATTATTGCGATGTTTATACATTGTATAATGGCTATGCGAAGAGTTACAGTGGCCAATCCAGGGGGTTCTGGGGGTTTGGACCCTCCCTTTTTATGGGACGATCAATGCATTTGAATGGGGACATGTAGTTGGAACCAAGGGTCTGGAAACGGTCATATATGCCAGACATGACCGATTTCGTTGAGATCGAGTTTCATAATCACCATATTGAACATGTTTTTGTTTTCTTATCGATTTTATGTAATTAAACTGCCACTCCAGTAAAGTGTTATAATCCTGAGGGTCCTCCTAATAACTATATTAATGCCTCGGGGAGCTATTGGCTAATGATTGCTAATCTCTTTACCTGTGTTTTTAATTCACACCAGACTATTAATCACAAGCTCCAAATTATAAAGAAATTAAAATCATACCAACTGTCTTCATTATTTAATTACTTTCCAGCTAAGACAATTATCAATTATGATTAAAATTTAGTTAAAACTTGATTTAATTTACGTAAAAAAAAGATTTTTTTCACTACTAACACACATGCTTTGTTTACTATGTAATACGCATGCCTGAAATTCTCTTCCGCAGATTTGACACTAAATCGTAAATTTAAAATTGCTACATGCTAAATAAAGCAAGTGCAACTATTTTCATTAATATTCTTACATTATTAAAGGTAAAACATCAAAAAGCAGATGTTTTCCTGTGAATTTGATCAACAAAACTAATCCCGGAAATGAGTCCGGCATTGTTCGTTTTAGTATTATCGCATTACATCCGGGTTTAATTTCGACTTCAGAATCGAAAGAAACGTAAGCCATGACTGAGAAAATTATCATTTTGAGTCATTAAAATCATTTTATTTTTAAACTGTTGCCTTCCTTAATTGCTCTTGATCGATTTTTAGGAAAATGGAAGGATAAATCATGAAGTAAATGCGATGCAACAGTGAAACAAGTTCGTTGATGCTATGAGTATGAGCATACTCATGCAGTAATGAGATTTTGACAATCTTATTATGTTTTTGAAAAGGGGCACCAACTTTTAAGTTAAATGAAAATGACCGAAATTAGGTTGAAAAAATTTCCGGAACCTTGGTTGGAACCCCCCTTTGTCCTGAGTTAGGAACCCCTGCTTTTTGAAATGACTGGATCTGCCCCTGAGTTATACATGTACATTGTATAATGGCAATAATTTCAACTCTCAGAATGAATTTTTTTTATGAATTAAACAGATTTTTCTCAATATCGCAAAAACTAAAATCTTATTAAAGTCTTACCTAACACTATCACAATAACAAATGCACACAATAATTTCTGTCGTTATAGTATATAAATTGATTAAAGTTTCAGAAAGGAATATTCAGAGATCATTTAAAGCAGAATGTGTGTTCTTGAGACAAAGCTTCCCCCACTTACACATTACGTAAGACTGAGAGCCAATGTATTCATTCAAACCTATTGATGTTATTACACTCACTACCTTTAGTATCTTCTAGCATGTTTATAGTAGTTTCAGGATTCCCAACATAAGTTTAGTTTATTGCATAGCAGTATAATATTTCCCACAGAAAGTAACCAAAAGTTAGCATGCAATAAATTTCAATATTGCACTAGTTCAATAAATCTTCAAAATTTACGACGTCATCAACGACAAAATTTTAGTTTAAACCAATTCTTACTTTCAAATATTATATCACTATACAATAAAAGGGTTATTGCATGAATATTGGGGAATATTGTCCCTTGTAGAATATATATTGCACTCGCAAGCTCTTACAATATAACGGGACCTCGGACAATATTCATGCAATAACCCTATAATATTTTCACTTACCTGCTTCAGAAGCTGCCAGCATGTTTTTAAGAGGTCCCAAAGATTTTTGAGTATTTCCATCCTGCATCCATGTTTTTACACCATTATAACTGAAATAAATATAAATAAACAAATAGTTCTTTGTTTCCTCCCTCCTCCTGACTTATATTCTTAAGCTGATTTTGGTGATCAAAGTAAAAAACTTTCATTGCAATGAAGATTTTAGCTTGGATATACATTTTTAGTTGACATATATGTTTTTTCACATTTTTTGTTTATAATTAGACTGTTAAATCTCTTTTTTGGGTCTTCGATGCTCTTTAACTTCATACTTTATATGCACTTTCTTACTTAATAACCAAATATGAAGTCATTCTGTTCAGTAAATAGTTAATGAGAAAGATGTGGCTACAAATTTTGTTAAACCACTTTTAACAGACAAGAATCTTAGATGATTGCAATATACATACATTTGTATAGCCCCCAACAGTGAATAAAGACCTTAGGCCAGGGTTTTTTAATTTGTTGGTTTACGGATTTTACCAATGAAAAAGTCGGGTCGGTCGGTCAGCAAAAAAAAGAAAAAAAATATGCTATTTTGTCATCATTTCTTAGATTTTAGTTCGATGAAATCAGCTGTCATAAACATCGCATGACATTCTAATAATTTCCTGTAAACAAAAAGTGGACGGGAACTGCACGGATATCGTCATTTCACAAACATGAAAAACAGATTCGTGTAGCTCTTAATCAATTCCCGATAACTTGGTGGGCTTGGTGAATTACGATCTTCAAGCACGAAAACTGATAAAGAAGAAAAAATGTAAAAACGTCGTACGAAAATAAGTTTCAACACACATGTCAACAAACGTAATGGACTCGTCCACTGGAAAAACGATAATATCGGATTAATCTGTTGTCATGCATTCCCGTTTTTTTGGCCAAATGGACGATATTTTTTAATGATCTATGAAGCAAGAAAATTTCAAATGATTTGTGAATATTTAGTACTTTAACTAACTTGACGTTTTCTACCTGTCCACATTTGGACAAGTCTATTTCTATCAGATGATGCATCTTACGGACTGATGACAAATACGGTAAACGAATTGATTTTGTAATTGGTTTTAAACACAGGTTTTGTTTCGCAAAATTATTTGTGCAAACCACATTTCAATTTCAGTTATAATTGATTTGTCTATTTTTAGAAACGTAAACTGGAAGACTTTATTTTTTCACTACAGAAAGTGTTATCAATTTTGATAGTGATATGCATTTCATTTCATAAAAAAACGAGTATTTTAATTATTTTTTAGGGATAATGCATTTGTTACGGTCGGCGGGAATAAAAAAGCATGAAAAGTGAATTTTATTTTTATTCTGGAAATCGGCAAAATCGGATCGGCGGATCCGTAAACCAACAAATTAAAAAATTCTGGCCTTATTTAAGAGCTTAAAAAAGCTGTTGGAAATCAAATCCAACTTCTAATACGTTCAGGTATTTCACATCCAATTTTTTATAAAGCACAAAGGTGTCAGTATTCACCTCAGAAACTTACAAAACCTTTGAATAGACTTATTAAGAAGGGATATAATTACGATACTGTTGTCAAGTCATTAAAGATTGCATATTTTGGCGTTAATATTGAGTCACTGATAAGGTCTTTGCATCGGAACTAAACACATTTATTCTAAAAACAGTTGTTGGCATGACACGGGTTATGTTCTTCTCATACATGTATATGTTATGATGGTATGATACTAAACCCCTAACGGGAAGGATTGAGCCTGATGTTCATATGATGAAATCATAATCTTTCAGTCAGTTTAATTGAAGTCTGGAGCTGGCATGTCAGTTAACTGCTAGTAGTCTGTTGTTATTCATGTATTATTGTCATTTTGTTTATTTTCTTTGGTTACATCTTCTTACATCAGACTCGGACTTCTCTTGAACTGATTTTAATGTGCGTATTGTTATGCGTTTGCTTTTCTACATTGGTTTGAGGTATAGGGGGAGGGTTGAGATCTCACAAACATGTTTAACCCCGCCGCATTTTTGCGCCTGTCCCAAGTCAGGAGCCTCTGGCCTTTGTTAGTCTTGTATTATTTTAATTTTAGTTTCTTGTGTACAATTTGGAAATTAGTATGGCGTTCATTATCACTGGACTAGTATATATTTGTTTAGGGGCCAGCTGAGGGACGCCTCCGGGTGCTGGAGTTTCTCGCTGCATTGGAGACCTGTTGGTGACCCTCTGCTGTTGTTTTTTATTTGGTCGGGTTGTTGTCTCTTTGACACATTCCCCATTTCCATTCTCAATTTTATTTAAATATCTTCACATAATCAATAATATATATGTACAATGTACTTAAATACTAAAAAGTTCAAACATAAGGTTTAACACAAATTTGGTTTGCATGCTACATGTATTATAACAAGAACTAAGAAGTAGGGCAAAATATGTTTACGGATTTTCATTTCGTTTTGTTTTCTTATTACGACAATGTTATATAATTATCACTACTTCTATTTCTGAAGGTAAAATCCCACTATTAAATACATTTCTTACAAGAAAAAGTAGAGACCCCAAGAGAGTCCAGCTCCCCATACATTTGGTGTCACACCCTGGTACAATCCAATCATTCCCTGACTCTGTTTGATGGATCTAAATGCATCGACAATGCCTTTATATTCTGGTCGAGCAGCTCCAACGACATTTCCACCAGCTGTTCCTTCACTGACTGAAAAAAGACAACATGAATTTAGCATTTCATATTAATATATTCAACAAAATAGAAGACCACCACAGCTTGTATATAGGAAGTGCCAAACACCCCTTGCCCCCCCTCCCCCCAGAACAATATATTGCATAACTATTAGTAAAGTGCAATGTATAGTAACAGATAAGAACTATAAGTTATCTTCAATCTTCAATCTTTGTCGTGATGACAGAGTAATCTCTCTTGTAAATTATCCTCTCTTGTAAAATTATTATCACTAATGTAGTTACTCCTTTGTACCATGTTGTACTTAGATATTGTAGGTGGCGCTTTAAAAATATTAAAGAATCAATGTATGAAGTGAAAAAAATAAAAAAAATTGTTAATTAGGTAATGGAAATGACATGAAAAATTAAAAAGTAATAAAAATTAAAAGAAATTTGTATCAAATTATCCATTAAAACGGATTGTTTCCTCTATGTACTCCGCTAATAGTTTATGAGTGATATTTTCTGCATTTGGCAAATTGATTGTTAATAAATAGTCTAAATCTGTTGGAATTTTTCTTGTTATGAAGTAGATTTGATGAAATAATTTGTCTCTGGCATCTGAATACAGATCACATTCGAAAAAGGTAGTGTTGTACATTTTCTTTTTGTTTGCAGTGATCACCGTACCATGATCACAGGTTTCCGAGTTGATGTACTGATTTATTATAAGTTGGTATGCATTTAATTCAGAATAACCTGTTCGTAAACTGTTGATTATGTTGTACATTTTTTTTGACTGAAAGTCTTTTTTTACTTTAGGATAAAATCTGAAATAATGACGTCCAGCATTACTGTTTTCCCATCTGCATTGCCATTTTTTTGTAACTGAATTTCTAGTTGCTTTTTTTACATCTTGATTTGTAAAATACTACATGTATGTCATCAACTGCTAGTGTTTCTGCTTCTTTAGCAGCTTCTTTTGTGTTGGCATGTCCTGGTGTCCAGTTTAAGTTGATTAAAATTCCATGTTCGTTTAAATTTTTTATTTTCCCTTTGATTTCGTTAATGGTTTGATGATAGCTGTCACTTTTCCAGGGCACAGTACTAGGTCCTTTATTGTTCCTAACATACATCAATGACATGCCCGGATATACTCAATCAGACGTCCGCCTCTTTGCTGATGACAGTCTATTGTACAGGGAAATTAGTAACGCCAAAGATACAGAACAACTTCAGAAAGACCTTGAAGCGTTAGAAAATTGGGAAAAAACATGGATGATGAGATTCAATCCAACAAAATGCAATATTATCCGCATACCACCAAAGAACAAAGAACCAATACAATACCCATACACTCTGCATGGACACATACTCGAACCAGTAGATAGTGCCAAGTACTTGGGAGTGTCAATATCAAACAATCTCTCATGGAACAAACATATCCAGAGTGTAACAGCAAAGGGTAACCGAACACTTGGGTTTGTTAAACGAAACCTAAAAGAATGTACAAGGAAAGTAAAGGCTGCTGGCTATACAACACTCGTGCGACCTGTCATAGAGTATGCTTCTACTATATGGGACCCAACCAACCAAGCAAGCATCAACACACTAGAACTCATACAGAGGAGAGCTGCTAGATTCGTCTATAATGACTACACATCACGCACACCAGGGTGCGTCACTACCATGTTAGAAGATCTAAAATGGGACACATTACAGACGAGACGCCGTGACAACAGGCTATGCATGCTCTATCGTATCCAGAATGAGCTGATAGACATCAACAAGAGTACTTACCTCAAAGGTGGCGACAGTAGAACTCGTGGAGGACACAAGTTTTACCAACAAAGGGTCACCAGTGATGTCTACAGGAACTCCTTCTTTCCAAGAACAATCATGGAATGGAATACATTACCTGCCAGGGTTGCTGAATCGGGATCAGTTGAAGATTTCCGCTCAGGGCTACAGACAACACATTAATACCAGACTGGACGATTGTACATAATTTTAACCGTAACAACCTGATTTTATTGTAAATACTGTATATAGCCTTAGGGGACTAGATATTTAATGTCACCAAGCGTAGTCCCGCAGAGTTTAAACGTTTCATTCAAGGAACCCAACTCTTATATGGAAGAAGAAGAAGAAGAGAAGAAGAAATAATTTTATCCCTCTTTAGAAGGTTTATCCCTCTATAAAGGTATAATTACCATACACTACAGGGGGTTTGTTCCCAACCTGTTGATTTCTCTTTAATAATTGTAAATTCCTAAAGATCTTTTGGCTTTCTTCACTGTAGATTCTATGTGGCTATTGAAATTTAATTGTTCATCCAATTTTAATCCAAGTATTACTGGATTAGGGTTGTATTTTAGAATTGTGTTACCAAGCTTTAGTTTGATATTTTGGACTTTATTTTTTTCTTTACTGAATATATACTGTACTCTGTTTTTTTAATGCTAAGTTTCATTCTCCAATCATTGCTCCATTTTAGTCCTTGATTGAGATCTTTTTGCAATTTTTCTTGTATAACTTTTGGATCTGAATGTGAATGCCAAAATTATAGCTATATAGTTGCATCATCAAAATATAAAACAGGTACAAAATTATGTCAATGTATCATAATAACACTAACCGTGCATAATAATGTAAACAGCAATGTACCAACCTTGAAATCTAATTTTAACTAAATCCAGAGGATGCAAAACTAGTGTAGCCACTACTCCCCCTGAAACACCAGCAACCATATGACTGAGATGGCCATCCCATAGAACACTAGTACGTGGTCGCGGCAGCCTAAGGATTTTCCTCGCGTTATCGTCCATTTTCCTTAAGCTTTCTCTCGTTTAAAAATAAAAATATTTGTAAATTAAACAACGCACTTGTCTTTCTGTGCATTGTTTTTCCCCAGCGATGTTTACGTGACCATTTTCTAGGTAAAGGTTAAATTTTGGTCAGAGTACAAGCAGGTAGAAGTTAGGTCCGCTGCTGTATGCCCTGAGGTAATCGGTGCCCTCAGGTAATCATGGCAATAGTGCCCATATGCGTAGTAATAACATGATCTAAAAATAGAATAAACTAAAAATACATCATTGTACCTTCTATTTCGACTGACAGTATATGTGCGCAAAATAGGAGAAAACAGGAACACATACAACTTTTTACAATAAGTTACGACAAATAATTCACGAAAAAAATCCAAATATTTGGTTAATTTGTGATCATTGCAACGTGAACAGATATTTATTTAGTGAAACGTAAATGACATAAAATAATTAAAAAGAAAACACTTTTTGAAAGGTCATTTAAACTTTTATAATAATAGTTGTCAAAAACTGGTTTCATAAAGATTTATGTAAATAAATGTATACAATTATTTAAACTAACTATTAAAGAATAAAAGTTATCCACACATGCCTAAGGCAGCAAACATTTGATTTTCGGGAGGGGGGGCTATGGATTTTTTTCCTTCGGCGAAAGACAATATTTTTTGGAGACAAGTCGAAAACATTTTTTTCTTTCATTTCAATTTTAGCATTACATATAGTGGCAGCTGATGGTGAAACAAACAATTTTTTTTCTCAGGGTCAAAAACAAATTATTTGTTTCTCAAACAATAAGAAACAACTTTTTTTTTCAAAAAAATATCCATAGATCCTATCCCCAGAACACCCCTGTACCCTCCACTGAGCTGTTACAAAAAATATCGCTATAAACTGTCACGGCATTATTTGAATTCAAGTGTACTGCATGCATCTTGCACTGTAAGATTAGCATTAACACTAATGCAAAATTGTTAAATAATTACCACTTTCGTTGGTTTTTTCTTATCTTTGTTTGAAATGTATTTTATTCAAAGCTTCTTTGTGTACCATTCTTTGTTTATTCGAAAGGGGTAGTAGATATATATATATATATACAATTAAAATAGAAGAACCTAGATAACGATATGTATGCGTTCAATAATGATACATATAAAAAAGAAGCTGTGGTATAAATGCCAATGAGACAACTGTCCACAAAAGGACACAGAAATTAACAACTGTAGGTCACCGTACGGCCTTCAACAATGAGCAAAGTCCATACCGCATTGTCATCTATAAAAGGTCCAGAAATAACAATGTAAAACAATTCAAACGAGAAAACTAACGGCCTAAATTATATAAAACAAATGAACAAAAAACAAATATGTAGCACATACTAGTAAACAAACGACAACCACTGAATTACAGGCTCCTGACTTGGGACAGGCACATACGTTTTTTTTCCATAAAAGTTGTACAAACAATCGATATGTGAAAAGTATTCCATCAATTATATCAAAGTATAAATAATCATAAATCTTTATGATTTAAGGAAAGCATACATTTATAGATCCGTATTTTACTCGCTTGGCTTTAAAATAGTTAATAATATATGACACTTACATATGGACAGATTACGCATATATTGATTTTGGTTACTTCTTTTAAAGTAACATAAGTAGAAAATGATAACATTTAATAGATAGGTTATTGAAAATCAGTCCATCTTGTCCGACTGCATGAGGGGTAGTGGCGGATCCATCCATTTAAAAAAAAGGGGGGGGGTTCCCAATCCAGGACACAAGGAGGGGGTTCCAACTATATGTTTCCATTCAAATGCATTGATCTCCAAAAAAAGGGTTCCTATCCCCAGAACACCCCTGGACCCGCCACTGTCCATTGTTCAACTACTAAATTGTCTGTTTTACTTACTAGTACACTTGGTACAATAAAAAACCTGATAATAAATAGTTCAAATAAGGCCTTTGAAAATAGTGGAATTAATTACTTTTGGAGTGTCAAAAACTCGTTGGAAGTACTTGATAAATTGCATGCATATATTGGTGATTTTGAATCTGTTCAAAGTTTTGATTTTTCTACCCTATATACCACTTTGCCTCATGTTCTTATTAAGAAAAAAATCACATCCCTAATTAACTGGGCATTTAAAAAGTCGGAATGCGAGTACATATGTTCAAAATCTTTTAGATCATTTTTTAGTAGCAATAAACAAAAGAACTATGTCTATGGACATGCTTTGATACTATTTAGGCGCTTGCATTTTTACTTGATAACATTTTTGTTCGCTTTGGAGATTCCGTATATCGTCAAGTTATTGGAATTCCAATGGGGACTTACTGTGCACCACTTATTGCGGACCTGTTTTTGTATTGTTATGAGTTACAATATATGACTAAAACTAGCAAAGACCCATCAAAACAACATTTGATACAAAAAATTTAACAATACTTTTAGATATTTGGATGATATATTGGCTCTCAATAATGACGACTTCCGTAGTTATACTAAAGAAATGTATCCTGTAGAACTTACTTTAAATAAAGCTAATGATAACAATGACCACTGCCCTTTCCTCGATCTTGATATCTATATCATAAACGGGAAGCTTATTAATAATACAAAAAATTTTATAAAAGAGATGATTTTTCATTTCCTATTGTTAATTATTCATTTTAGATGGTGACGTTCCCTTGTCACCATCTTATGGTGTTTATATATCTCAACTTGTACGATTCGCTCGTGTATGTAACAACGTATTAGATTTTAGCGAGAGAAATTTATGTATAACTGAAAAATTATTACACCAGGGTTTTCGATATCACAAACTGGTCAAAACATTTACTAAATTTTATCACCGGTATAGGGAAATAATTCGTAAAAATAACTCAACATGCCGACATCTTATACGTTCAGGTATTTCACATTCAATTTTTTATGGAAATATTCTTTATAAAGCACAAAAATGTCAGTATTCTCCCAAGAAACTAACAAAACCTTTAAATAGACTTATTAAAAAGGGATATAGTTACGATACTGTTGTCAGGTCATTAAAGATTGCATATTTTGGCTTTAATATTGATTCACTGATAGGGTCTTTGCATCGGAACTAAACACATTTATTTCTAAAAAAACAGTTGTTGGCATGACACGGGTTATGTTCTTCTCATATATTTTATGATAGTATGATACTAAACCCCTAACGGGAGGGATTGTGCCTGATATTCATATGATGAACACATAATTTTTCAATCAGTTTAATTGAGGTCTGGAGCTGGCATGTCAGTTAACTGCTAGTAGTCTGTTGTTTTTTATGTATTATTGTCATTTTATTTATTTTCTTTTGTTACATCTTTTGACATCGGACTCGAACTTCTCTTGAACTGAATTTTAATGTGCGTATTGTTATGCTTTTACTTTTCTACATTGGCTAGAGGTATAGGGGGAGGGTTGATATCTCATAAACATGTTTAACCCCGCCGCAATTTTGCGCCTGTCCCAAGTCGCCTCTGGCCTTTGTTAGTCTTGTATGATTTTAAATTTTAGTTTCTTGTGTATAATTCGGAGTTTAGTATGACGTCCATTATCACTGGACTATTATACATATTTTAGGGGCCAGCTGAAGGACACCTACGGGTGCGGGAATTCTCGCTACATTGGAGACCCATTGGTTGCCTTCGGCTGTTGTCTGCTCTATGGTCGGGTGGTTGTCGCTTTGACATATTCACCATTTCCTTTCTCAATTTTAATAACTATGTTTCTGATCTAATTTGTATTCTATAAACGGCATCTATATATTTACACTACAAATCTACAACTCTCAATCTATGGCTACACGTGCTGATCTTATCTATATTCATGCATAATATTCATTAGCTGTGTATGCGTATCAAAATCGTATCATACGCGATGATGACCAGCCAGTACACACTGTAAGGATTTAATTCACCAGTATTAAAAAAGAGAAACAATACAGTACGAACACTAATCTATTTTTTTTTTCATTTGACATTACTTCGAAAGTAACGTAGTAACAAGCACAGGTTATATAGTATATAACTGCTTTTCTAAATTGTTAATTGTCTTAATTAATCTTATTTGTAGAGATGTTGGATATTTTCAAGGAAAAACCTCACATCTCCAGTGTACTTTTGTACATGGTCAGATAACCTTAGGTCATCTCTAAATTACTGTGTATTGCCTGTATCTCAGATCATTTCTATGATTGCTCACATGGTGAGGTTACCTCAGGTCACCTCCGTATGATTGAACATTGTGAGGTTACCTAATATCACCTCTGTCTTGCTGTACATGGTGAGGTTACTCTGTATAACTGCACATACTCGTATTACCACAGTTTGTATAAACTTTACAAAACACTAGTTTTTTAGTTTTCCTCAGGGCACTTCTGCATTTCTATACATGGCCAAGTGCACATGTTAACTAATGTCATCTCTTAACTGCTGTATATAAATATGTAACCTCAGAATACCTCTGTATGTTAGAACATGGTCAGGTTACCTAAGGTCGCAACTTCATGGTCATTGTACTAGCTGCATGTTACCACAGATAAACTTTGCAAAACGCTTATTTTCTGGAAACCTCAGGTTACCACAATTGAATGTTCATAACTCCCTTCGTCAGCTTAGTCCAGATTACATCTATGTTCTTTTTTTCACGGACAGGCTACCTCAGGTCATCTGTAAATTACTGTACATGACCAGGTTACCTCAGGTCATCTGTAAATTAATGTACATGACAAGGTTACCTCAGGTCATATGTATTTTACTATACATGACCAGGTTACCTCAGGGAACCATTGTACTACTGTGCATGGTAAGGTTACCTCAGGGAACCATGGTACTACTGTGCATGGTCGGGTTTCTTCAAGGAACCATTGTTCTACTGTGCATGGTCTGGTTACCTCAGGGATCCATTGTACTACTGTGCATGGTCATGTTACCGCAGGGAACCATTGGTCAGGTTACCTCAGGGAACCATTGTACTACTGTACATGGTCAGGTTATCTCAGGGAATCATTGTACTGCTTTGCATGGTGAGGTTACCTCAGGGAACCATTGTACTGAAAACCTCAGGTAATCACAATTGATTTACATGATCATAACTCCCTTCGTAAGCTTAATCCAGATCACATCTATGTGATTTTGTGCACGAACAGGTTACCTCAGGTCAACTGTGAATTACTGTACATGACCGATTTTCTCAGGTCATCTGTAAATTACTATACATGATCAGGTTACCTCAGGGAACCATTATACTACTGTGCATAGTCAGGTTACCTCGGAGAACCTTTGTACTACTGTGCATGGTTATTTTACCCAAGGTCAGCCCAGATTTTTGTACATTGTCTCATCTGTATGATTGAACGTGGTCAGGATACCCAAGGTCATTACTGTACATTGTCATGTTATCAGCTGCATGTTTGCCCAGGGAATCATTGTACTACTGTGCATGGTCAGGTTACTTCAAGGAACCATTGTACTACTGTGCCTCGTCAGGTTACCTCAGGGAACCACTGTACAACTGTGCATGGTCAGGTCTCCTCAGGGAACAATTGTACTACTGTGTATATTCAAGTCTCCTCATGGAACCATTGTACTACTGTGCATCGTCAAGTCTCCACAGTAAACCATTGTACTACTGTGCATGGTCATGGTACCCCAGGGAACCATTGTTCTACTGTGCATTGTCATGTCACCTCAGGGAATCATTGTACTACTGTGCATTGTCAGGTTACCTCAGGAAAGCATTGTACTACTGTGCATCATCATGGTCAGGGTTTTCAGGGAACCACTGCACAACTGTGCATTGTCAGGTTCACTCAGGGAACCATTGTACTACTGTGCATGGTAGGTTTACTCAGGAAATCATTATACTACTGTGCATTGTCAGGTTTCCTCAGGGAACCATTGTACTACTGTACATGGTTGTGTTACCTCAGGGAACCACTGTACTACTTTGCATTGTCAGGTTACATCAGGGAACCATTGTACTACTGTGCATTGTCATGTTACCTCAGGGAACCATTGTACTACTGCGCATGGTCAGGTTTCCCCAGGGAACCATTGTACTAGTGTACATGGTCAGGTTACCATTGTACTACTGTGCATGGTCAGGTTACCTCAGGGAACCATTGTACTACTGTGCATTGTCAGTTTATCTCAGGGAACCATTGTACTACTGTGCATGGTCAGGTTACCTCAGGGAACCATTGTACTACTGTGCATGGTCAGGTTACCTCAGAGAACCATTGTACTACTGTGCATGGTCAGGTTACCTCAGGGAACCATTGCACTACTGTGCATGATCAGGTTACTTCAGGGAACCATTGTACTACTGTACATGGTCATGTTACCTCAGAGAACCATTGTACTACTGTGCATGGTCAGGTTACCTCAGGGAACCACTGTACTACTGTGCATGGTCAGGTTACCTCAGGGAACCATTGTACTACTGTGCATGGTGAGGTTACCTCAGGGAACCATTGTACTGCTGTGCATGGTGAGGTTACCTCAGGGAACCACTGTACTACTGTGCATGGTCAGGTTACCTCAGGGAACCATTGTACTACTGTACATGGTCAGGTTACTTCAGGGAACCATTGTACTACTCTGCATGGTCAGGTTACCTCAGGGAACCATTGTACTACTGTGCATGGTAAGTTTATCTCAGGGAACCATTGTACTACTGTGCATGGTCAGGTTACCACAGGAAACCATTGTACTACTGTGCATGGTCAGGTTACTTCAGGGAACCACTGTACAACTGTGCATGGTCAAGTTACTACAAGGAACCATTTTGCTACTGTGCATGGTCAGGTTACCTCAGGGAACCATTGTACTTCTGTGTATGGCCATGTTACCTTAGGGAATCATTGTACTGCTGTGCATGGTCAGGTTACTACAGGGAACCACTGTTCTACTGTGTATGGTCATATTATCCCAGGGAACTACTGTACAACTGGGTATGGTTAGGTAACCTCAGGAAATCATTGTACTACTGTGCAGGGAACCTTTGTACTATTGTGCATGGTCAAGTCTCCTCAGGGAATCATTGTTCTACTGTACATGGTCATGGTACCTCAGGGAACCATTGTACTGTTGTGTATTGTGAGTTTACCTCAGGGAACCATTCTACTACTGTGCATAGTCAGGTTACCTCAGGGAACCATTGTACTACTGTGCATGGTGAGTTTACCTCAGGGAACCATTGTACTACTGTGCATGGTAAGTTACCTCAGGAAACCATTGTACTGCTGTGCATGGTAGGTTTAATCAGGGAATCATTGTACTACTGTGCATTGTCAGGTTACTCAGGGAACCACTGTACTACTGTGCATGGTCAGGTTACCTCAGGTAACCATTGTACTACTGTGCATGGTAGGTTTACTCAGGATATCATTGTTCTACTGTGCATTGTCAGGTTACCTCAGACAACCATTGTACTACTGTGTATGGTCATTTTACCTCAGGAAACCACTGTACAACTGGGCATGGTCAGGTAACCTCAGGGAACCATTGTTCTACTGTGCATTGTCATGTTACCTCAGGGAACCACTGTACAACTGGGCATGGTCAGGTTACCTCAGGGAACCATTGTACTACTCTGCAGGGAACCATTGTACTACTGTGCATTGTCATGTTACCTCAGGGAATCATTGTAATACTGTGCATTGTCAGGATTCCTCAGGGAACCATTGTACTACTGTGCATGGTAAGTTACCTCAGGGAATCACTGTACTACTGTGCATGGTCAGGTTACCTCAGGTAACCATTGTACTAATATGCATGGTCAGGTTACCTCAGGGAACCATTGTACTTTGTGCATGGCTATGTTACCTTAGGGAACCATGGTACTACTGTGCATGGTCAGGTTACCTCAGGTAACCATTGTACTACTGTGCATGGTAGGTTTACTCAGGATATCATTGTTCTACTGTGCATTGTCAGGTTACCTCAGAGAACCATTGTGCTACTGTGCATGGTCAGATAACCTCAGGGAACCATCGTACTACTCTGCAGGGAACCATTGTACTATTGTGCATGGTCAAGTCTCCTCAGGAAATCATTGTTCTACTGTGCATGGTCATGGTACCTCAGGGAACCACTGTACTGCTGTGTATTGTGAGGTTACCTCAGGGAACCATTGAACTACTGTGCATGGTCAGGTTACCTCAGGGAACCATTGCACTACTGTGCATGGTCAGGTTACTTCAGGGAACTATTGTACTACTGTGCATGGTAGGTAACCTCAGGGAATCACTGTACTACTGTGCATGGTCATGTTACCCCAGGGAACCACTGTACAACTGGGCATTGTCATGTAACCTCAGGGAACCATTGTACTACTGTGCAGGGAACCATTGTACTATTGTGCATGATCAAGTCTCCTCAGGGAATTGTTGTTCTACTGTGCATGGTCATGGTACCTCAGGGAACCCTTGTACTGTTGTGTATTGTGAGTTTACCTAAAGGAACCATTTTACTACTGTGCATGGTCAGGTTACCTCAGGGAACCATTGCACTACTGTGCATGGTCAGGTTTCTTTAGGGAACCATTGTACTACTGTGCATGGTAGGTAACATCAGGGAATCATTGTACTACTGTTCATGGTCAGGTTACTTCAGGGAACAATTGTACTACTGTGCATGGTAAGTAATCAGGGAACCATTGCACTACTGTGCATGATCAGGTTACTTCAGGGAACCATTGTACTACTGTTCATGGTCAGGTTACCTCAGGGAACCCCTGTACAACTGTGCATGGTCAGGTTACCTCAGGGAACCATTGTTCTACTGTGCATGGTCAGGTTACTTCAGGGAACCACTGTACAACTGTGCATGGTCAGGTTATTCATAAAGATAGACTAGAATGAGATTTACAGATAATTTAGTAGACTGAATTTTTTTCTGAACTCATTTTTTTCTGTTTGTTTATAGGTTTATGGTGAATGGAAACATAAATATAGACTTTTTAAAAAATCTTGCATCTTTTGGGGATATCATTCCAGGAAAGTGGAAGGATATCATATTTACTTGAAGTGGTGAGGTCTAGTAAAAATAGCAAACAGAAAGTAGTAAATAAAATTAGTTGACTTCAGGATTGCGTAACTTTTTATTCTTCGTGGCAAGACCCCCTTTTTTTCGATTAAATCACAATTTCACTTTGGTACATACATGATATGAACATGAATTTTTTTTTCTAAGATCAGCTGTTTTGCATGTAAGCCTATTGAGCAGTCAATAACAAGACTGCAACCTTATTTTAATTTGATTTGAATCGATTATATTTGTTGTTATTTTTGGGGTTACCTGAGGTAATCCTGTTATGAAAGAATACTTCGTAGATACTTTGCTGGTATATGCATTTATGCTGTAATTACACAATTTCTTAATTTAAAATGTAGGATTTCATAGATTTGTATTGTTTATGCGATTATATGTAAATGTTACCTGAGTTCACTTGAGTTAAATGGGTTGTATTTGGTGTTATAATTGGGGTTACCTGAGGTGAATACTTCGTAGATACTTTGCTAGTCTTTACATTAATTGTAATAAACCAACTTATTCATTTTGAATGTAGGACTTCATTGAAGTTATATTGTTTATGGGATATACATGTGAAGGTAATCTCAATTAACTTCATTTAAGTGGGTTATATTTGTAATTATATTTGGGGTTACCTCAGGTACCCCTGTTATGAAAGAATGCTTATTAGATAGTTTGCTAGTGTAAACATTTATGGTGTAATCAAACAATTTCTTTATTTTACATGTAGGACTTCACAGATGTAAATTGTTTATGTGATATTTAGAAAATGGGATCTGTCTTACCTCGATTTCAATGGATTATACTTGTAGCTATTTTATGGGTTACCTGAGGTAACCCTGTCATGACAGAATATTTAGTAGATACTTTGCTAGTATATGTATTTATGCTGAAATAAATCAACTTCTTCATTTTCAATGTAGGAATTCATTGAATTTATATTGTTTATGTGATGTATATGTAAAGGTGATCTGAATTAACTTGAGTTAAATTGGTTGTAATTGCTGTTATTGTTTGGGTTACCTCAGGTAACCCTGTTATGAAAAAAAATATTAGTAGATACTTTGCTAGTGTATACATTTGTATTTTAATTACACAATTTCTTAATTTAAAAATGTATGACATCATAGATTTGTATTGTTTATTTGATGCATATATTTAAAGGTGACCTGAGTTAACTTGAAATAAAAAGGTTATCTTTGTTGTTATTGTTATGGTTACCCGAGGTTATCTTGTCATGTAAGAATACTTCGTAGATAGTTTTCCAGAATATACATTTAAGTTGTAATAAACCATTTTCTTTTTTATAAATTTGAACTTTATAGATGTGTATTGTTTATATGATATTTAGGAAAGGCGACTTAAGTTAACTTGATATGAATGGATAATACTTGTTGCTATTTTATGGGTTACCTGAGGTAACCCTGTCATGACAGAATATTTAATAGATACTTTGCTAGTATATGCATTTATGGTGTAATAAACCAACTTCTCCATTTTTAATGTAGGAATTCATTGATGTTATATTGTTTATATGATGTATATGTAAAGGTGATCTGACTTAACTTGAGTTTAATAGGTTGTATTTGTTGTTATTGTATTGGTTACCTCAGGTAACCCTGCTATGAAAGAATTCTTAGTAGATACTTTGCTAGTGTATACATTTATATAGTAATTCCACAATTTTTTAATTTGAAATGTAGGACTTCATAGATTTGTATTGTTTATGTGATGTATATATATTTAAAGGTGACCTCAGTTAACTTGAGTTAGATGGGTTATCTTTGTTGTTATTGTTATGGTTACCTGAGGTAACCCTGTAATTAATGAATCCTTCGTAGACACCTTGCTAGTGTTTAAATTAATTGTAATAAACAAACTTCTTTATTTTAAATGTAGGACTTCATGAAAGTTGTATTGTTTATGTGATGCACATGTAAAGGTGACCTCAGTTAACTTCAGTTAAGTGGGTTATATTTGTAATTATGTCTGGGGTTACCTCAGGTACCCATGTTAGGAAGAATGCTTTTTAGATAGTTTGCTAGTGTAAACATTTATGTTGTAATCAAAAAATTTCTTTATTTTAAATGTAGGACTTCATAGATGTGTATTGTTTATGTGATATATCTGAAAGGCGACTTAAGTTAACTTGATATGAATGGATAATACTTGTTGCTATTTTATGAGTTACCTGAGGTAACCGTGCATGACAGAATATTTAGTAGATACTTTGCTAGTATTTGCATTTATTGTGTAATCAACCAACTTCTTCATTTTTAATGTAGGAATTCATTAAAGTTATATTGTTTATGTGATGTATATGTAAAGGTGATCTGAATTAACTTGAGTTAAATAGGTTGTATTTGCTGTTATTGTTTTGGTTACCTCAGGTAACCCTGCTATGAAAAAATTCTTAGTAGATACTTTGCTAGTGTATACATTCATATTGTAATTCCACAATTTTTTAATTTAAAATGTAGGACTTCATAGATTTGTATTGTTTATGCGATGTATATATAAAATTACCTCAGTTGACTTGAGTTAAATGGTTGTATTTGTTGTTATTATTGGGGTTACCTCAGGTAACCCTGTCATGAATGAATACTTTAGATCATTAATTGAACTTTTATAAAAAAAAAAGTTTATAATTTTACCAGTCATCCCCACCCGACACGTACATACGAAATGAATGATCGGTGAATACAAATAATAAAATCATTTGGGAAGTTTGTTGACATCTTTGGTATTTGGTCACATTAAAATTTGGTATTAAGATCTATCTAAATAAGAACTATATTTTCGTGCGTATTTAATCAATGACGCATTACCACGATTACCTCAGGGCACCGATTACCAAAGGGCATACAGCAGCGGACCTAACTTCCACCTGCAGAGTACAACGGAATATCCATAGGAGTGCTTGTGGGGTAGAATGAAATGCTGCCACGAATTCGAAAAGTAAATGTCGGCGTGGATACGTTGTCGTTCCGAATAGATAAGAACAATCTTGACTGAACTAGAAATATTAAATAAGCTATTCAAACAAATATTTGATGCTTTAGAAGGTAAATGATAAAAAAATCATTTATCAGAGTGGTCAGTTGGTTCAAATAATTATGATGTCTTGAAAGGCTATAATACGTTTTGCGGTGACACCTTACATGCAGCGACTTGGACAGTAAGTGGTCAGTGTAACACTTTAATATGAATTCAATTTTTTTTTATTTTTTTTTTATTTTGATCAAAGTTTAAAAATATTAAAATTCCATATTTTGTACCAAGGTTAGGATTTGTATGTAAGTCAGATTATACAAATCCTTGATTTCACAAAAAAAAAAATCAAAATTCAAAATTAAAAACTTTGTTTTAAAATTAAATAGTTTAGATATTAAGGAGGCTCGAGGGTATAAAAATTTCAGAAAAAAATTAAACATTTGTTTTTCATTACAAATTTTATTTATTTCCTTTTGTAGTTGTTACTTTATCATATGGTACAAAAAACATTCAAAACAATTAATTCGTGTTGGCCCCAGATGACTTTTAAAATGTTTTACATCATTGAAAAACTTCCAAATTATCTCCCTTTGGTGGAAAAATGCCATTTTTTTTGGCTTTAAAATAGAAATATCTCTTTTAACTCATCGGTGATCTATATTTTTTAATATAATTTCGATATATGCTGTACTTAAACTAAATTATTGTAAAATGTGAGCGATTTCTGTAATAAATTTCTTTTTTTATTTCGATATTAACTTTAATTTATTTCTCCTATTAGGTCAACAGAAAAAAAAACACTTTTATAAAGATGTATGCTTCTTTCGAAGGCAGATTGTGAGCGCAAATGAACGGTGACCCCATTTTTTTATTTTATTTTACTTAAAAGTGGATACCTGTTACAAGTACGAAGCAGCATAATTAAGAACAGAACGAAACTGTGACGAAATGATATTTAAAAAAAAAATCAATAGAAAACTAAATTTTCTAAAAAAAAAACTAGGTATCATATAAAACAAGAGTATAACTTGCTAGATCTACTGACAAAACATGATAAATATGATTCTTCATGTCAAAAATAATAATTTGTTAGTAGATATAAGAAGATGTGGTATGAACGCCAATAAGACAACTCTCCATGAGGGTTTGGATGGGGTTAAATGATTAAAGAATAATGCCCTTAAAAAATGAAGATTAGAGAATAACGGGCAAAAAAATGAAGATTAGAGAAAAAAAGGGGTTAATGTTTTGAAGATTAGAGAAAAAAGGGGTTAATTTTTTAATGATTAGAGAAAAAAAGGGGTGAAAATTAAATGTTTACAGAATAACAGACCCCCCCCCCCCCCCCATATCCAGACCCTCCTCCATCAAAGTCACAATTTGTAAAAGAAAAACCATTTTCAGTACGGTTTTCGAAACCAAAGCCCACTCCGCTCACAACTTCAATACACAAAATTTTACAAAATTTACGAAGCAAACTGGTAATCAGAGAAGTGTTTAAACCCCGGCAGGTGTAGCATATTTCTTTTGCCAATAGAGGCTGTTAATGGTGTTATTGGTGTAGCTTTTCAACATTAAGATTGTGAGTTCGAATCATGCTTTGGGTTGGGGTGTATTCTATTCCGATCTTCGTACCTTGCCGAGGGACAAATGGTCTCTCTCTCCATGTACTCTGGTTTCCCACCTATAAATGTTGATCGCTATAATCTATCAAAAAGTAGAATTGAAAGTGGGGACAGCAGATTATCAATCTTATGTGCTTTAAACTTCCGTAAAAGAAAATATGGCTGCATTGAGATTTATTGTATGATTGGTTGTTGTTTGCTTATCATGCAGTGGCAAATATTTCACTACTATAACATTGATGGAGATTGTTCATAACGAAAGAACATGTATCATTAAAGCAGTTGCAGGAACACACCAAGAATACATTGCGATAATTGGGCGAATGTTTAAACAATCAGTATTAATTACGTAGCATAAAGCGACTTCGTTCCCTTAAGCTTGTCACCATCTTATGGTGTTTATATATCTCAACTTGTACGATTCGCTCGTGTATATATATGTAACAACGTATTAGATTTTAGCGAGAGAAATTGATCTATTACTGAACAATTATTACACCAGGGTTTTTGATATCACAAACTAGTCAAAAAAATTACTAGTACTCAATTTTATCATCGGTATAAGGAAATAATTCGTTAATATAACTCAACATGCAGACATCTTATAGACGTGCAGGTATTTCACATCCAATCTTGTATGGTAATATTCTTTACAAGGCACACAAATGTCAGAATTCACCTCAAAAGCTTACAAAACCTTTAAAGGGAAAATCCGCGATTTTCTACTTATCATCTACATATGTTCGCCTTAACATAAAAAACACAATCACAAAGTTTTAAATTTATATTCCTTCTAATAACGGAGAAAATCAAGTATTTGTAACTTTTTTGCTTGACCTACGAGAGTGGGTTGTGACGTTTTAGCCCGATTTGTTGAATCCTTGGAAAACATATTAGTCAGTATTCACCTCAGAAACTAACAAAACCTTAAAATAGACTTATTAAGAAGGGATATAGTTACGATACTGTTGTCATGTCGTTAAAGATTGCATATATTGGCTTTAATATTGATTCACTTATGGGGTCTTTGCATCGGAACTAAACACATTTGTTTTAAAAAAAAAACAGTTGTTGGCATGACACGGGTTATGTTCTTCTCATATATTTTATGATAGTATGATACTAAACCCCTAACGGGAGAGATTGTTGCTGATATTCATATGATGAAGGCATAATCTTTCAATCCGTTTAATTGAAGTCTGGAGCTGGCTTGTCAGTTAACTGCTAGTTGTCTGTTGTTATTCATGTATTATTGTCATTTTGTTTATTTTCTTTGGTTACATCTTCTTACATCAGACTCGGACTTCTCTTGAACTGATTTTAATGTGCGTATTGTTATGCGTTTGCTTTTCTACATTGGTTAGAGGTATAGGGGGAGGGTTGAGATCTCACAAACATGTTTAACCCCGCCGCATTTTTGCGCCTGTCCCAAGTCAGGAGCCTCTGGCCTTTTGTTAGTCTTGCATGATTTAGAATTTTAGTTTCTTGTGTATAATTCGGAGTTTGGTATGACGTCCATTATCACTGTACTAGTATTATACATATTTTTTAAGGTGCCGTCTGAAGGAATCTTACGGGTGCGGGAGTTTCTCGCTACATATTGAACCCCATTGGTGGCCTTCGGCTGTTGTCTGCTATATATAGTCGGGTTGTTGTCGCCTTTGACACATTCACCACTTCCTTTCTCAATTTTATTAGACTGATAGCTGACTATGTGGTATAGGCTTTGCTCATTGTTGAAGACCGTACGGTGAACTATAATTGTTAATTTCTGTGTCATTTGGTTTCTTGTGAAGAGTTGTCTCGTTTTTTATCATACCATATCATCTTTTTTTATATTAGACAAACTGGAATTTGGAAACCTTTAAAGTTAGTATTTTTTAACGGAATCCGTTGAAATTGTATGCTATATGAAAGAACTATATATATATATATTAGATAGTCAAAGGTTCTCACGGAAGTATGAATGTGTAACAGTAGATAAAATCTTTTCCGGTTGAGTATTTCATTCTGTTTAGGTGCCTTAAAACTACATGTAACGGTTCTATTTATATATCCTAAATACGCTCAAATATTCGATCGTACACCTATCATGCACGTACGTGCCAGCACGGCCCCTGCTATCAAGGTTAAAATATTGCGATATGTTTATTAAATTGTAATTTACTTTTTATCAAAAACAGGTCGATAGTTTATCTTATAGTTTCTTTATAATTCAGTCAAAATTTATTTTCCTTTTATCATTTGTTTATAAATAATCAAATCCGGTTGTGTTTCGTAACATATATCATATGATTTCCTGTAAACTTTATTATAAACATGCCTGGTAGGAAACATGAAAAAGGAATACACAAGGAGTTACACCAGTTCTCTGAAAATACAGACGGCGATCAGGTTTGAACATCATCGACAAGAGTTTAATCGGTTAAAAGTGAATTGTGCAATTTATATTCTGACATGTGATTTTATGTTTTATAATATCACGTTAATATTTGTCAACTTCTTTTAACAATTTTATCATGACATGAGTAATATGAAAATAAGTTTGATATATGTAAATGTCAGAAACCAAGGGGAAAAAAGCGTGGCAAATAATACCTAATGCCTTATAAATGTAGTCAAAAGTTATGCGGTTTCCTTCAAATAAGGATCATTTACGTGCAAGGTCGTAAGAAGGGTTGAAACAAGTAATAAGATTTGAAACAACCAACTCACAGTTACAGATTCTTATTCAATCTGAGAATTATTTTCAAATGCGTACACCAAGACGCTATGATTCGAAAACACGTCCTGCTTCCTTGCCATGCTATGATCCCACTTGTGATGACTTTGAATTCTGGCGTACTAACAATTGCCCATAATACGTCCGATCGTAACCTCAGTGTTGTGCTTTGTTTATTTCGGAAACTCAGATTATATTTTCTTGATTTCATTGAACTAATCTCCATTTTGGTAAAGAGCCAAGCATATTCTGTAAGTTCTTGCCCTAGTCCAAGAGCATGCAATTCAGTGGTTGTCGTTCGTGACTATATTTCATATTTGTATTTGGTTTGCATATTGTTTTGTAAATACATGTTTTTGTCAAGCCTGCGACTTTTGTCGCAGAAAGCTCGACATAGGGATAGTGATCCGGCGGCGGCGTCGTTAGCTAACTTCTTTTAAAAAAAGCTTTATATTTTAGAAGGTGGAAAACCTGGATGCTTCATATACTTTGTATATAGATGCCTCATGATACGAAGTTTCCTTCCAATGTCCTTGACCTTATGTTCATGTTTCAGTGACTAATTGAAAAGTTAAGATTATTTGTAATGTTAAATTCTCTCTTATTATAAGTAATAGGATAACTATACTTTGTATGTGCGTTCCTTGCAAGGTCCTCATGCCCGACAGACAATATTCACTTGACCTCGACCTCGTTTCATGGATCAGTGAACAAGGTTAAGTTTTGGTGGTCAAGTCCATATCTCAAACACTATAAGCAATAGGTCTAGTATATTTGGTGTATGGAAGGACTGTAAGGTGAACATGTCCAACTGGCAGGTGTCATCTGACCTTGACCTCATTTTCATGGTTCAGTGGTTATAGTTAAGTTTTTGTGGTCTGTTTTTCTTATACAGTATGCAATAGGTCTACTATATTTGGTGTATGAAATTATTGTACTTGTGTACGTGACTAGCTCGCATGTGTTAACTGACCTTGACTTCATTTTCACGGTTCTGTGGTCAAAGTTTAGTTTTTGAGTTTTGGTCTTTTTTCTAATGCTATATGCAATTGGTCAACTATATTTGGTATGTGGAAATATTTTATGATCATGATATGTCAGTCCCACAGGTTTAATTTGACCTAGACCTCATTTTCACGGTTCATTGCTCAGTGTTATTTATATAAGTTTTTGAAATTTTCGTCGCTTTTTTCTAACCGCCCCCCCCCCCCCCCCCCCCCCCCAGAGTGTATTGTTTGATTCAAGCCTCATATAGTATTGGCTGCTATATGTAATGCAATTGTCACAGTTGCTTCGATCCATTGGCTATCTACCTCCTGTATATATTCCAGATACATGTATGTTCTTTATAGTTATGTGTATTGTATTGAATGCATTTACCTTGTGCAGCAGATACATGTATGTTCTATATAGTTATGTTTATTTAATTTATTGCCCTTGTGCAGCTTGGTGGTGGATATTGAAATGATTTTTTTTAATTTTATAAATATTTGGTCAGCGATTCTCTCTTGACAATGAAGCGTTTTCCGTAAAAACCCGAATGTTATTAAAGCCAAATACTTTATTTATATCTTGGCGTGATTTTTTTCTTTCTCAGGTTTGTTCTTGATTAACAAATATTAAGAATATCACTGTCTTAAATAAGATATCTCGATCTTTAAAAAAAAATGATGACTCGTCCCATTTTTCAAGGATGCTCTATTAAAGAAGTAACTCAACTCTTTGTCAATTTCCTGTGGAATTCACATTGTGTTCCCATATGAGTCCAGTCCTACATATACTCCCTTTTATTTATGCCAGTAATTCAGTTTCATGTCTTGTATCTGATGATAATCGCCTCGATGCCAGACTTCTGCTAATAACGTAAACCGTTTATGACAAATCCATTAACTTCTCTAAAGATCATCCGTATGTCCACGTGATATAAATTTTAAAACAGGAATATAATTGGTGTTCTGTTATATCATGGAAGTATTATACTTCCATGGTTATATCTATACTGATATATATATATATATATATATACTGGTTATTTTGTATTTAGGGAGTTTTTGTCACAATTTGTTTTCGGTCTATTTCCTTAATTTTTTGTTTAATTTGCCATGGCCGTTTTACTGTAGTATTGGTTTTCACTGCTCTCTATATCACCAAATCCCATTAAGAATTACATGCATGAAGCTTTTTTGATAATGAAGTTGAGAAAAAACAAAATAAGATTGAGAATGGAATCGGGGAACGATTAAAGGGACAACAACCCGACCAAGGAAATAGAAAATAGCCAATGGCCACCATCGCTTTTTTTAAGCGCAGGGAGAAAATCCTGCACCTGAAAAGGGGGTGCTTCAGTCGGTCAAAATGTATACTATTTCATCGAAAAAAAACCTCCGAAGCATTTGTATAGTAAGATACAAATCATTAGAGAACCAGAATTTTAAAACTATTCAGGTTCCATTTGTTAGACTAAGTGTAGGCTTTTAGTTGCTTGGGTTGCTGCCACACTGACGCACATTCCACATTTCCTTTAAATCATGTTAACATTGACAACATTCTGTTTATGTTTTTTTCAGAATAATACCAAGGAGAATTTGAATAATGACAAACACGATTTCTATACAGTTACAACAGACGACATCCATGAAGGTAAATGACTTGTCAAATCCTGGATTTTTTTCAAAGAAAAAAGCGTACCAGCACTGTATGTTTTTAGTCTTCTTTTTTTAAGGGTAATTTGATATAATTCTTATGTGTTTTTTAGTTTTTAAGCAGATTTGGTTTAGCAAGTTCATAACTTGTTTTCTTTAATTGTTTTAATAAGAAATACCACCTTCTACGTAGATATTCGTGGATTAAGTTATTTATAGTGATCGCAGTCGTCACTTCAGTTATTTATAGTAATCGCAGTCGTCACTTAAGTTATTTATAGTCATCGCAGTCGTCACTTAAGTTATTTATAGTCATCGCAGTCGTCACTTAAGTTATTTATAGTGTTCGAAGTCGTCACTTAAGTTATTTACAGTGATCGCAGTCGTCACTTAAGTTATTTACAGTGATCGCAGCATTTACAAGGATTGCAGTCGTCACTTATAAAGTTATTTATAGTGATCGCAGTCGTCACTAATTTCAAACTTTGATAATACCATTGTCCTTTACATATAAATTAAATCTGAAAATAGTGACCTTGCTGAAGGTCACATGTCCAAGCTAGCTAGAACATTCATAGATTCATAGATAAATATTTACTCGAGACAAGACAATGCCAAGGAAGCATTGAATGACCTGTTTGATAACTGAACAAGTCTCGCCAAATAGACAATAAAAACTTGATGAAAGTACGACTTGGGAGACGGATTTATAAAAGTTTTTCCAAACTTATTTCCGAATCCTATATATTTGAATTTCATGTAACAATGTCATACTTTACTCTTGTAATTTCTCATTAATAAATACTGTTTAAACTAAAGTACGACTTTGACTTTTAAGAGACCAATAACAATTAAACCAACCAAAAATAAACTTGAAATGTACTATCAAAAAGCCTTTATTTCAGAATAAAGTGTTCCGATTTTTTTAAATTGTAGTTCAAAAATGTTTCTCTAGACCATTTCAAAATATCCCTGGGAAAGTTGTGTTATTAAAATTTGCTGTTACAAAATGATAGAAATTATCATAAATTAAGGAATGTATCTCCCTCATGAAAAGCTCTGGTTCCTTTCACGGATTTGGCTATACTTTTTGGACCTTTTGGATTATAGCTCTTCATCTTTTTATATAAGCTTTGGATTTCAAATATTTTGGCCACGAGCATCACTATTACTGAAGAGACATGTATTGTCGAAATGCACATCTGGTGCAAGAAAAAAATACCGTTAATTTTATTAACAAAATTCATTTGTCATAGATTAATATTGTCTGGCTGCGGCCAATATTTGAAAATCAAACAATTACAGAGTGAAAAGAATATCCGCATTTTCCCCATATTTTTGGTGGTCCGGATGTTTTTTTCTTCGGAAGCTGAAGCTTGATGCGTTCTGCATTTTATATACACCAAAATGAAAAATTGTGGTTTAACATCACAAATGCGTTTTGAAAAGCAAAGATTTTCTCTAAAATTGAAGCATTTTAATGACAATGATTATCACATGATAATTTTCCACAAAAATATACCAAGCAGACAACTTGGTGAAAATGGCAAATTTAGGGACAATTGGAAGTGTGATAGGCAATATTGATGATTTAGAGAAAGGTTATTTAAGTTTTTAATTGTCAATTTATTTTAACAAGCAAATGGCATCCCTGAAATTGACCATTTTCAATTTGCCATACAAAAAAAAGTATGGAATAACATAATTTTTTTGATGGTTGTGCTGTTGACTTTCTTTGCGAGAATAAGGCAGCTGCTCCTGATAAGTCTCCATATGATACGGGTTTAATAATGATTTTTGCATGTTTGTTTAACATGTCAAACTTACTGTCATGTGACACGACAAGATTCTTACCTGTTTCATCTCATAAATAATTTGTTTTAATGTAGATAAAGACAGTCTTACCTGTATATATTTATCTTCGGGTCCTTAAATAAGCTAAAAAGCTTCTACTGACCCCTCATCTTGGATTGTTGTAATGCAATTTCCCATCTGATAATAATCGCATGATAATATATTTATATAAATTATACTTATAAAAATAGAACTTTGTTAGGTGTTCTCAGCTTAACAATTCACATGAACATATGGAATCTGATGTACAGTAGTTGTTGTTTGTTTATGTAATTTATACGTGTTTCTCGTTTTTTTTTTATATAGATTAGACTGTTGGTTTTCCTGTTTGAATGGTTTTACACTAGTAATTTTGGGGCCCTTTATAGCTTGTTGTTTGGTGTGAGCCAAGGCTCCGTGTTGAAGGCCGTACCTTGACCTATAATGGTTCACTTTTTTAAAATTGTTATTTGGATGGAGAGTTGTCTCATTGGCACTCACACCACATCTTCCTATATCTATATAAATTTATACGGGTTACTATTCTTGCCATTTAATGCCAACTTCAAATAATTCAAAGTCTTTGCTGTCACTGTTAAATCTGACAGGTTATTCCACTGATTGAAAAAGTATTTAGTCCCACAATGTGGTATTTATTATGATTATCAAAATAGCATGTTTAAAATGAACTGATTGATAGGAGGCAATATAATCATTAAAAGAAGTCCCAAAGAAGTAACTTAATGTAATTAAAATCACACTTGTACTCTTCTATTTCTAAAATATTATTAATATGATGAATAGATATATATATAAATATTTTCTATCTTAAAAAGGATAAACATAGACATGTTTATGGTGCTTTATCAAAAGTCCTGAAAAATATAATGGTATGAAATTAAAGTTTTCTTGCTTCAACAATATTGATGTACGTTTAAGTTGTTGAAGAATTTTAGAAATATTCTGCCAATTTTTTTCATTAATAAGACTAGTAATCTATACTATTAAACGAGAAGACCTCATTTTTGGTGTCGCTTCTCTTCTTTCCACAATAAATTAATCAACACGCCTCTGTGTCCTATAGGTGCAGTGCATAGTCGCATTTGTCATCCATTCATATCATTATTCAGATTGAGTTATTTTAGGAGAAAAACGAGAAAAAAGGCATCCGGGTATTGTCCCGTCATCGTACGAAATTTTAAGTCAGATTAGACTTCCGGTTTGCGTTTTTCTGTATACTTTGAACATACATATACTACGAATAAAGTGTATTTTCAGAATTTTATCTGCTATCATTTTCAAGTTTACTATCCACGGCAGTCACAGAGTTTATTAAATAGAGAGGGTCTGTATACTATATCAATGATCACCATGGATCGATTAGTAAACTTAGAATTGAAAGTAAATACGCTTTATTTATATAGTAATGAATCAATGTTCATAATATACAGATAAGCGCTAAAATTATTCATGTGAACTTTTGATACTTTTTCTGAAATTCTCCAGTCATTAAATCTTTTACAAAATTCATTGATTACAAAAAAAAAAGAAGATGTGGTATGATTGCCATGTTGAGACAACTTTCCACAAGAGACCAAAATGACACAGAAATTAACAATTATAGGTTACCGTACGGCCTTCAACAAAGAGCAAAGCCCATACCGCATACTCAGCTTCAAAAGGCCCCGAAATGACAATGTAAAACAATGCAAACGAGAAAACTAGCGGCCTTATTTATGTACAAAAAATGAACGAAAAACACATATGTAACACATAAACAAACGACAACCACTGAATTTTAAATAAACGTTCATAACATACTAAATGTATGTTCATATTGAAATTGATAAAAAACCAAAAATTGGGAACTTTGGAAATAACCTATGACTTATGATACTTTTGCTGAAATTCTCCAGTCATTCTGTATTTAACAAAATTCTTCCAACAACACTTTACATACTGATACTTTAAACTACGCTCTGAATGCCCGCGATTTCGCGGGTGTGTTCTAGTAAATCTTGAAAATACAATATCCTACAGTACTGGAAAATTAATTGACAGTTTCCAAATTTAACAATTTATTAAGATTTAATCCAATTTATCATGATTATCTAAATTTACTTGAATATTATATTAATCATTTTGAATTTCAAATTATATCAGATACATTGTCATGATTGAAGTAGCAGTTGATATAATGATATATGATACATTTTGTAATATATACTATACTTTATCTTTAGACAGATATTCATAATATTTTAACTCCAGTTATCTCCCTTTGTTCAGCTGTGTCAATATTATCCCAACAAAACAATTTGCTAAGATAAGTTAAAGATGTATTATATTACCAGAAACATAAATTTTGGATACAGACATTTTAAATCTGTAGTGATGTACTGAAAATTGATAGATCTGTAACAGTTGATGTCATTGCTGTATCTCTGTGTAGTGTTGGTAAAGCTGTAAAATTTTTTTTTATTATTAATCATATAAACTATATATATATATATATATGGGTTTTTATATTTATTAATATTTTTTCATTTCAAATGGTCCAAGTATTTCCATATAGTCAAATATCAAAGAAGAATAAAGGAGGAGTAACCATTTAGTGGTACACAAACCTGTACAAAGAGAGCATTATCATTTGAGGGGTACAAAAACCTGTCTAAACAACTGAATGATCTTGAGGTTTATAAAGCTTGAACATGTATTATTTTTGACTGAAAAAAAAAAAAAATACATTTGAACTTTTTTCTCCCTTAAAATGGCTAAATGTGTAATTTTTGTGCAATACAATCTTTTAAAAAAAGCTGCAAAAATCTTCTTTCTATAAATTCTTCATGTAGAATTTTCTTTAAAAGAGATATCATATATTATGTAATTGTCAAATAATTATCTGTGTTGATAAATTTTTGAAAAAAATCACATGGAAACCAACATCCAGAACAGACTTTGTTTTGGTGTGTTCAACATTGACCAAAAACAATATGCATCACCAAGATAAGCTTCATGTTGTAGTGCATGAGAGCAAAAACAAAAACTTAATTTAAAATTTTTTTTCAACAATTACAATAAAACATTGTTTAATACATGTTCAACAAATAAAGTTGGTGACCCTATGATTATTTAATGCTCATGCAGCCTATGGTATATGTAGGAGGGGCTTATGGATTCCCAGAGGTATAGGTTGCTTATGGAAGATGGTTGACACTTGTACAATGTCCTTAGCCATGTTGGAAGATGGTTGACACTTGTACAATGTCCTTAGCCATGTACATGTAAGCGGGGCCTGTATAAGTTAAACCATGCCAGATGTCATTTGGTCTCTGCTTAAACAAATCTTATTGAAAATCATATCGCATCACAGTGGCGGATCCAGGGGGGGGGGGGGGGGGGGTCCGGGGGTTGTAACCCCCCCTTTTTTTTGCCGATTAATGCATTTGAATGGGAGCATATAGTTGGAACCCCCCCTTTACTCTGTGTTGGGAACCCCCCCTTTTTAAAATGGCTGGATCCGCCACTGCATCACCTTTTTGCCTAACATAAATATTGAATTCATTCAAATTAAGAGATAACTGTATTGTATTTGAAGCTTTGCGGACGTCCATCGGTAGTTTTACTGTCCCAAATACCAGTTTACCTGTCTCCGCGGATGAAGCTTTGCGGACGTCCATCGGTAGTTTTACTGTCGCAAATTTAGTTTACCTGGCGACGCGGAGCGGAGACAGGTAAACTGGTATTTGGGACAGTAAAACTACCGATGGACGTCCGCAAAGCTTCAAATACAATACAGTTATCTCTATTGTAATGCAAACCGAGTTCATAATTAAATTTCAATTATTATTTCAGTCTTAATTCTTTATTAAAGAAAATTCCGCGAAAAGGTGTTATCTTCTTTGGTCCCTACACTAGGTGACGTCATAGGTATTCTTCCGGCTTCAAACAAAAACACCGGGCGTTTTCTGGATTCTGTGCCGCTTCAGAATGTAATAATATTTTATTAAAAGAAGATTTTTAGGTGCAACATGTGAGTTTTTTGGCTTATTATTGTAGAAACTACATGTCAATAGACAATACATTCAGCAATTCAAAATGTCGGCTTCCTTAGTTACAGACAAGGAGATAGAGAATTTTACGCTTACTGTCATCCAATCAGAACCATTGATACAAAATAATTGCACTAGAATAAATGAATTATGCAAGATTTTTACATGGCCTTATCCCTTTGTGTAAAGCATTGTACATCTAACTTCCTGTGTGTATGAATAAAATCAGATTATGTTTGTTTTCATTTTATACATTATTCATCTTTAAAATATCTGATTTTCATACATTTTTCACTATGTTCAAGTAACATATAATTTTCCCAAAAATGTAGGTTCAAACATTGTTTCTAAATTCTGACCTTCTACAGAAATTTTCCTTCATCTTGGTAAAAATGAAGTATTTGAATTTGAATTATTATTTTCATATTTTAAAAACTGACTTAAGTATAAATTTCACAATATTTGATTTTCATAGAAATTTTAACATGTTCAAGTGCTATGTGATTTTCCCTGAAAAATAGATTTATCTTAAGTTCTTACCTGCTATGGGAATTGTCCTATATGTATGTAGAAATACATGTAAAGTATTTGATTTTGAATTAAAATGTATATATATATATATATTCTACATTTTTAAGACTAGCATTGACTAGTAATTGTTCTATATGTAAACTTCACAAATTTGTCAACAAGAAAAACAGTATTTAATCTACCTATTTAACCTTATATTGTGATAGTTATATGTTGTTTAATAGAAACACAATAAATGTATAGAAGGCTAATTCAAAATAAATACCTTTATTGTGTAAATAAACAATTTTTTCCAAAATAAATGTTCACAGAGAATGTCATCATTTCAGTTTTCTGTTGATGTTCCAGTCATTAAATTTCTATCAGTATTATTTTGCATGGTTGAATAATTCTGTGATGGTGCAAAATTTTATATATATTGAATTTATTCTAAATCTGAATTTTATGTTTCCTGACCTAATATTGCAGATTATTAAAAGCGAAGTATTTAATGGTTTTATTTTGGATTTTTTAGAAATTGTGATTTTTACATATATACATACAAATGTATAATACATCTATGTGTTTCAAAATGGGGAGAGGTGAGTTTGAATATTTATATAGCTCTATAGATAAATGAATTCGTACATATTAGTTTAATTTATACTATTATTCTTAATTTTTATTGTCCTAGTCAGTAGGTCAAGGAAAAACAATGAATTAATTTATGCATGAAACTTAACTTTTTTACTTTCCTGCTTTCATACTTGTCAGAAGTTTTACTTTCTTTCACTATAAATTCATCATGTTCATAGACCAGGAGAATAAAAAAAAAATTTTGTTCATGAGGTGATTACGTTTTTGAAATAAGCATATGCTTATCAGATTATTTTGAGGAATGAAATTAGCATTTTTAAGAACATCAAAATATTTTTGAATGTGATGTTAAACTGTTTGTATTAAATTTGAATTTAGATTTGCAAGATCATTAGAATCATTGCAATTTCTTTTGTGAAAATGAATATTTGCATATTTGACTGCACAGATATTTTCATTTAGTGTAACTTACCTTAAACCACATATTACTCTTGTTAAGCTGAAACATAGACAATAATAGTGCATGGATTTGACATATCAACGATATAAGGATGAGGCTTCAGGCCGAATCCTTATATCGTTGATATGTCAAGTCAATGCACTATTATTGTCTTTATACTGCAATCTGGAAAAAAAACCCACATATTTTCAATTGTTGTTCACTGCGTTAAGGTTATTTATTTGATTTAAATATTGGGGGAAATACCCATTAAAAAGGCCTCAAATCATGCTCGCGGAGAAATATACAACAAAATGAAATTTATATTAACCTGTTGAAACCAACACTCGATGGTGAACGAAATCGTGAGAGTATGGACTTAAATATCAACCATAAGCATAAAACAATGATTTATAGGTTGCAAACAAATAATATTATCAAATTAAATATGTTTTTCCAATAATTGCAAAAGAAACAATGTTGAGTCATTCCACGCATCGTTGTATGCATTTGAAACAAGAACAGGTTGAAGAGGTCGTATGAATAATTCAATATTATTTAGGCAATTTCTATTTAAATATTCATGAGGAAAAGTGATATCGGGTCAGTGATTGTATATGACATAGAAATATACAGTCAACGCATTTTGACTGCTCAAATAGAACGAGTGCAGTATAAAATTCAATATAAAACCCTATCAACACTTTCTGTTATGCCAAATGAATATTTATTTAGGGGTTGCAACTCTAATATTTAGATAAATTAAGTAAAGACCTGATCATGATAGCAAAATAGCTTGCATTAGGTTATTTATTTTTAGATGACATTGATATTGTTTCCAACTAATATTATGATAGGTTCACTATGTATCCTTGAATACAGGATATTGTCGGTTATGTACTGCATGTTAATTGAAACTGGTGTACCAGTAAGAATTGAGGTACTTGAAGCAAGTGACAAAAAATGCTCCAGATATCTATCTTTATATTTAGTTGAATTTAGATTTTACCAACTTTATGTACAATTATATCTCATATTTGCAAGTTTCATGAAACACCTGTGTAGCTAATAACTGCCTAAACATGCATTCAAAATCGTTACTGTGGAATAGTGATCTCATTCAAAATCGTTACTGTGGAATAGTGATCTCATTCAAAATCGTTACTGTGGAATAGTGATCTCATTCAAAATCGTTACTGTGGAATAGTGATCTCATTCACTACTTCTCCTTATTTTATACTAAGGGAGCTACCATTTGATTTTTATGGGGGGCTAGGATGAAAAATTTTGTCCTGCATTTTTTTTTAGTTGTAATCTCTGTCCTGCCTTTTTATTTTTCACTCTCTTCGGTCCTGCCTTTTTTTTTATTAGCTATCCTGACTTTTTTTTACCTAAATTGTCATCCTGCCTTTTTTTTTTGCAAAGTGTCTCATCCTGCCTTTTTTTTTTACTCAAAACTGCTGTCCTGCCTATTTTTTTCAAATTTCATCCTAGCCCCCCCCATAAAAATCAAATGGTAGCTCCCTAACTTGTATTTGTTGTCTGCGTCGACTATTCCAATTCTGGGTACATCAGTTCCCATTTACTTATTGTACAGAACTGCCAATATCTGGTGTACTGGGTTACACAGTGAGGGTTAAATTTTATTAAAATGTGATTGTATTTCATCTGAATTTTCTTATATAATTGTTATGTTTTATTTTCAATATTAAGCTGTCAGCTCAAACAAATATAATCGTGTTGCTGGTAAGATACTCTAGGATCACCACAGGATATTTTCGGGTGGTATTTCCAATTCCAGCACCAGTTATGGATTTTAAGATTAAATCATAATAAATGAACAGATTTTAATAGTAATGCAAAGTGGTGTTTTATTGAAAGGAATTATTCAACAATTAAAATACTTCTTCATAACCACCCACTTTAAAATCATATCTGTGGTGATCCCTGATATAGTTCTTGTTTAAAAATTGAGATCAAAAGGATGGAAATAAATGTAACTGGTTTTAATGAAGTTTGATGATTAGGCTTAACTTTAAGATACATGCAACTGTGTTCATGGTGTTTGCCCTATCCTTGATCTAGTCACAAAATATATTAGATTTAGGGTTGAGAAAAAAAATGGATTATTAAAATTGTTCAAATTTTCCTTCCTTTTAAAAGTTACTTTCATTTCCAGTTAGGCCTTTACTTGAAAATTGTAGTTTGTTAATTTTCAATTATTGTTATTAATAAGAAGTAGAATGTTTTCAGAATTTACTGTTTTTTAAATTGGATTACACATTTGGGCATTTTGCCTGTCCTAATATTATTGCTTTCCTTATTTTCTGCCATTATTTCATTAAAAAAAAATTGCCTTGCACTGAAGAAATGAAACTGCACTATTAAAGTCCTCAAAATAGAATAACATTTAAGCATGTTAAGGAGAAAGCTATGTTTTATGCCATCATAATTAATCCCTGGTATTGATTGCATACAAAGTAAACAATTAACTGAACACTTATGCAAATGATGTCTGTGTTCGATAATTCAAAAGTCAATAGACAATTACCATATCATTTTTGTAATGCTATGATACCATTGTACACTTGTTGTTGGAAATAGATAAGTTGGTTATTAGCTTCATCCTATCAGGGATCATCTCAAAACACAACATACAGTAGTTGGAAGCTGTAGACCGAGTTCCCGAAAAGTGGTGGTCCGAGAGATTTGGCCACCATAATCTTGATGGTGGTGGTCTGAGAGATTTGGCCACCAAAATTTTCAAAGGACCAACTCAATTTTGGTATTTTTTAATAGAAATTGTAGTGAGGACCAGCAGTTTTCCTTCATATATAAAAAGATATCCAGAACTCTGTGTAGGGTAACATATAGTTGTTAATTTCCTCATCATTTGGTTCCAAATAATTATTATAATATTTTTGTATAACTATAGTCCAGTGGTTCCCAAGGCTTTGAGAAATTAACTGGACATGATTGGCCCAGATAACCATTTACCGGTAATACTTCTTAGCTGGAACAGACTCTTTTTTCAAGACAATTGCATATAGGATTTGGACGAAATTAAAGTTTTGGCTGGTCCAGTAATGCATACACCACTTAGCTGGACCAAACCAATTCGTTTTGGTTTTTTTTTCCATTGAGTCTGGCAACCTTGGGAATGACTATAGAGATATTGAAAAATTTGTTTTCATCACTTTTTGAAATTTAACCAATATTTTTATTATCCAATAAAATAACTAAATTTTAAATTACTAAAAGTACTTACTTTATTTTAGTTGAATATTTTTCGTAAGTTCACACAAACTTTCGACAGTTACCCTGATAACTGGACAATTATTGGTTTTGTTGCAAGTGTTTGTGTAAGCAGGAAGTCTGCTTAGTTCAATAACTTCACGAAGGCGAACTTTGAGAAAACCTGCCTTAAAACATAAATTACCCTAGCGATGCACAGATAATATATATAAAAAAAAACAACGTTTTCTATATTTAACTAATATTTAGTAGTACCTACTTTATTAATGAAAATATTGGTTCCACATTAAATAATATCCATGTTTAAAGTTATTCCCTGAATGCCTGAAGGGTAAAATCATTCATCAAATTTCCATGAGTGACATATGTTCCGAAAACCAGGAAAAATAGCGAACTACATTTTTATATTGATCTTACTTTATTAATACAACAATTTAGAAGTTTCTTTCTCATACATCTGTGCACTTTCTATGTTATACAGTGTTTTATATAAAAGGAGAATTAAAATGTTTTTATAAATCGGTGATGTAACGAAATTCACAACTGCAACATGTGGGCTGTTCAGTTGAAGCATGCATTAGAAAATTGAAAGTGCCGGATAATTGTTTAAAAGTTTATACATTTTCTGAAGATTTTGTCATGATTTATAGTTTAATGGATTTAATTAATGGATGATTTGATGGTTGATGTGACAGAAGTAAATCGGTGGATTTTTTTGGATTTTTAACCTTCATGTTATTGTAACGTTAACAATATATATGATACAGCTCATCGAACATATCTCTATTTAAAATTTTAATAGACTAGTGACAATGAATTTGAATTAAGGAGACAAAGTAATTTTCAAAGAAAATTGAATTTGGAACTGATCTGATTAAAACTTTGAAAATCTACGATAAAATCTAGGATATCATATGTTTAATGGTTTTTCTGGTTACTCCTGCTGATCATATACAGTTTCGTTTAAAGACGGGTTTAGTAGTGTTCTTAATAGGCTAATCCATTAAGACAACAGGAAGAAAAAGGATTGGAACCTCTTTACGTTTAGAAATAAAACAATATTCATCATTTGTTCTAGTATAAGAACCTAATTGCTGCTAATTTTGCAAAGATTGGATATAAAGGCATTGATTTTCATTACTATTTTTCGCTAATTTTGTTACAGAATATTTAGATTAGATATTTCCGACTATTTGGTGAAGTTGTATTTCCTGTGTATAGTCGTAAATGATATCTAGTGTAGAAATAGAATAAACCTTTTAGATTGATGTACGTCTTTTGTTCTAAAGAAGAAAAACTTGATATTTTTCCAGAAATTCACTGGATAGTTTGTTTGGATTTAGTGTATAACAATTTTTGGAATACATGTACCGGTAATAGGATTTCAAACTGTATTTTCAATTGAGTGACTCCTATTTGTTGTTAGATGAGATTTTTGTTACAAATTTTAACAACATACATGTATTGGATGAACTTTTATAAAGTTGAACCAGATTTCTGCCGATAGATTTATGGAATGTGTAATATTTTTTTATATGAATACAGTGAACTGGTTTAAACTGTATTAACATACTTTGAGCAAAGTCCATTTTTGTTTCATAAAAATCTAAATTTAAATTCTCACTATGAAATCGATGAGGCGCCAATCATCCTATGTAGTGACGGGGACAAAGTCTGCAGAAGTTGATAAGGAGGGGGATGCATCGACTACAATGCAGCAGGGACATTTCCGAAAGTTAGTTCTCCCTCGCCGATTTTCTACCCCTGCAATGGGTTTTAGGGAAGAGGAGGAGTCTATGGAATCTCGTCATTTGATCGAGGCTGATCAGTTTGTCACTAAACAGTATTTAGAAAAGAAGGGGAAAGGTAGACATGAAACAATCTCTGTTTTCTTTGTACATGTTACGCATGCATATATTATTATTTGGTGAATAAGGTTGGAATAGAATTCAAAGTTTTTGAAAATTTGTACTGATTTATTTCAGAATCACATTGTTGTCCAGGTAACTATAATTGAACATATGCATGCAAGTTCCAGTTTACATTATGTCTGATTTTAACCTGATTTTCAAGATTTGACACAATTTGTAGCATTTGCAGGGGACCAGACATTTCCAGTTTTGAGCTAGGTAAAGGAAGTGGAGGGGCAAGCTCAAGTCTATACTGTAAACTGAAGAAAATTATTGTGATTTTTGAAGAATTGTCAAAAATGCTAGATTAATTATTATAATTTCAGGAAAATCTGTGTACAAATATATGTATCTAATTCAAAATGTTTGTTCTTATTGTAGCGATCTCATCCAGTGGCATTATTCGCATGAATAAAACCTGGCAATAATTTCAGAATTTACAGTATATGTTTGGGGTAGTTAAAGATAGTTCTACCTCTATCATATCTTAAGTTTTGTATTTGAACTATATAATATCCTTTGTTTTTCTATGACAGTGGAACAATAATTATCTGTATCTTTTATATTGTACATTTTCAGGAGCACAAGTGGCCACCAGTTTATTACAACAGAGAGCCAATGATGTCAGAAGTAACCGAGTCAACTGGCAGTCCTATCTACAGTAAGTTCTTGTAATATTTACAGATTTTGATGATCATCTGATTTTTTCACTTGATCCAGTACGCCGTAAGTGAGAAAAGCAATCAAGGTGGGATGACCAATGATAATTTGTTTATCGCTATTTTACCTATTGGGACATTGTTAATTTCATTGACTTAGGACGGCATGTGTGCTCTTAGTTCACTCTATTGTGCTGAGAATGAAAATTTTAAGTCAGTAAGATAAAAGGAAAATTTTGTAAAATAGAAATAATGTTGCCTATATAATTAAAAAAAGATGTGGTATGATTGCCAATGAGACAACTCTCCACAAGACCCCAAATGACACAGAAAATAACAGTTATAGGTCACCATATGGCTTCCAACAATGAGCAAAGCCCATATATCACACACATGACATAGTCTGCTATAAATAGCCACAATATCACAATTATAAAACAATTCAACCAAGAAAGCTAATGGCCTGATTTACATACAATATAATAAACATTAAACAAATATGTAACGTTTCTTGTAACACAGTAACATACGACAATCACTGACCTACAAGCTCCTGACTTGGGACAGGCATATACATACAGAATTTGGTGAGGTAAAATACCATATACAATGTAGCATAGTTTTACCCCTTTTCTTCAAGTGGGGCTATATTGTAATTGACCTGTCAAACCATCCCTCCCTCACTACATTAGTCCATTAATATTTTTGTTGCACATTTCTTAAAAATTATTTCCTGTAAATAGAATGGTAAGTAACTTGACAGTGATGAGTTTTAATGTATTGGCACTTTTTGTTTCTCTTCAGATACATACTTTCTGCTTGCTACTCTAAATTTTTCAACAACAAAAAATTCATCCACTTTTGGACCATTGATTTTTTTGGGTGGATAGTTATTTCATTGGCAGTTATACCACATTTCATTATTTTTGTGGACAGTTTTATGTTAATTATATTTGATATTTAATTGATTTATATAATGATTATTTCATGTTACAGAGGACAGATGATATCACATGAAGATTTCCAGTTTATATCAAAGTTTGACAATGCTAATTCAGAAGTCAAGAATGCCATTCTTATGGATAATCCACAACAGGTATATAAATGTAAAAAAGAAGATGTGGTATGATTGCCAATGAGACAACTCTCCACAAGAGACCAAAATGGCACAGAAATTAACAACATCATGTAGAAGGTTAGGAACTATAGTTCAATATATAGCCTTCAATAATGAGCAAAATCCAAACCAAATAGTAAGCTGTAAAAGGCTTCCAAATGACAAAATTAAATAGATTGAACCCTGGATATGTTTGACTCCTGTCTTAATTGACTAGCAATTGTATTCATCTGTCCTGATGTTCAGTAGTTGTCATTTGTGGATGTGTCCTAAGTGTATCCTGTTTTTGTATATAGATTAGACTGTTGGCTTTCCCGCTTTATTGGTTTTACACTAGTAATTTTTGAATAGCATGCTGTTCAGTGTGACCCAGGCTTCATGTTGAAGACCATACCTTAACCTATAATGGTTTACTTTAATGAATTGTGACTTGGATTGATAGTTGTCTCATTGGCACTCATACCACATCTTCCTATATCAATACAGTATTGTCCATTTGTGGAAAAATTATGGCATTGATTATAATAAGGAATCTGTATTTTTATCATTCATTGTTTTTTTTTAGGGGTTTTGCAATATTACTTGTTCCAAACAGAATTTAACAAGGATTATTACAACTGTATATCATTATTTGTCTAATTTAAGGGACATTGACTCCTGTAAAAAACATCTGCTATTTTATTCATAAACCAGATCAGATTATAAATCAGCAGTTACAATGATTAATTTAGTGTCAATACTTTACATACTGTACATGAACATTTGAGTTTTTGCAAATAATTTTCAAGATTAGGTCTTGATTAAGATTTTTTTAAATTTTTTTTATATTAAAACACATGTGTGAGATTCAACTTTTAAAAGAACTACTCCATTTATAGTTTTGATTGTTTGAAAATGCTGAATTGACCTATCGCTGAGGGGTTTGATTGGAGGGGTTACATATTCATGAACATAAATTTGAAAATTGACAAAAAAGCTTCTTAAATCCCTTGTTTTTAATTTCTGTTGTGTTGTTCCGATTCTGTGTGTATTATTAATAGCCTACTGTTTGTCATTCTATCTTTATTATCCAGTAATTCAATATTTATACATTTTACATACTGTTTGTTTCAGTTTGCCAAGACGATGTTTAGTCTAATGAACAGAATAGCTAAAGACCAGACTTTACAGTATATATTGACCATGTTAGATGATGTTCTTCAGGTATGACTTTTAGTAGGTCTGAAACTATACTCTTAAGTAACTATACTATTGATTTTAGATATAAAGGCCATTGTTTGGTTTTTGGCATTAGTAATTCAAAAATCTTTTATTAAGAACACAAAAGACAGAGAGTGTGAAGATTGAAAGGGAAAGCCTTTTATCATTTTGACTAATAAAAACAAATTAGAAAAACAGAAATAAGGAAAATTACCCCATTTTGTCAACATGAATGTATAAAATGTATATTTGGATTACAAGAAAGGTTCTAAGAAAACAACGCTAAAGCTCTCACTAAGTTGCTGTATCTTTTATTGTGTCGACTAGTTTCTCCACAAATGTGTTGTCAGAACCAACTACAGTGAAACCTGATAAAACCGAACCCTGAATAAACCGAAAACCTGTCTAATCCAAACTTGTTCTGAAGACCAATCATATCACATTTTATGCATTGTGAACCTGATCAAACCGAATACCTGCCAAAACCGAACAAAATCTCAAGTCCCGAAAGGGTTCGGTTTAGTCAGGTTTCACTGTATATATATATATGGGATAGACAACTGCAACAAACCGTTAGGTATACACTTCAGCTATCCTACCATACAACTACCATAGATAGGTGTTAATTGATACACCTACCGTAGATAGGTGTTGGTTTACTTTTATCTTTCATGTATTTTTTTTAAGCCCAAAGGTAGATTGGTTGACTAATATGAAAATGTCAAATTTTAATACCAAACAAATTTTGTGTGAAAAAGAAATTTATTTATTGGTTGTAAAACGAAAATGAGATAAAATATTATGATGCATCAAAACTGTTGTTAATTATGTTATTAAATTGATTGCCACCTGTCAAGGGTCAATAAAATAAACCAATTAATTTTTACCTGACTTTTTCAAAATGATTTCTGATTGAGATCAGATTTTTTTAACTATTATTTGTTTTATCTTTATTGAGGAATGTATAATGCATAGTTGATGTGTGTAAAGGAGAGTTTAATTAATGTCAGTTGTTCTACATGTGTTGAATCAGTGTAAATGGGCAAATTATTCAAATAATGAATAACTAATCTTAATTTTAATATTTTCTAATTCAATGAAAACATTGCACATTTCTTGTTAATCACCATATTTCAAATATTTTTATTTTTCAGGATGATAAAGGCAGGGTAGAAATATTTAAAGAATATTCCAGGAAGAACAAAGAATCTGTCTGGGTTCCATTTCTACACCTTCTAAATAGGGATGACAGATTTATTGTAAATCAGGTAAGATTTATTAAATCTTTAATGAAGTTTCCATTGAAAAGTGCTGATGTAAACACTTATTTGTTAGCTATGGGCCCAAAGACCACTGTATAAGGTTAAAAACTGGTAGTGTGTTTTAAATTTCACTATTAGGAATTATACAGTTTTGTCAACAAATCAGTTGGGGAAAAAAACTCATTAAACGATTATATATTCTTGAATTGAAATTTTCCACACAAAAAAAATTGAGAAACAAGAAAATCATTAAAAATATGTGAAATAGATCAAGGGAAATAACTCTGGGTCATTGAATATTCATTCACTAGTTTAATGATATATTCTGAGATTTAGTAGACTTATTGAAAATAATAACATGTCAGTTGACAGTTTATTTAACAGACTTGATAATTTGTCATATTACATGTTATTCATTTGATACCAGTGTTAAAGCACAGTAAATCCTCCTTTCTTTCAAAAAATATTCCATATTTTCATTATTTCGAAAGTTGTCTCCCATGTCATGGAGTTGCTTTGAAAGTTATTTTGTGTTTATCTGTTCTGTATCACTGAAATTTACTTGTGCATATTTTTTTGTTGGGGGAGGGGTGTGGTTGTGATATAAGAAGAAGTCGAAAATTTAATAATAGGATATGAAAAATGAAATGATAATCAAATCGGGGAAATATGAGAAAGAGAATACTAAATTACAAGTTTTGGTTGAATTTAGATGTCTGAATAAAGATTGAATGACTTTTTTATCATACTATTATATCTTTTACAGACTAGCAGAATAATAGCCAAGATAGCATGCTGGGGAAAAGAGCTGATGGGATTAGAAGATCTCAAATTTTATTTGAACTGGCTGAAGGATCAACTCAGACTTCCAGTAAGTAGTAGTAGTAGTAGTAGAAAGATAAAGTTAATATGAATTACAGTTAACTCTCGTTGTCTTGGTTGACTCGAAATTTCGGATGAGTCGAAGTTTTCATGTGGTCCCGAACTTTATTCCATACAAAGGTATGTAATTCGACTCCTGATGAGTCGAAATTTCAGTTGAGTCGTACTAAATTTACGGTCCCAAGGTTAACAAAAGCATTCAAAATTCATTTTTTATCTCGAACTAATATACATATGTCAAAATACACGTGTAATTAAATTTCTGGTCACTGACCACTGTATTGATATATGACATGCTATTTCCATGAGTGTTTACCTAAGATTATCTTTTATAGAAATTTTATAAATAATTAGTGATACATTGTTAATGTTCATGAAAAAGTTTTTAAAATGTTTACAAAACAATTAATTTGTGATATACACTAATGAGCTTGGGTGTGTATAAAGTGAGAATTATGGCTTCCGTTGATGATCACCTAAAAACTACTCAAACCGCGTCTTGAATCTTGTTAGATTTTCTTTTGAAAAGAAAGAGTGAGATATTATTTTATTTTATTTGAATAAGTAAAAAAAATGTCATTATAATAACATGAATAATAAAAGACTGTGACATACAAATACATCGATCTGATACTAGAATATCGATCCCCTGGCCATATTCACCCAGATTTATTTTAGCTTTACCAAGCTGAGCAAGAGTTGTGTCCCTTATATTGTCGAACTTCCGGTGTTGGTTTGAGTCAAACGGTCAAACTACGTGTATCTCGAAATATTTCTCTGGTCCGGCTGACTTCGACATAACGAGAGTCAACTGTATATAGTACACATGTATAACACTTTCATACACAAGTAAAAAATTAGTCCCTTCTCTCCTTATCTTGTGTTATTGGATGACATCTTTGTCCTCAGTCATAAAACTGTACTCAGTACTTGGAGTACAAAATTTGTGGTCGAAACACTAAATCAAGTATTTTGATTGGTTGATTCCAGAGTCTGAGTACAAAAATCATACTTGAAAGTGTTATGACGACAAGTCCTGGTGTCATGGCTTGACATAAATCTAGAATAATATCATTCTTCTTATTTGCCTATAATAAAATTGATTCCATTAAAATTATGGAATTTGTCACATGACACAGTCCATTACACCTCAGAATAATTTTGTAACATATAGTGAGAAGTTAAAACCAGGATATTTTATACAGTAAATAAACTCATCATAGATACCAGGATTACATTTTGTTTTTATGCCAAACGCACGTTTTGTCTACAAAAGACTCATCAGTGATGCTCAAATTTAAAAAAGTTAAAAAGAGCCACATCACTATTGTTTGATTTTGTTCCAAAATTTACTTTAAAGCTGATGATTGCTCCTGTTTGTGACCAATAGCATAGTACACCACTGCTCTACAGGTCAATTAAGATCTAATTTTGTGAGAGAAAAAAACCTTTCTGCACAAGTATTTTTAAAATATACTTTTTTTCTTTTTTTTTTAAATCGTAGTCAAGTTTTCCTGAGGAAGGTAAATCAAGAAAAGTGATTCGACCACACCTAATTTATACATTGTAAAGGGTTATGTTAATTTGAAAGGAGTACTGTATTTAAGTATGCTTAATACAGGACCTTTACAAATTTACTCATAAATTGGATGTATGACTTCATATGTCTTATGTGTTTTGTTATTATACTTTTTAGGGAAATGAGTACATGCAGACAGCAGCAAGATGTTTACAGATGATGTTACGTATAGATAAATATAGACAGGTCTTTGTTGACGTGGACGGCATATCAACGTAAGTTACAGATGATGCTACGTATAGATAAATATAGACAGGTCTTTGTTGACCTGGACGGCATATCAACGTAAGTTACAGATGATGCTACATATAGATAAATATAGACAGGTCTTTGTTGACGTGGACGGCATATCAACGTAAGTTACAGATGATGCTACGTATAGATAAATATAGACAGGTCTTTGTTGACGTGGACGGCATATCAATGTAAGTTACAGATGATGCTACGTATAGATAAATATAGACAGGTCTTTGTTGACGTGGACGGCATATCAACGTAAGTTACAGATGATGCTACGTATAGATAAATATAGACAGGTCTTTGTTGACGTGGACGGCATATCAACGTAGGTTTTCAGAGTACTGATATATCTATATAGAGCATGAAAATGGTTTTAGATTAACTTTAAAATAAGATGTGAAGTTCACCTGATGAGTCTTAAAATGTGATTTCAATGCTTTTTAATTAGAGAAGATACAAAAAGAGTAATTATGTTGCCTTTTGATTAGCAAAGAAGGTATAATTCTTCAATCCTATTTAACACGGAAACAATAACTCAACAAACAAAATTGAACAATATAAAAATTTATGTAAACATAAAAAGTATGATAATTAACCTCTTTCCTTTCAAACAATCAAATAATATTGATACCATACTGGCTTTTTTTATTAAACACTTTTTGTCATCTGTTTTGAAATATTATTTTATAGACAGTTCTTTAAGCCCAGGATCGACCGAGAATTAACTATTGTTTTTATTTAAATACCAGAATTGTGATGGGTTTGGTTGGATCTAAAGCATTGTTATATTTATATTTACAGAATTGTGATGGTTTTGGTGGGATCTAAAGCAGGCTTTCAAATACAGTACCAGCTTATATTCTGTTTATGGTGTCTGACCTTTAACCCTTTCTTGGCAGAGAAAATGAATAAGTAAGTACACCTTGCTAAAAGAAATAAAGTTTTACAGGTTTTAATAAAAAAAAAATGAGTGCTTGTGGAAATTATATTTTAGTTACTGTTGTTTGTACACATGTTACTAGCATTTAAAAATTGGCACAGCAATAGGTAAATGTTTCTTTATTGAACCATAAAGGATGACCATATACACAAATTTAAAGGCAGTTTCAGCAAGTATCCCAGATACTAGAAATTTGATTAGACATTTTTTCTTTAAGATCACCTCTAATGCTACAGAAATTTGAATTACATTTTATATCCAGTGGCGGATCTAGAAAATTTCATAAGTGGGGGCTGGCTGCCTAAGGAGGGGGGGATCCTGTCACGCTACAGTGATTCCCTATATAATCAACCAAATTTTTCTCATAAGTTGGGGCCTAGCCCCCCCTTCTAAATCCGCCTCTGATATCAACATACAAAACAAGAATTTAAATGATATGCATTTTTTTACAATAGACAAACAGTTAATGCATTGCCAAACTGTCAAACAAAATATAAATATATTTGTACTGGGCTTCAGAAAAAAAAAACCAATATAAAATTTGTTATGTCGCTCATTAAATGATTCGGATGTCATCATAAAAAAAACATTGTGTAACAAAGGAACATTAAATGTGTATTATCATGTGAACAGTTATCTCCCCTAAAACTGTATCATCTTTTTAATAAAGTGGATTTTTATGTGCAATTATCAATCTATTTAATAAAAGCTCAATATTTTTACAGATTTCAAGTGATTCCAACATTAGCAGATATATTAAGTGAAACAGTGAAGGAGAAAGTTTCCAGGATCATTCTAGCTACTTATAGAGTAAGTCTTAATCATTATTCAAGTACTTAATAGAGTATGGTAGTCTTATTATTATATTCAATAATGATTATCTCCCTTTTAAAAAAAAATTAATAAGACATCAATAACTTTGTCTAACAAAAGTATCAGTAGAAATATTTGGAAAATGTTTTATTTATTTTACTGATGTTAAAAAATTAAAGACTTTGCCATTGCTTAATATGGGAATTGCTCAATTGATAAAAACTTTGTCAATTTGCTTTGTGATAATTGAAGTGGAATAAAACTGGTCAAAAATTGCTCTGTTTTGTGCAGATGGGTTTTTGTATTGTAGTCAGAAGAAAATGTGGGAGGCATACATTTTTATGTTTAAAAAAACTTAAATTATAAACCCACATTAAAAGTATACTGTTCATCATTCAGCACATGTTTTCCGTCAATCTGTCCCATATTTTTATGCCCCACCTACGATAGTAGAGGGGCATTATGTTTTCTGGTCTGTGGCTCCGTTCGTCCGTTCGTCCATCCGTCTGTCTGTGGTTCCGTTCGTCCGTCCAGGTTAAAGTTTTTGGTCAAGGTATTTTTTGATGAAGCTGAAGTCCAATCAACTTGAAACTTAGTACACTTGTTGCCTATGAGATGATCTTTCTAATTTTAATGCCAAAATGGTATCCGTGTACTTTGGACACATTCTTGTTTTTGTCAAATTTTTCTCAGGAACTACAAATCAAGACTTTCTGACATTAAGATTCAACCTTTATGTGAGCATGCTTTTCTGTCATATGCCTTCAAATATTTACTAACTGGTTACCGAAGATTTGTAGTTTACAGTTCAAATTATTCAATTTTAGAATTTACTAGAGAAGCCAGAAGAGAAAGAGGTTGTGACGGACCATGCCCTATCAATGGTCCAATGTAAAGTTATAAAACAATTAGAATTACTGGATTCAAGAAAGTTTGATGATCAAGACATAGTAGATGATATAGAATTCCTATCAGAAAAACTACAGTCTTCTATTCAGGATCTCAGGTAAGGGAAGGAACTCCTGATAGAACAGGGTTGATCAAGACATGGTGGATGCTATAGAATTACTATTTTCAAAGAGTGACATAAAATTATCAAAAAAATGATGTTGTCAAGTGTAAGAACATGTTAAGACTAAGGACTGTGGTATATTTGCCAATCAAAAAAACTATTCACAGAATAACATGGATTTGAGCAACTATTAGTCACTTTAAACAACGAGCAAAATACATACTTTATAGTCAGCTTACCACATCTTTCCTACAAAAATAGATTCTGCTTAATTACTGTCTATAAATTCAATTATATCAAATTATCTATATTAGACATATTAATAGAATATTTACCTTCCAATTATTTCAGTTCCTTTGATGAATACACAACTGAGGTGAAGTCTGGTAGATTGGAATGGAGCCCTGTACATAAATCTGATAGATTCTGGAGGGAAAACTGTATCAGACTGAACGAGAAAAATTATGAATTATTAAAGTAAGTATTAACTGTACAGTGTTTGACAATAATAAAAGAAGATGTGGGGTATACATCAATGAGACAGCAACCAAACAACATAAAAAACCAAAGGACAAAATATAAAATTGAGAAAGGAAATGGGGAATGTGTCAAAGCAACAACAACCCGACCATAGAGCAGACAACAGTCTATAACACTTCTTGACACTGTTATGTTTACTTTTCTGTTCTATTTCATTGTAAAAAAATGTAAGTTTTGACATTACAGCAGATTTCATTGAGTGTGTATCCAAAGGTAATATCGTTGGTTAGCTTGCTTGTTAGCTGAACCGTGAAGTCATTGTTAGGTCATGTAAACTACCCTCCTTTAAGAGTAGACTAGTCCGGCTGATAACCAATCTATCTGTCTGTTGAACTAGGCTACTTCGAAAGAAGGGTAGTATACCTGACCTGATAATGAATTCACGGTTCAGCTAACAAGCAAGCTAACCAAAGATACTACCTTTGGCTACATACTCAATGAAATCTGCTGTAAGTTGGCATGACACATGTTTCTGTTGTTACATTCATCATATTGTGACCATGAATATTGGAAACAAATGCTTAAAAATTTTGTGATTGTCAACTTGAAGGACCTAAAGGAATCTGTATATATGGGAATTATTCATTTTTGGAGGAAATGCTTTGCGAACTTCTTTGAATTAAAAATATGGTGTATTTTTTTTTGCAGTGTTGCAGAATTGATATGTAATTCTTTATTTTCAGAATTTTAGTGAAGTTATTAGAAACAAGTAAAGATCCTTTAATTTTGTCAGTCGCAGCACATGATCTTGGAGAATATGTACGACATTATCCTAGAGGCAAAAAGTAAGTTTTCTTAAATAGTAGTTGGTACAGAAAATGCAACTGCATAGTTCATACTAATAAATTGAGAATGGAAATGAGGAATGTGTAAAAAAAACTACAACAAGCAAACCTGAAGACAGGAAACAGCCCAAAGTCAACAATAGAATTCTAAGTTAATAGATATAGGAAGATGTGGTGTGAGTGCCAATGAGACAACTCTCCATCCAAATAACAATTTAAAAAAAGTAAAGGTAAGGCCTTCAACACAGAGCCTTGGCTCACACCGAACAACAAGCTATAAAGGGCCCCAAAATTACTAGTGTAAAACCATTCAAACGCGAAAACCAACGGTCTAAGCTATATAAAAAAACAAGAAACGAGAAACACGTATAAATCACATAAACAAACGACAACTACTGTACATTTGTTTGCAAGCAAATATGTTTCATGCTATCGTTTGATCTCCATGGTTTGTAATATTGTATTGTTACATTTCTAAACATTTTCTGAAATTGTAATAATAACAAAATTCTTAGTTTTATCCATAAATGAATAAAATGTTAAAAACTTGGAACTTAGATATATATCAGTTGCAATTCTTGATGAGTTAGCATGTGAAATCACAAAACAAATAGAATTCTTTGAAACCCATAGAAGGTTGGATATTTGCTGATATATTATTGAAATTCTGATTTTTTACAGTGTAATAGAGCAGTTAGGAGGTAAACAGTTAGTGATGCAGTACCTATCACATGAAGATCCCAATGTCAGATTTGAGGCTTTGATAGCTGTACAGAAACTGATGGTACACAACTGGTATGTATATTCCTATACCCCCACTTACACAGTGGGTGGCATTTATCAATCACCTAGTCCAATCTTCTGTCTGGCTCCCTCTTTAACTTTTGTTACATATTTTTCAACCGTCATTATCATGAAGTTAATTGGTATTTGTTCTGAAACATGAAAATATGTATTTGTACTGTGTTTAGAATGATTGGTTAGTCTGCAAAGCAGTCACTTTTTGTTTGACTACAATTTGGATTTAATTTTACACCCAGGTATTTAATTGTTAGGTTGTAAAAAAGAGTTAAGAGTTGATGATGGCAGACAAAAATATAATTGCAAAAATACCAAACTTCAAGGTGATTCATAAAGGAAAAGTTTGTAAAAACTGAAAAAACCAATAGGTTTGACAGACTATATCAACCAAAAAACAAAAACAAATTATTCCTCACTTTGTACAAAGGGAGACAAATTTGTAATTTCTACTTTTTCGTTGTTTTTTATGTATCTTGTTGTCTATTGATTTCAAATCCTTGGAATCTTATTAAAAACCTATGGGAAGTAACTGGTACATTAAATAATAGTTGTATTCGTTCTATTCATTCTATTTTATTTACCCTTGAGAGGGATTTAAAGCTTTATAAGCATACAAATTGTTCAATCATTATCATTATGTTTCACATATTTTTTTAACAAAAATTCTGTTGTGCCAAATATTCAAACTTAACATCGATTAAAAGAATAATGTACATACATTCTGGAAATATCAAATTCTTGATTTATAAGTCCCCAAAAAAATGCTGAAAAATTATCAATTATTAAATTATATGAAAAGAAGATGTGGTATGATTACCAATGAGACAACTCTCGAACCCCATTTTCTAAAAAAATGTTAGCAACTGGCACAAAATGTTTCAGTTAGATTTAGATCAAAATGTTAATAAAATTATGTATTTTGAAAAACAAAGTGAAAGAAGTTTTCTTTATTTTTTTAATGTAGCATATCTTTTGTGTTTGCAATTTGGCTGAAATACGGTGTTAAATTGATTACAAACTAAAAAACAATAATTGAATCAATAGATGAATATTCAATGAACAACCTACTATACCATGAACAACCTACTATACCATGAACAACCTACTATACCATGAACAACCTACTATACCGTGAACAACCTACTATACCATGAACAACCTACTATACCATGAACAACCTACTATACCGTGAACAACCTACTATACCATGAACAACCTACTATACCATGAACAACCTACTATACCAATAAGCAAAACACAGATATACCAGTAGGTTTACTTGAATCTACATTATCAACATCAAAATAATTGTTTTCAATATTTTTTTCAGGGAATACCTTGGCAGACAGTTAGAAGCTAGTGATAAACCTAAAGACTCTACACAGCTTGTGTCGGCTAAAGCTTAGTTAAAACATTCCATTATATAGTTTGTAAAACAATTCAATAGATCTTAATGTGATGTCAGAGAATATATGACATATATCTAGAGGATTATTGTGATATTATGAAAAATATGTTGATAGACTACATTCCTCCCTTGGCAAAATGTGAGGAGTCTTTGTTAAAAATTTTTATGATGTGTGTTTGTTTATAATAATATAAAAGTTGAAGAGCACTATGTGAGTAGTACTGTAAATTTTATAGTTTTTGCTTGCGTTCATTTATGCGATCTTTGAACGTAAGACCCAAATACAAGATTAACTATTGCCAATTCAGGGAAATAGCTGCATTCACATGATGCTATTGAAATTTAAAATGAATAATATTCATTCCGTATAATTTTTAGCTTTAATTCCTGTATTTACAACTTGTTTAAATGTAGGGGACACTTTCTTAGGGTGCTAAAAAGCATTACTCTTAATGTAACCAGCTTTCATTCTAATGGTAGGTTCATCCTTATCCTAGAGAAATACAGAGAATTCTGACATAAAGATGTCTCTAAACACAATAGCTCCAATGGAACTGACTTCAAAGAGATATTAATTATGTGAATAAGCAGAATAAAATTAAGCAAAAATATATTATCACTAGTGCTGTTAATTATGTGTTTTGGCATAACCTATACATTTTATAAATCGTTATCCCAAGTCAAGTCTAGCTCTAGCAATCCTCTCATCTTGGTATGTCCCATCAAAAAATTCATGAATGTTGAAAAATTAATCATAATCAGTATTTGTTAGATATTATATATGGTTTTATAAATATAATAATAAAATTGCTTTGAGTCCCAAAAATCAGAAAGAAACATTAGTAAATTATACTTGCAAATTGACGAGGTACATTGAAAACTGATCCATTTGGACCAGAGAATTTAAGGGAGAGAATGTAAATATATATGTAAATTATCTCCCTTGGATACATTTGTAAAAGGAATTTTATTGACTAAATTCCCATGACATGGCTGGAATTCCATATATTATTGTAAATGTTGTATTCAAGAGAGATGATAGTGATTGTATGTATGCAATAGTAAAGAGTCTAGTCAAATTGTGTTACTTGTTTTTATATCCTACATGTTATGCACCATCAAATGGATTTTTTCTTTCTTTTTGAAAAAAATTATATTTCCATGTATAGCAACAACATTACTTAAAATCTACTTCATATTTTTAAGACTTTACAACATATTTGTGCTTTCAAAATCAATTTTTATCATGTTCTCCTTTAACAAGTGATTTATATCCCCCTTTTTTTTTTTAGCAAAAGAACCTAACAGGATAAAGTAAATTTTTAACCTGATTTGTTCAGATGAAAAAAAAACCAACCATTTTTGTGTCTGTCCCAAGTCAGGTTCTTTATTAGTCTTGCATGATTTTAATTCTAGTCCACTTATATGTTTTGGAGTTTAGTATGACATCCATTTTTAACCGGATTTTTGTGACAAAAATGTCGGTTATTGATTTGGGGATGTACGGCGGGCGGGCGGGCGGGCGGCAATCAAATGTTGTCCGTGCACTAACTCATGAACCGTTCAACCAAAGCTTTTAAAATTTTAATATGTTATTACTGACAACTATTCGAAGGTCAAGTTCAATAATGGCGATTTTGACTTTTACCGTTCAGGAGTTATGGTTCTTGAAAGATTGAAAAATGGAGTTGTCCGTGCATTTACGCATGAACTGTTCTACCAAAGCTTCCCAAATTTTAATATGTTGTTACTTATGAAAGAATGGAGGTCAAGTTCAATAATGACGAATTTGACTTTTACCGTTCAGGAGTTATGGTTCTTGAAAGATTGAAAAATGGAGTTTCCAGTCGTGTCCGTGCATTTATGCATGAACTGTTCTACCAAAGCTTCCGAAATTTTAATATGCTGTTACTGATGACAAAATGGAGGTCAAGTTCAATAATGACGATTTTGACTGTTACCGTTCAGGAGTTATGGTTCTTGAAAGATTGAAAAATGGTGTTTCCCGTCGTGTCCGTGCATTTTCTCATGAACCATTCAACCAAAATTTGAAATTTTAATATGTTGTTACGGATGACAAAATAGAGGTCAACTTCAATAATGACGATTTTGACTTTTACCGTTCAGGAGTTATGGTTCTTGAAAGATCGTAAAATGGCGTTTCCATTCAGGTTGTTGCATTTACTCATGAACCATTCAATCTAAGCTTTTCAAATTTTAATATGTTGATACTGATGACAAAATGGAGGTCAAATTTGATATTGACGATTTTCACTTTCACCATTCATCAGTAATGGTTCTTGTGATATTGCCAGGACACAAATAAATGTTAATAAATCCGGTTTACTGTCGTTGTGACAGCCTCTTGTTACTGAACTAGTACACATTTTTATTTGGGTGCCAGTTGAAGCCCGACTTTCGGGTGCAGGATTATCTCGCTGTTTTGAAGACCCATTGGTGGCCTTCGGTTGTTATCTGATTTTGGTTGGATTGTTGTCTTTTTGACAAATTCCCCATTTCCATTCTCAATTTTAAATACATGACAAATAATCTGTCTTCTGTATTTGATATCAGCTGGTAGACAAGTTTTCAAGAAATATTTTTAGAAACAATTCATATGGACTCAAAACTCAGTACACAAAACTGTAAACCAACTTTTTTGCAGATACTTTATTTCACATTTATCCATTTCTAGATATCGATTTGATTTCTTAATTTTCAAATTTACATAATGTATTTTAATCGGGGAAGAGCCAATTTTTATGTTATCAGGTCTCTAAAGTTCTGCAAAAATCAGTTAGTTTTAGTTACCATAATGACATATATATGCTTCAACTTTAAACACAATTAAGTTAAATACGTTAAGTTAGATAAGAACGTTGGTTCATTTCATTCTAGTTTTACCTACAAAGGCTAAATAAGGACTTCCAAGGGTAAACCGCAATTCCCGCAGTTTCTGTGAGATTTTTGGGTTTATCTCTTCTTTTTATCGATTTGTAAGATTTGAACACATGGTAAACTACTATTGGCTTAGTTTTCTAGAGGATTTGTTCAAGCTATGATATACGTTGCTGACTCCACAGTGTTCTGAATGAAATGTAATAAATGACAGGAAGGAAAAGAGTGATACACAAACTGAATAAAATATAATATACAAAAGTGAGACACTACATTTGGAAAGATATAGTATACAAACCAAGGGAATGTTGAGAAATAATCAAGTATCACCTGCTGATTTTCCTGTTATATGATAAGAACGTAATACAAATACTACACCAACAAAAAAATAGAAAATTTAATCATACGGCGAGCATGTACACATAGATATGTGATGATGTGGTATGAGACAACTCTCCGTCCAAGTCGCAATTTATAAAAGTAAACCATTATAGGCCAAAGTACAGTCATCACAGAGCCTTGGCCCACATCAAATAGTAAGTTATAAAGGGCCCAAAAACTACTATTGGAAATCCAACTGTATAATCTATATAAAAAACGAGAAAGACTTCACATCAACAAACAACAACTACTGAACATCAGATTCCTGATTCCAGATTTCTGCCATTTTATTAATCTAGACTTTGTAAAAATACCGGTATCACATCACTTCTTTTAACCCCCTGTTTTAAAAAAGTGTCATCCTCGTCCTTATACTATTCCTTTAACAAAAGTTAATAATAAGGTTTTTGAATGCATTATTCATATCTGGAAATGAAAATAATGAAAACGTCAGAAATTTCTTCAATTTTGAAAAGAAATAAATGATGATTCCATTTTAATCAAATAATAATAATAATCACTTATCATGTGATAAAAGTTCAACTCTAGTAGGAATATCGAATGGTAGTGGGGGTACTTGCCCATGAAAAAGATTTCGTCTGATCTTGACCTCATTTATAGGACTTATTGGTAAAAAAAACATTGATCTCATTTTCATGGTTCATTGTCAAGATGATTTTTGAAGAATATGTATTTGATGTATAGAAAGCTTTACGCTTGTATTTATCTGTTTTGGAATATTTTATGTCTATAACTTTCTTTTTACACATACAATTCCAAGTTATCTTGTTTCGTTATGTTCTTCTGTTTTAAACATCTCACTGAGAACATCTTGATAATTTATTACAATATTTATTATTGGGCAGATGGTCATATTTCAGTTTTACATTTTTACGAGAATAAAATAAAGTGACAAAAATCTTCCTTCATTTTTTTCTGTTTTCAAACATCATGTGCTGTGTGTTTTTAAAAGAATCAAATTACCACTGTAATATGGTTCTCATATTAACATGGAAATGATAGTTTTAACTATATCATTTACAAGCATTAATAGAATTAGATTGTTCGGGATTCCCTGACGATTGATTTATTTCCTTATTCTTACTGAGAAAAAACGTATGATTTATCATTTATACTTTGAAAGTTGTATGTGCATTAGGATCAAAATCTTTTTGGTAGAAAACAATTATTATCAGATATTTTACTTTATATATATAAAAAAAAAGCCTAATACCATCGACGACAGAACTTAAAAAATAAAGAAAATTCACATTTACTCGTAACAGATATTGAACATATATTCACAATAGGAATATGATTTGATTTGATTTTTAGGTGTTTTAACGCCACTGTTAAGCGCCGCATTGAGGCTTTTTCGTGGCTGCCAGTTTTAATTGTTTGAAGAATCCGGAGTGCCTGGAGAAAACCAGCGACCTTCGATGATAGGAAATCTGACAATTAAGATTGGAGTCGAGTGTAGCAATCGGAATATGTGATTGTTAATTAGTGACCTTTGAGGACGAGTTTTTCATTCAATTGAATGAAAACTACATACTATAAAACTTTACCCCATCATCGACAGGGCCTCAATTTTCTATCAAGCCATATACAAAAGGGCAATATTCCGTAACATACAGGTGAGTGATAAGAAGTTATTGATGAAAAAGACCTAATCAAGCGTATTGCACTCGTAACGCTTTTCTTTTAGTTAAAATTCTAAATGTACAAACTCTTGCGTTCAAATCCAAACCTCAATTTTAGTGAATTTCCTTGGTGTTTGTTTTAACCAGGAAAATGTCGGACCATCGATGAGCCTTTTCGTTGAAGTAATCGGATGTTTTATTTACTACTTTATATTTATATTAACTAGCATATCTTGTTACATATTGTGTGAATCTTTTGACAAACGAGTTTCATTTCAAGCAGGACGGAATCAATTTTTTTATTCAGTTCAAGATAATGATAACTTTTTTTTCTTTTTTTTTGTTAAAGGGGAAAGGGGGGATGAAGTTTGATATTGTACCAAAATAAGTTTTTTAGGGGGAGGGAGATGCGTGGCAGCAGGTAAAAACTTTTAATTGTTTTTTGGTGATTATCAGAAGAGTGAAATTAAAATTCGGTTTTTATTTATTTTTAATAAAAAAAAGAATTAGAAAGGCCATTCGTGATACAGTTCAAATTGCAGTTTGAAAAGGTTTGGACACTATGTAAAACGATCATTTTGACCACAAAATACAATACATTTTCCCCCTGTACAATACAAAATATAAAAGCTTCAGATCAATAGATACATGCAACAATGGTTCAAAGATACTTTTTTTCTTTTTTTACAATTTTACAGATTTTATACTGGTCCAACATGTACAAATCAATGCAACGTCAGAGAGATGACTCGTTGCGTTTCTACAAATACTTGTGTCTGAAAATTGGTTTTGAAGAGGATGTTAAAGTAAGAAGAGTTACTTCTAATGTATGTGATATTGGAAATGGACGTTTCAAACAAATCAGAAGTGGGAGTAACGGCGAAGGACTGCATTTAAAAGGTAGCGACCTCGATTTAATGAGGATAGAAACCAGACTTAAAGTGTTTGAAAATAAAAATGATACTCCTGTTCAAAGGCGTTTTAAAATCCCTTTATTTGTGGACACAGAAGACACGCAACCATGCTTTACTAAACTAAGAATTGAATGTGATCGTACCTCTCCATTCCTTGCTAAAAGAGTATGTTACGATGATCATAAAGGGGTTGTCCTTTCCAGCAACATGTTTAAACAGATACAACTAGATACATATACTAAAAAATTACCAAACTTTTCTAAAATACATGGCCCATGTTGTGCAGATGAATTTGACCTATTTGATATAGCGACTTGCCTCAAATGTGATAAATGGATTTCCCAATCAGAACCATGGATAAAACGATCTCGTCAAAAATGGCCTCCCACTGATCTTATTTCCAAAATCATTTCTTGTGGTGTTTTGTTTGTATCAATTGGCAACAAAGGTTCAATTAATGAACACATTGAATGGAGATTGTCCTTTTCTGTTGCGGAAAAGTTTCTAATATTTTCTTTCAGTCATACACAGTTACTATGTTATGCGTTGTTAAAAATTTTCCTGAAAGAAATAGTCGACAATGTAAAATGTCTAAAAGGTTTGCTTTGTTCTTATTTTATAAAGACGCTCATGTTTTGGATTATTGAAGAGTCCGATCCGGCGATCTGGAGACCGGATAATATCATTCCGTGTTTTCAAGCATGTTTACACAGACTCTTGTACTGTGTAGACTATGACATATTGTTACATTATTTTATTCCAGAAAATAATTTGTTTTATTTACGGTTCAATGTAATTAACAGGAAGAGAATGTGCAATCTCCTTAAAATGTCGTATCAACAAGGAATACAATGTGTGTTCGCTACAAAAACACTTATGGATTATCCAAAGCATCCTGGTGAAATCAATCAACCATCAAGTCGTAATGCAAGATTAGTTAATGGAATCAATCATACCTTGTCATGTGGCATTTATGTGGTCGAAGAAAATATTTACATGCTCTTAAGCACATTACTACATTATTCTAGAAGTAGGATGTCTGCAGACATATTTAATTTTTTTCTGTCACGTGCACATCAGAATGTACCACAAACTTTTCAAATTCTTGAGGGGTCAAACAAAGAAAAATACCTCAAGTTGAAAAATATAATCAGTCATCTACTTATAGGTGTACAATCAGATGCAGTAAGTGGATGGATGCTGTTGGCATCTTTCTTTTATGAAACAAAAAATTACCAAGCATCATTATTTGTTTTAAATTATGGTTTATTGAAGTTACAGACGAAAAAGTAAAACTTGGGCCAATTATGTTTCAGGGTAGTCTTAACTTTAACCAGATATATGCACTGAATATGGTTTAAAACGAAACGCTCATGACATCGTTGAAAACATTGACGATGAATCATATATTTTTTCCTACCAGATCTTTAATTATACCAATAGAACTACAACTGGAAGTGCAAGCACAAAGTTACTGGATCAATCCTAAACCATTTGCACATTTCCTCGGTTTTCTATGCTGCTACCATTTGAAAGACTCTGCATCATGCAATTATTTTATACGTCAATTAATTCATGATGCCGACACAATTTTAAGTTTGAACCAGGAATCATATTCTGTATGTGAATGCCATATTCTGATATGTATTGGGATAGCTATGCAGATGTTTGGTGAAACAAGCAGAGCAAAAGAGTGGTTACATATGGCCTCTGTGCTCGATGGATGTAACTTGACAAGTGCAAACATAAGGCTATCGGATATTAATTTACATACTTGAAAGCGCGATGTTAATTGTTTTGTTTGTGTGTTTGTGTTAGAGTTATAATGAAAATTAATTGATTTTGATTTTGATCATAGAGTTTCAAAAAGTAGACGCACGCTAAATACATAAAAAAAATATTTTTATTTAGAATATCATTTGACAAAAGATCAATGAAATTTGATTTAAAACATTTTTTATCCGAAATCTGTTTATTTTAACTATTCTATCCGGAAGACCTCGCTAGAAAAAACTGTTTAAATCTTTTACTTTTCTAACCCAGCGTTTGCCTTTTTTTTCTCGTAAGCTACCGAAAAATTCACTAGGATTCAACATACTGTCATGTAAGTTTACGGCGCCTCACGCATTAGTATATATCGTTGACTGAAAACTCTGTAAGCAGCAAAAATTTCAGAAAGATAAACACAAGTCAAAGAATCGTTTTGAATTTTATTTCTATCTTACTGATTACACATTGTCTGTTGACATTTTGTAGCTAAGGAGCCGCTATGTTGACTTGCTGAAATCAGTAAATGTGCGAATAATGCAATCGAATAGAAATAAAAACCAACACCTTCCTCAAAAATTCATTTTAAGGCAATATTATCCGAATTTGAAGGTTAACACAACTGAAAACTTCAGCTTTGACGTTTGTATTCGTGTAACGTCATGTTTTGAATTGACGTTAATGCGCCAAAAAATATTGATGGAATTTTGCGCCATTTTATTTCATTTTGATTTTGTACATTTTATCGAGCTCTAATGCATGAATTCTTTTTGTTATGCCTCAGAATCAGACTAAAGGTTCTGCAGTTTTTTTAATTCATTTTTTAACAAAGCGAATTGGCACTGCGTTGCACATAAGTTACGATATATGTGGATACACGTGGGAGGTATATTTTAACAGCCATTATTGTTCATTGTTATGTTCATCTCTGAGTCTGCGCGACTTATTTTTTATCACGGTGTTGTTTACAAAGCGCGTCATGTTAGTATTATATATATCATCAAGTTCCAATTTACTGCATAGTTTTTATATTCTAAACGTAATAGCCATGTAAGAAATTTTCGATGAATTTGTCTATGGAACTGCAAAAAAAAGCTTCCTAAAATTTGTTATCCGACTTTATATCAACAGAATTACCGTGTTGAGCGGTTTCGGTTCATCTTATGTCAATTTTCTAATTGACAAATACTGAGATAATAAAGAACAGACTGGTCAATAATGAATTTTTACGTCACATTTTTCTTATATATAAGACATTCCTAAAATTTGCTATCAGGCTTCATGTGAACATAAAATTGAGAAAGGAAATGGTGAATATGTCAAAGCGACAACCACCCGACCATAGAGCAAACAACAGCCGAAGGCAACCAATGGGTCTTCAATGTAGCGAGGATTCCCGCACCCGTAGGTGTCCTTTATGTCCTTTTATGCTTTACCGTGTAACGGGTTTTCAGAATATGTTTTCCCAATTCTTGATATTTACCCAACATGCTTGAGGGGGTATCATCGATGCGGGTTAGTTCACAGTTCTTCTTTTTATAATACGATAAACAGTATTTCAAAAAATGCGTATGCTTACTAGTGAGTTATTCAATAATAACAAGTCTATGAACTTGAAAAAATTAGGATGTTTGTTAAACGTCCAGTGTCAAATAAAATCCATTTTCAGGACGAGATCATATTCAATAATGTGAATCTAAACCCTGATTTGATTGACACGTACACGCTGCCCTGTGTTTTAACAGAAAGACATGTAACCCTACCAGAACACATAATGAACGTAAGAAATTACACTGCAATTTAGATTATGTCTTATTCAGTTTACATTCAATTTGGTTTGGTGTTTTTAAATTTTTTTTTACATTCAGGACATTTGTATCTGGGGATAATAAGTTAATTTTTTAAGGTCAGGTGAAATCAAAATTAAAATGTAGAATATATAATTGATATTATAAATCAGAAGAACATTAGCAAAGGAACACAATAAGCTAAAAATATAGATAAGTTATAAAACTCCCTTTCGAGATGTTTGATTTTTTTTAAATGGGGGGAGGGGGGGGGGGGGTGATTCGCACTTTTACTATTTATATAGCATTGACATTATTTGGGTCTCCAATCGTTAGAAAAGAAATCTAGAATCTGCTGAAATTTGGAATTGACCTTTTATGAGCTATTGAAGTTTCTATGAAAAGAATAACGGTGACATAGAGCAAAATATTTTACCCTATATCACAGACGGAAAACATGTCTGCATAATTAAAACACACGTGTTGTTCAAACCAAAATAAGTTCTAGGATCATATAAATACAAAAAGAGGCGGTCTGACTGCAAATGAGACAACTTTCTAACCGATACCAAATGACGAAGATGTTGGCAAATATAGATCATCGCATGGCCTTCAACAAGAAGCAAAACCCATACCGCATACCCATAAAAGGTCTCAACATGACAAATGTAAAACATTAAAAAGGATAAACGAAAAACAAATATGAAATACATATGTTCATGTTAAACTTCTAGGAAGTTGATTTTAAAATAATTGTATGTTTCATTATTTTGTGGAATGATTATGGATGAGCTTGGAAGTACTATAATGGACAAACAAACCGTACGATAATCTGTTTTGTAGTTTTTGAAAGGGAAAAAAGGGGAGTCAGTTTTCATTAAATCATTAAAAAACGAAAATCATTTATCATAATTATATTTCAACTATAATTAGTACATACATGTATAAAAAAGGTTGTTCGGGGTACATGTCTGTCTAATACACCTTATCGCTATTTAGTCCATTCCGGGAAAAACAGTCATTTATACAACTTCCTGTTTGGGTCACCGGCCGAAAAATGGAGGTCATCAGTAGTGAGCTGAGGGAGAAAAAACTTTAGAAAGTGATCATCAAGAAACTTTGATATAGTATGATCCACTTTTTTCGAAATTAAAATTGAAGTAAAAAAATATTTTGTTTGAAGTATTTACGGTAGTTTAAACAGGTCTCATTAAAAAGTATCATGCATGGTGAATTGTTTAAACAGGGTCCCAGATAGCTTCAACTGGACGAAAAAGTGGTGTAATTTTAGAATTTATCCGGAATGGAATAAATAGCGATTAGGTGTATAGTGTTCGTCTGATTTTGTTCCTAATTTTCATGGTTCATTGATATGATGATGGCATTTTCTAACTAAATATAAGTAATATGTCAGCTATGTATTGTTTATGGAACAATAACAAGCAATTATGTGTCTGTCTGACATCATTCATTTAAACCTTATTTTCATCACACACTGATTAACGTTTGTTTTTTCCTGGTTACATTAGATTCGTATATTATAAGCTGTATGTCAATAGTATTGTGGTATGTCCATCCGTCTAGGCTCGTCTGACCTTGACCTCATGTCCAGGATAAGTTATAAATGTACTGTTTTGCAGTTGCCTGTTGCAGAACCCTGATCTCATGTACTTAAAACATACGCTATCATCAGTGAATCATCCTGGAAATTTTAGATTGCCCTCACTTGTTACATTTTTTTATTACTATCTTTTGTACATGTACGCGTATCAGGTTATCTTATTTCGTAACTTTCTTGTTTTTAAACGTGTCATCGAGAACATCAATCATTTATAATAGGACATCTTTGGTTTATATCTTTATGAGAATACAATAAATTTATGAAAATCTTACGTCATTTCTTTCTGTTTTATAAGAAAAAACATATATCCCCAACTGTTTTATAAGAAACAAAATTTCCCCAACAAATACAATATACAAAATATTTCCTGTTTATGTAATAATATTACTATTGCATTATAGCACGTTATTATATGTATTAAATTTCTATAAAATAAATAGAGAAAGATATAATTTATACATTTGAGTTTTCTGTAAGGTAATTTTTAATATCAGAAGCAAGACAACCTGGACAAAGTAATGTATATAGTTTTCCTTATAAACTATTGAGTTCGTGTTCTTCCCTTATTTGAAAACTAAACCTCCCCACCCCACGCACAAAGGTACATCTTAAATGATTTCGTTATATTTAATTTAAAAGAAATACAGAAATGTTTGCAGAAATTGTGAAGAGTTTATCTTTAAGAAAAAGAAACATTCGTATTTTAAATCTTTAAATCATTATTTGATCAAAGTATTCATTCACGTTACTTAGATCGCAATACGTAATCTTGCAGTTTAGTGTTTGGTTTAACAATCATTATAATAAATCATTGCACGAAGGATTTACTGAATTTAGAATGCTTTATAGAGGTTTTGTCACTAGCATGTTAACTGAAAATTGGCTCACAAAAACTAAACTGTTTATCGTGTTCGCCAGGAACTTTGTTACTGTGTTTTGGGTCAAATAATTGGCTCGTAAAAGACGTAGATTAATCTATGAAAAATGGGAAAGAACAAAATTTTTTGACTTATTCATATATGTCTTAAGAATGCAGCTTATAAACTCAGTCATCAGGCTATAAAGCAAACGAATGTGTATTACATTTTTGAAATACATGCAGCATCATTGAAAACTTATCTATAATTTTTTTATTTGATGAATAATCTAGGGCAAATAGAAGTAATGCTTGATAACCAAATGGACAACGAAGACAAATACAAGACGACAGAGATATAAGTGGTTGTCGTTCGTTGATGTGTTACATATTTGTTTTCGTTAATTATTTTTGCTTTACTTATTATCGAAGGCTGTACGATGACCTATAGTTGTTTATTCCTGTGCCATTTGGTCTGTTGTGAAAAGTTGTCTCATTGGCAATCATACCACATCTTCTTTTTTATATAATCAAAATTCAGGTGAGACATAACAAACACCTTTATTACAAGGCTATATTAATACATTTTGAGAAAAGTTAGAGTAAATAACACCAAAACACACACGTTAGTCAGTGAATACTCTGCTTACTTCCTTAATTTAGTTACGTTGACGTTGATACAAAGAAACGATGAACAATGCGAAATAACTGAGCTGTCGTCTATGCAGACATGTTGGTCTGTTCTTTGTAAAATAAATTGTAAAAGAGAAGCAACAGATACCAGAGGGATATTCAAAATCATAAGTCGAAATAAAACTGAGAACGCTATGGCTAAAAAGAAAAATACCAACAAACAGACAGGGGTACATAAAACACAAAACAGAAAGCTACAGACAGAGCTACACGAACAAACCCCATAACTGTGGTCATGTCAGATCCCATGGAAGGATAACCAGATCATATTCCACATGTGGCAACAGTCGAGTTGCTCATGTTAGTACACACCCGCGATAATAAATCTTATTCGGTAGTTAAAAATCCGGAAAAGGAGACGGTATTGTAGTTACCACATTAGAAACATATCCGCTACCGTCTGTGTAAAAATTGTCCATAATAGTCAGCCAATTACCGATGGCGTCTATTAAATTTACGAAGGGATATTTTCAACTTCACCACTTGGAACTTTTGGTTTAAAAGCTTACTGGTGAGCAGCAACCCTATGTCAAGTTAATCTTGATAGGTAATACAATATGGAATATCGTATCAACTGGGAGATATATAAACTGTATTCAGGCTCTGCTAGAATGTAATTATTTAGAGATGGAAAGTGAACAATAAGGGAGGTAAAATCATCTATATTGTCGTAAAATTTTGTTTTCAACCGACCCTCATTGTCAAATGGTTTGATCTTGAACCCAATCATTAAAATTAAATCCAGCCAGTAGTGTATTTGCACTTGTTTGGTTGTACTCATCGATTAAAGATGCTCTTTGCAAACAATATCGCGCACTGTTTGTTTCGCCGATCATTTGCATAGCTATTCCAATACATATAAGAATATGACGCACATCTTCAGAATCTGCACTTTTCTCAGAATTAAGGCTATTCCTGAAGGTTTGTAATAACTGATGTAGAAAATAAATGTATGAGTCTTTCAGATGATAGCAGCATAGAAAACCGAGGAAATGTGCAAATAGTTTTGGATGAATCAAGAAGTCGTGTTTTTGCACGTCCAGTTGTAGTTCTGTTGGTATGATCAAGGATCTTTGAACAAAAACTAGAATATGCGTTGTCAATTTTTTCAAGGACGTCATCAAATTTTCGTTTGTAAACATGTTCAATGCACTTATCTGCTTCAAGTTAAGAATACTCTTGTCAATTGGAATTTTCTCTTCTGTCAACTGCATTACAACGTAATTTATTATAGATAATGTTTTAATGTACTGTTTTCTTTCATAAAAAAAGCAAGCCAACATTATCCATCCAGTAACTGTATCTGTATGTACACCTATAAGTAGGTGACTGATAATATTTTGATACTTCATATATTTTTGATTGTTTGACCCCTGAGGAATTTGTAAACGTTGTGGTACAATCTGATGTGCACGAGACAGAAATAATGTTAAGATATCTGCAGACATCCCACTTCTAGAATGATTAAGCAATGTGCTTAAAAGAATATAGATATTTTCTTCCACTGCATAAATGCCACATGAAATTGTTTGTTTGATTTCATTGACTAGTCTTGTATTACGTCATAGTGGTTTGTTGATTTCTCTACGACACTTTTGTGGAGGAGCAGGATCTGCTTACCCTTCCGGAGCAATCACCCCTAGTTTTTGGTGGGGTTCGTGTTGTTTATTCTTTAGTTTTCTATGTTGTGTCATGTGTTCTATTGTTTTTCTGTTTGTCTTTTTCATTTTTTGCCATGGCGTTGTCAGTTTGTTTTAGATTTATGAGTTTGACTGTCCCTTTGGTATCTTTCGTCCCTCTTTGATAATCCATAAGTGTTTCTGTAGTAAAGAAACACCGTATTCCTTGTTGATACAACAGTTTTAGGAGATTGCACAGTTTGTTTCTGTTAATTGCATTGAACCGTAGATAGAACAAATTATTTTCTGGAATAAAATAATTTAGCAATATGTTTTGTTCTACACAGTACAAAAGTCTGTTGATACATGCTTGAAAACACGGAATTATATTATCTGGTCTCCAGTGCAATGGACCGGACTCTTCTAAAATCCAAAACATGAGAGTCTTTATAAAATACGAACAAATCAAACCTTTCAGACAAATTTCTTTGTCAACTATTTCTTTCAGGAAAATTTTCAACAACGCATAACATAGTAACTGTGTATGACAGAAAGAAAATATTCGAAATTTTTCCGCTACCGAAAACGACATTCTCCATTCAATATGTTCATTAATTGACTCTTTGCCGCCTATTGGGACAAATAAAACGCCACAAGAAATTATTTTAGAAATAATATCAACTGAGGGCCATTTCCCGCGAGATCTGTTAATCCATTGTTCTGAATGAGATAACCATTTATCACATTTAAGGCAAAGCGCTATATCAAGTTGGTCATCGATGTCGGACACACATGGGCCATGTATTTTATCTAAGTATTTGTGTTTGGTAGATAAGAGGTTAAGTTGCATCTCTTTAAACATTTTGCTAGAAAGCACCCTCCCTTTGCGATCATCGTATGCTAGTATATCAGGAATAGATAAAGTGGTACGATCACATAAAATTCTTAGTTTAGCGAAACATGGTTGGGTGTCATCTGTATGCATTACTAAAATAATCTTCTGATTTTGAGCAGGAATATCGCTAAAATATTCATACACTGCAAAGTCTGAACTAATCATCATTAAATCGACGTCGCTACCTTTGAAATTTAGTCCTTCGCCGTTACTCCCACTTCTAATTGATCTGTACCTTCCACTTCCTATATCACAAACAGTAGAAGTAATTCTTCTAGCCTTAACATTCTCTTCAGAACCAATTTTCAAACACAAGTATTTGTAAAATCGTAACGAGTCATCTTTCTTTCGGGACATTTGTTTGTGTCAGTAGAAAAACTATTAAATGAAAAATAACATCATTAAATTATTCTTATCTTTTCTTCTTGGATTGTGATCTAAAGCGTTGTACTGATATATTACTTGGATGGTGTAAACTTCCCACTTATACACCATTAAACCATTCACCATACACCATTCACAATACATTATTACACCATACACCCTGTGCCATTACACCATACACCTTGTGCCATTACACCATACACGTTTCACCTTTGCACCATACACCTTATATCTACACCATCCGAAACTACCCATAATGAAGAAAGCGCGAGACTACAAAATCATTTATTTATTTTGAAAAAAGAATGTTGATCTCAATATTGTGAATCAATGTATAAAATTAAAAATCAGTTCAATATTTTGCATAGTTTTAAACTTTGATAGCTTTACTTAATTTATATACACGTTACACAATCACATCATTCCTCATACACCATTACACCATTACACCATTCCCCTTACACCATACACCTTCTACCAATGCACTTTAGGCCATACTTAATTACACCATACACGGTTTTGGGAACTTTACACCATCCAAAGGCTGTGTTTCGTGGTTTAATAGTTAAAAGAGATACTTTTTGTGACTTATCTGATTCCTTTCCATAAACATTATTTTCAAACTTGTTTAAAGGAGTAAGTCCGGTTAGCGCCGATTTTGGCCTCAAATTTCAGGTTCATTAAACAAAAGATTTTAGACACTTTTAACACACTAAAGTGTCTATTTCAGTTGATTTGATTAGTTTTTGTGAAAGATTTTAACTGATTTAGTTGACATTAAAAACGATCTGATTCAAGCTTAAATATGAAAAATCTATCAAATATGGCCAAAAACGTCACTTTTCAGATGGTTTTTGTCAAAAATGAAAGTGGCCGCATCCGTGTTCATCCTCAACCTTTATTTATGTTATCTATTATCATCATATACAACTTATATTTCAATATTATGAATGAACACGAATGCGACCGCCTTCATTTAAGACAAAAACCGTCTAAAATTTAACTAAAATGCTAAAATTGTGAAGATTTCAGTTATTTAGCATGACTTAATTATGCTAGTACCCGATATATGTACATTGTATTGACAAAAAAAAAGCCTATATGTGTGTAGCAGAAGCATTCTTATTTCCAATAAATAGCTAATAGATTACAATTTCACGATTTTGTAAAACTGCTATATTTTGGGGCCAAAAAGGGGTATTACTGAACCTACTCCTTTGCAATATGAAAGATTTAGTAAGCATCATTTCTATTCCTTTTTCGAACCGAACTGTAATGTCTATTCTGAGCATTAAAGATCTATCATGTGAAGACTTCCGAAAACAACCAAACTTCACATATCGCGTGATACCGCTCATTCCAACCAACCGGTTTTTATATAACTTCCTTACAATGTCAAACTTGCAATTTACATACTAAATTAACGGCTCTCTTATTTTAACATTCTCAAGGATGTATAGTGTATATGTATTCTATGAATAAACGGTTTAGCCGGGACCTGCATTCAAGTCATAAACATTAAACCAGTTAACGGAGGAAAAAAATATTGCCTTTGTCCATTTTTTCAATTGCTCAGTTTATCTTGAACTGAAAAGTAAATAAACATACTCCACTCGTCTTCCTATAAAGACTTCTGCTTGTTGTTCCAATTTTAATCGTCCTGAATATGTATAAAACTTTGTCATAAACTGTTTTCAAAACTTTTAAATTTTTGAAATACTAAGGCTTTTCTATCTTATATAATATATAAACTTAGCTGTATTTGGCAAAACGTTTTGGAATTTTTGTCCTCAATGCTCTTCAACTTCGGACTTTATTTGGCCTTTTTAACTTTTTTGGATTCGAGAGTCACTGATGAGTCTTTTGTAGACGAAACGTGCGTCTGGCGTAAATACAAAATTTAATCCTGGTATCTATGATGAGTTTATCAGAAATAACAATCAATATATCACGATAACATTTTTTTGCCACGTTCGGATATTTTCAATTTAACATAACCGATTGTATGATATTATGTATTCTACGAATACACACGAAGCATCAAATTATGATGCCACAAAGTAAAGAACGCTTGATAAAAAAACAAATGATTCTATAATTCCATAAACATAAAAAAAAAACTTACTTGAAAGCTCAGTTTTAAAATTCTTCCTCTTTATGCAAGAAACATTCACAAGTTGACTTAAAGCAATAGCAACGAGCTAGCTTGTAATATTTTATAAGTGAAAATACACACACAAACAAAACCTTTTTTTTAATATGTTCCTTCTTCCTTATCTATAATATGTAGATGAAATCGAACCCACTAAATTTAAGGTGAATTTAGACTATAGTAAAAATCCATTTAGTGGGTTCGATTTCATCTACCTATTATTAAAGTGATTATTCAACGAAAGTGAACCTTATTTGCCAAAAGGTTCACAAATCTAACACGATGTGCTTAATAAAATGACCAAAAACAAAATAGAAATTAAATTCATATTTAAAATACATTCCTGTAAATCACAGTTAAAATCACAAACGTATAAAGTATACTTAACACATCCAATTACCTCGAATTAATAGCTCACTGAGGACACGTTTTCTAGTTTCAAAACAAGAGTAAACATTTAAACTGATTGATGAAGGTAAAAGCAACTTCCATAACCATTCATTTTTAAATTTTTTTTTATATTTTCAGCCTAAATATATCGCGCGCATGCTTGCAATATATTTCTCTTTCTATACTCATGGTACTGTCGTCAATAGTATAAAACAAGTTTTTTAGTCAAATGTCTGATTATAATTGTTTTTCCATCCTCGAAAATTACATTAAAATATCTTACAATAAAAGTAAGAACATAATACCGATATTATAAGAAGAACTTCCAACTGGGAAAGTTTTTTTTAAATATTCACAAAAACTCCACTCACTACTTCAATTCTTGCACCACTTTTGTGTTATTTCGTGGGGTTATTTTTAAAATTATTTTTATTTAATTAACTCTCTCACTGTGTCTAAACCACACCGGCAAAATTTGCTCGGACTCGATGGTATCTAACATCCGGCACAATGACGGAACACCAATAGACAAAAGAAAGGTAGGTTTCTCCTTATTTTTTTATTTTTTTTATGATATCGAAAAATATATATACATATACAACTATTTTCTATTGTGAGATGCAATATTTTCTACAACCGTTCTATATTATCTATGTTTGTTTTCTTACTGTTTTCACTTGTTTGATATACTGTAGAATTAAAGATAATCGTTGATCATCCCAACTAGATTGATTTTCTACAACCGTTCTATATTAACGGAGAAATAAGTCAAAATGCATGTCAAAATGACGAATTGAGTGAACCTTGCCTCGAAATTGTTTAATTTCTCGTTAAATTGTTCACAATGTACGAAAAGAAAGGTACGGGAAGATAGATATTGACACGGAGATTGCAAATTTAGTTATTATGAGCATCTCAATAATTGTATTTCTGTGTATGGAACGAAAGAAAAGGGTCATGTCAAATTAAAATAAACCGGTTTCGTCAATGTTGTTACTACACAATCACCCGGTTTCGTCTATATATATCACCCGTTTTTTTTTTTGGTTTTTTTTAACAAACAATTTATGAAAAGAAACTTTGGCACGGATCTGAACATTGTCTTTCGAGAATTTAAATATATATTTATTGTAAAGTAAAATCTATTTTAAACGGGCACTTTTGGACATAGTTAATTATGATAATACACATTTTCCTAATGAAAGGCGTATCCCTTACTTCACTTAACTTCAAACTAATTTTAAATGGAATATAAATACTGAATAGCAAACACTGGTATCTAATTATTTTGTAATGTCACAGGGTCATTTGGCCACATGGTTTTATTCTATTTGGGCTGATAAGTGACTAGTATAAGCTTTCCAATATTTTATTCACACTGAAAATACATTAATAAGTGAATTACAATTATGTAATTAAAAGTTTCCTTATAATTTGGACCGTGAATTTGACAGGCAAAACATGCAATAAAAGGCCTTTAAAAGTGAAAATGTGCTTACCTGAAAATAGGGAAAAAGTTATAGATCCCGCAGCTCTAATGTGCTGAGTAAGTGTGAATACCCGTATTTTTACGGGTAGACAGTATATATAGTACAGACAATTTGTGGCGGGATTACATGCATTAAATTATCGTGCAGAAAGTATAGTGAAAGTCTATTGTCATAGTCTGTCAATGAATGAATGAATGAATGCGTAAATGATAGTAAATCATAGTAAATCGAAATCAGTATAGTATTTCTCTTTCTTTATTCAGCTGATAATTTGTTACGGTGACACATTCTCGGCCCAAGGAGAAAATTTCGTCCCTGAAATTTTATCTCCAAATCACAATAAGTCCATCAGGAAAACTTAACGAGATTATAGTCTTTTGCAATATAACATAGAAATGACAAATTCTATACACACACACACGTTATATACAAAAGTGAAATACAAGTTCAAAATCTAGGATAAAGGACAACAACAACAAAATCATGTAAAAAATCCATCATACAAAGTTAAATAGGCAGCAAGTGCCACTCTACCCAGAATGCAGAGTGGAAATGACATGAACTAATGAACCATAATCCTAATCATTATATCAAATCCTAATACAAAAAATAAAACACAATTATACAACAAAACAAAATTTATTCATGAATGACACAAACATATATGACAGCAACCTCACAAGTCTCATTTCTAAGTGACACTAGACAAATTTTTCTCATTCTCCGAAATAATCCTTTCCATATACAAAAACCATGTACGACTTAAATTCTTCGATGGGTGTACACCATCCACTAACTTAGAATAGCTATTCGGCACAAATCTTGCAATTTACCACCGGACTTGATAATAATATCTTTGCAAGCCATACCAGAGAAACACTTCCCTCTACTGGATGCAAACAGATACGAATGAGAATATAATGCCATCTATAAACAACAAAAATATATACTAAAACCATATTTACACCAAATAAACATATCTAAAATAACACTTAATCAAAGATATGACAAAAAATCCTACTGAAAACTAACTGTAAATTTTATAAAATAATCAACGATACAAAATAAAATCCTGGTAACGCTGTGGGGCTCTACACTGTCTAGTCGTCCGACGTAAGACAGGTTGTGTGTCTGTAGCCTCAAAGGCAACGGAGTTATTTTCCGTATGACCACTAGCAGACATACCACTTAATGTAGAGCTATCATTAACACCAGAATGTACACTAGACTGACCTGACGTATCACTTAGCAAATCTCCACTTAAATCTGAAACTGGTAAAGAACTACTAGACGATGACGGTAAAAACTCTGGGGCCTGAGGATTAAGTACCAACTGTGAACTTCGGTCAGGATCTATTACCCTAGGAGACCGAGTAGCAACTATACATATATCATCATCATCCTCATCGCTAGAGTTACTACGTACCTCTGTGAGCATTAGCTCATTTTTATCACTATCAACAGTATCGTCTTTTTGCAAATTCTGTGGTCTAGTAAAGGTTTTACCCTTTTTACAACTAGACGGAATTTGTTGTCGTACTATCTCATCTGTAGGTAGTGAAAAAATGGGTAGTAGCATATTTCTATGTACAGTTACATTCCTTGAACGACCATGTTCAGGTTTAAGTACGTATACAGGTATACTAGTATCTGGCTGAGACTCGACAATATATGGATCTCTATTCCATTTGTTCTGTAGTTTGTGCTTACCTTTAAATCCTACTTTCTTGAGCAAAACTCTGTCCCCTTTCTGTAGATTAGAATGTCTTACTTTCAAATCATACCTGGTCTTATGGCGTTTACCTGCCTTTTCCGCTACCTTGGCTGCTGTTTTATATGCGAACTGTAGTCTCTTTTCTAGATTACTTACATATGTCTTGTGATCTTTAACAGGTAAACCAGATGAAATACCTAAAAACGCATCTATAGCCAGTCTTGGATGCCAACCGAACATCAAAAAGTGAGGACTATATCCTGTACTTTCATGTCTCGAAGCATTATAAGAGTGGACAAGAGGCGCTACATAGGTTTTCCAATCTGATTTCTTATCTTCGTCTAACGTACCTAACATGTTTAACAGTGTCTGGTTAAACCGCTCACACTGTCCATTTCCCTGGGGGTGGTAAGGGGTCGTCCTCGACTTCTTAATATCAGCTAACTTACATAATTCGCTTATAATCCTCGACTCAAAATTTCGTCCTTGATCACTGTGTAATCTAGTCGGAAATGAGTAATGCTGAATAAAGTTCTCCCATAAACACTTAGCTGTAGTCTTAGCCGTCTGGTTACGTGTAGGTATTGCTTGAGCGTAGCGAGTGAAATGGTCCGTAATGACCAATATATTCTCATACCCACCTTTTGACTGTTCTAAAGTGAGAAAGTCAATGCAAACTAGCTCAAGAGGATACGATGTATGTATACTTACCATTTCGGCCGACTTTTTACACGTCTTTGACTTCCTCAGAATACAATTCTCACAAGACATTACATTAGTTTCTACATCCCTGTCCACTCCTGGCCAAAAGAACCTAGATTTCACAAGGAATAATGTCCTGTCTCTACCCTGATGTCCTACATCATCGTGTAAACCCTGTAGTACAATATCTCTGAGTACTGATGGCAAAACTAACTGTGTTACCTTTTCATTATACAGACTACTGTTTCTGTACAATATCCCATCCTTTAATGTAAACTTATCCCAATCACGTAAATACCTACGAACTTCCTCTGTCTCTAATGATATCTTCCTTTTGGTTGGTTTATGTTTACCCTGAACTAAAGCAATAATTCTCCGAATAGACGGGTCTGCGTTCTGCTCCTCATGCCAGTCAATCTTACTAATACTTACCTCATGTAAATCTTCAGTGGCAACACTCTCAGTCAATAAAACGGTCTCAATAAATGGACCAGGAGAAACAATACAAGAAGTACATACCGCTTTAATCGCATCACTAAACATCTGCTTAGTCTCTGGTTGTATTCTAGACAAGGCGTCAGCGTCTACATTAGACTTACCCGTTCTGTATGTTAATTTGAAATCGTAATTTGAAAGAGAAGCGACCCATCTATGTCCGACGGCGTCTAACTTAGCTCGATCAAAAACGTATGTCAATGGATTATTATCCGTTTTGACTTCAAATTTACTGCCATACAGATACTCGTGGAACTTATCGGTCACCGCCCATTTAAGAGCTAGAAATTCTCTTTTATGGGTCGGGTAAAGTCTCTCTGCTCCACGTAGGCTACGGCTGGCATAGGCAATTACTCTGTCAATGCCCTCCTGTGTCTGATAAAGAACCGCTCCTAAACCATCGTTACTGGCGTCAATATGCACAGTAAACGGAAGTTTATAATCAGCGTAAGCTAATATAGGAGGTGAGGTTAACTTATCAATTACCTTATCCATAGCTTCCTGTTGAGCCTCGTTCCAGAACCACCTGGTTGGTGCCTTTTTCCGTCTTACCGTACTTACCTTCTTCTTCTGTGTCGAATGACCAATCAATAGATCGTTTAAAGGTTTAACGATCTTTGCATAATCCTGAATGAAACGTCTATAATATGAAGTAAATCCGAGAAACTTTCTTAGATCCTTCACATTCCTAATAGTGGGCCAGTTTTTCACAACAGAGGTCTTTTCTGGATCTGTTTTGATACCCTCATTGGATACAATAAAACCCAGATATTTGATCTCTCTCTTGAAAAACTCACACTTCTTACCTTTTAACTTCAGGTTGTGCTCCTTCAGCTTAGAGAAAACGGATTCTAACCTCCTGAAATGCTCTTCTTCTGTCTTCGAATAAATGATAATATCATCTAAATAAATCAGACATTCTCTTAAATGTAGCTCACCCATACATCGTTCCATAAGCCTTTGGAAGGTAGAACATGCATTGGTGAGACCAAATGGTAATCTGTTGCATTCATAGAACCCTAACGGGCCTAAATTGAATGCTGTTTTCTGTTTGTCTGATTCTTTAACCCCGCACTGCCAGTAGGCTGAACGAAGGTCTAATTTAGAATAATACCTTGCCCCTGCTAGGCAATCTAACGTGTCATCTATCCTCGGCAAACCTCTTTCGTCTTTTATAGTCTTTTTATTGACCCTCCTAAAGTCAATGCAAAAACGAAGTGAACCATCAGGCTTACGTACTAATACCACATTACTAGAGTATGGACTATATGACTCTCGTATAGCCCCTGCTTCTAACATCTCTCTAATGTGCTCTCTTACCTCTTCAAACATTGAAGGTGGTATCCTCCTATATGGTTCTCTAAATGCCTTCTCATCTGTGAGATGTATCTCGTGCTCAACTAGGGTGGTAAAACCTAAATCAGTAGGACCAGTCGAAAATACGGACTTCCAATCACAGATAAGATTTTCCAACTTACTTTTTGTTTCTGGTGTCACCTCTGTCAACTCAACACCTATATTCTTTAATATCTTACCTTTATCACATTCATCACTCGCCTTTTCACCTGTTTCTTCAACTGAACTATCTAAAGCAGCATGACGTACAATCTTTACCTCATTCAATCCACAAAGAACACTTTTAGGCTTCACATATATTACCTTGGTTGACATATTAAATATCCTAACTGGTATCCTGTTTGTACCAGTAGACTTCAGGTTAACTACTCTTGGACATACCCCTAAACTACTCTGATTATCATCAACACATTCGGTAACTGCCGTCTGTATACTAGACTTTGCCTTACACAACCCTGTAACAGTCATGCTGGACATGGGGCTTACCTTAATAGGTCGTTTATTTGTGGACTTTACAAGACTCACAATACTAGAGTCCATAGCTGAAAATGCTGTATCCCATTCATGTGGTATATTTACCTCAGAATCACTTGTTAAAGTGGACTTCATAGGCCTTAATACGTTTGTACCTATTATAATAGGAACAGATCTATTATAATCTGTCTCGGGTACAACTAATAATGGGACCATCATAGGTTCAGTATGAAATGGTGCCTTTATATTTACCTCAACATACCCAAGGTATGGCAACTGTGAACCCTCAGCTACTCGTACTGAGAGAATAAACTCATTTAAAGTCTTTATCGTGGGGACTGTGTGGAACGATCTTAATGTAGGTTCACTAATAGTAGACACCATAGATCCACTATCTATCAAAGACTTACATTTTTTTCCGTTCACATAAACATGTGTTTCATTTGCCTTACCGACCATTCTATCTAACAAAGTAGTTTTAGGCTTACTTACAATATCATCTGTAGATTTAACTAACGTAGGACTATGCTTGGCAGCAACGAGTTTAGAATCTCCAATTCGTCCTTCATTGGAGACTCCTATTCGTTTAAATCGCCATTAGCATTTTGTCGTGAATTTCCAGACTGATTATTGTAAGTATTCCTATTACCACCGCGACCTCTCTGATTCTGATATCCTCGACCTCGACCATAACTCCGCGAATAATTTCCACGTCCAGAACCAGTGGAATATCCCGGGTTAGACTGACCATGATTATCTGTTACCTTATTTGTCTCTTTTGGTGTTTTGTTTTCTAAAGTTTCTAATCTCTTACCCATACGGTCAATTTTTTTCAATATATCGTCAAGCTTGACCGAGTCGGTAGAAATAGGCTGATGTTGCACAGTGCTAACAGCTTTTTCAGAATTTGCCAATTCAAGCTCTATAGCTCTGATTTCCTTCCTAAGCTGATCAAAATCCTTAACTGTGTCAAATTTATACCTACTTGAATTTTTAAGAAGTGGGTCTCTTATTTCTGACCAAAACTTAGATCGGAGCATCTCATTCTTAGTATCGAAACTAATATCACCTTTTTCAACAGCAGGTTGAATTATTGACTCTAAAGTCATACCAAAATCAGCTACTGATTGAGAAGGTTGTTGAGTCTCCTTATAAAACTTCTCAAGTAAAGCCTCACTGGTATAAACATTACCATACACACCCTCTAACTTTTCAAGTATCTGCTGAGGAGAAGCATCCTCAGGTAATGACAACAACAAACTCCGAGCTTTACCCTTCAATGAACCCCTAACAGACTGTAATATGACCGGGTCAGAAAAATTTCCCTCTCGTAAAACGCATTTCACCTCAAACATCCAAACATCAAATGTCGCTTCACTCTTAGCTTCTCCCGAAAAAATAGGAAACTTGGGCCTCTGAAAAGCACTATAACTAGTCGACACATCGCCAAAAAATGACTTTCCCCTGACACCACTAGTATGTAAAAAACTAGACTTTCTAATCGGTGGAGGGGGAGGGGGCCTTGGGGGTGGTTCACTCTCAATTTTAACCTTAGGGGTACTATGTCTAAGTTCATGACCCTTTATAACTTTATAATCAGTGTGTGTATGTAAGAACTTAATCATCTTATCTATTTGTGCTTTAGACATACTCTCAGATAAATCATCTTCGATCTCTTTTTCTAAGTCTTTTTCACTAGCCATGATGTTAACTATATTATACTCAAACTGTACTGGCTGTATTTGAATAGAACTCTCAGTTCTATACCACAAAAATGTAACGGTACTGAGACAATACAAACATATACACAAATACAAGGACAAAACAACGAATAATGATAATGATGAAATGAGCATGAATAATGAAATGACTACTCACCCTTTACATGTCAAAGGTCAAAGTGCAAAAGAATTTTACGATCGTGCAGGTATTTTCTGAGTGCTGTGCTATAGTAGTTATATTCTGAAAAATATATTTGAGGAATTAACAATAAGGAAACATGTTCACAATTCAATTTCAAAACATATATATGAATTAAAATATTTTCATTTTCAAATCAATGTATTTACTTTACTGTTCATGTAAATAAATAAATATATTTCAATTGTCTGTATCAAAGAAAACACACAGTTCTAACTTCAGTTTACATTTAACTTTATCACGTGCTATGTCAATTTCGGGTTGATCCTCATCAAGGTGTATAGTAAGTAGTCGAAATCAATCCTACGGTTGAGTAGATTCGTAGTACAAACGAACTAATAAATGAAGTTCACTTCATAATCAATACATAATAACGGATATACTAATAAGCACATCATATGTAGTATTCGCCAACTTGCTTTGTTAGATTGAAACATTTTCACATGAAACTAACATTCACTTCAAACTAATTGAACGATTCACAAAACTTGTGTTGCTAGATTTAAACATTTTCACATGAGACTAACATTCATTTCAAACTAATTGAACGATTCACAAAATCTTTCTCTAAAGGTATGCGCTAAACACTTAAGAAATTAGACGTTGGCGTACCTTGTCACACGAAGCATGTTTGAAATATTACCCTCCATAAAATATATGTTCAAGCCGGCATTAATAATTCTCCGTCAAACGGTTTTCGTAGTTTTCGTATATAAACTGCCTTAAACTGCTAACAGGAATGTGGAGGAAATTTGTCGTTGACAGGCTATAACCAGATAACCAGTTTTCTTTATGGCTCTCTATAATTTCTGACAACGGACTGTTATTGTAATGGTTTGGTGTACAACGTAAAAATGGATTGCTTTAATCTCGGTGGAACCTCCATTTTGTCACAGGGTCATTTGGCCACATGGTTTTATTCTATTTGGGCTGATAAGTGACTAGTATAAGCTTTCCAATATTTTATTCACACTGAAAATACATTAATAAATGAATTACAATTATGTAATTAAAAGTTTCCTTATAATTTGGACCGTGAATTTGACAGGCAAAACATGCAATAAAAGGCCTTTAAAAGTGAAAATGTGCTTACCTGAAAATAGGGAAAAAGTTATAGATCCCGCAGCTCTAATGTGCTGAGTAAGTGTGAATACCCGTATTTTTACGGGTAGACAGTATATATAGTACAGACAATTTGTGGCGGGATTACATGCATTAAATTATCGTGCAGAAAGTATAGTGAAAGTCTATTGTCATAGTCTGTCAATGAATGAATGAATGAATGAATGAATGAATGAATGCGTAAATGATAGTAAATCATAGTAAATCGAAATCAGTATAGTATTTCTCTTTCTTTATTCAGCTGATAATTTGTTACGGTGACAGTAACATTATTATATTTTCTTTGTTTACAATAGTAGTATGTAAAGATGAAAAATAAAAGGATGTGTTTTGATTGTGCCATAATTTTAATTTACTATACTATATTATATACACTTAGTTTACATATTTACTATCAATTATTAATACATTTATGCATTCAATCATTGACGAACAGTCCCAAACCGACTATAGTCTATACTGTTCTCCACAAATTAATCATGCATGCAGTCTTGCCATATTTTCCGGTACTATATATAATGTGTTACTTGCGCACTAAAGCGAGTTTTCACACTTAAGCATCCATAACATAGCAGTGAGATTTGTAACTTTCTCCCCGTTTCTGGTAGGCACATTTATTTTCATAGGCATGTTTTTCACATTATTTTTACAGTTCAAATTCATTTTTTGTACAGTTCAAATTCAATTGAAACTTCAAGATAACTTTCGAAAACAATATCTGACAGTTTTGTATTTTCAATGCGAATAAAAGTTGGTTTGCAAAACATGACCGTCATTTATATCTAGGTCTTATTAAGAAGAAGTGACGGTAACCACTTATCCCATAAACGTTGACAATGAGACAACTTTCTTTTAGACACAAAAATTATGATGAATTAATCAAGTTTAGGTCAGCGCATGCCTTAAACAATGAGAAAAACACACAAACTGCATGAAAGCAAGCTATAACAGGGCCCTAAATTATATATGTAAAACAATTCAAACAAGAAAACTACCTGCCTATTTTATGTTCAAAACGCATATGGTATAAAGCAACCAGAGACAGCCATGGAATTACAAGCGTCTGATTCGGGAATGGACTGAGTCAAAGTGTTGTCGCTGACACAAACAGTACAACAAAAGTACAAATAATAAAGAATGATGAAAAAACCTTAACTCGTCCGATAACAGAGCCTGTATAGTAAATGCGCGATGTGTGTCAAAACTTGTATCATAGTTAAAATTATCCCTTAAATATAATAAATATACATGTATTCGCAGTTTACTATGAAGTCCACTATCACTGAACTAGTATAAATATTTATTAAGGGGCCAGCTAAAGGACGCCACCGGATGCGGGAGTTTCTCGCTTCATTGAAGACCCATTGTGGCCTTCGGCTGTTTTCTGCTCTACGGTCGGGTTGTTGTCGCTTGGAATTTGTATGAACTTTTCATGTTGATAGACATTTTTAAATAATACGTCCACTTTGAAATAAACTGAATCCGTCTGTCCGTATATATTGTCAAAATATATTGACCAACATCAGTGTCCGATCATCATAACACAACGGCGACAGTACAGACTCGTTTTTTTTTTAGTAATGTTAACAAAATAATTATTATTGAATTTTGTCGATGACCTGAGACTATTATACTATTATACTAATTTGTACATAGCAGTATAGTTACAATAAGGGATACAACAATTATTTTAATGCATGGTAGTTGTAATCCTACATTCATTTTCTATGTTGATTATGCATGCATATACAGTTGTCTTATTATCAACGTTTATCCTTAAGAAGATTTATTTTTAACGATTGTAGAAAAGATTACATACATAATTATAATGATTAGATTACTTATAAAGGTGTCCATCCTTTTGTGCGAGAAAATCACATATCCATTGTGTGTTTCGATTTTTAAGACCGTAAACTTTAATTTCAAGTTTAAACATGTTCAACATATTTTCCCATAACTCATATAGAAAACGCATATTTAGAGAGCTTTAATCTGAATATATTGTTAAAAAAATTCGGAATGCAAAGTAAATTAAAATATTTGTGTTCTATAAGAGTAGAAATTCAAGTTTTTGCTTATTATTTATTTGAATCTGAGACTCATATAAATAATAAGCCGTTGTCCGGTGAACGAATTTGTTTTCCAACGACCCACAAAACTCCTTTTGAACGCTGAAGTTAAATAATCAATTATAACGTAATGCGATTATGATTTTTTTTTATTTGACCGAACCGGGTTATGCATTTTGAAATCTATGACGAAACCGGGTTGTATACATTGACGAAACCGGCCAGTTCCATTTTGACATGACCCATTTCTTTCGTTCCATACACAGAAATACAATTATGGAGATGCTCATAATAACTAAGTTTGCAATCTCTGGTGTCAATATCTATCTTCCCGTGTCTTTCTTTCCGTACAATGTGAACAATTTAACGAGAAATTAAATAATTTCGAGGCAAGGTTCACTCAATTCGTCATTTTGACATACATTTTGACTTATTTCTCCGTTAATATAGAACGGTTGTAGAAAATCAATCTAGTTGGGATGATCAACGATTATCTTTAATTCTACAGTATATCAAACAAGTGAAAACAGTAAGAAAACAAACAAGACGAAACATGATTAAACTGAAGTGAAACACGCATATGAATAAGGAATGAAAGGGTTTTTCATTCAATTTTATCGATTAGAGAGAAACAACGTACGGATGAAATCTTTTAACAAAGTGACTGACGAAACGACTTGCTATATACAGTTGAATTATTTTAAATCAACTTTAAATCAAAACATCTGAGTATAAATTATTTTTATCCAAAAGTAAAATAACAAAAATACTGAACTCCGAGGAAAATTCAAATCGGAAAGTCCCTAATTAAAAATAGCAAAATCAAATGAAAACACACATCAAACGAATGTACAACAACTGTCATATACCTGACTTGGTACAGACATTCTCAAATGTAGAAAATGGTGGATAAAACTGGTTTTATGGCGCTAAACCTCTCACTTATATGACAGTCGCATCAAATTCATGATGGGGTTGGGCTGAAAAACCTTAATTGAACATTTTATAAGCAGCCACTTTACAGAAAATTTAATGTTTAACTGTGACTGAATACATGTATCAATAATTTTCCTACAGAAACTACAAACGATTAAATTAAATCTTTCCCTGTTTATTTTATATCTATTTAGCACAAAAGGAGGAATCAGGCTGAATAAAATAGTACAATGCAATACTCTTACAAAATCTACAAATATTGTGATTTGTTTTAGGTGTTGGGTTTTTTTTTTTAGAAAACAAACAAGTGACAGAAGATTTTCGCAAATTTATTGTTTTCTCGTAAAGATATAAAATCAAATATGTCAAAATGATAAAATGTTGTAATAAATCATCTAGAACAGCTATTTTCAATGACATTTAAAAAAAAAAACCAAGAATACTACGAAACAAGATAACCTGAAATTTGTACGTGTACAAAAATTGTTATTAATGTTCCAGACCAAACGAGAATTTGGACTGTACACGTACGGTCTGAAACGTATGCGTACTTTTTTAGAAATACGCATACGGTCAGACTGTACGCGTACGGTCTGTCCAATTTTAAGATGTCGGTCAAGTTTATTAGATATATACATATGTGTATTACAAATCAACATAACTGAAAGCTCTAATGAAGTTAAAGTTTAATTGTAAATGAAATAAAAAAAAAAAGTTCCGTTAATTTAATCTGTTAAGTTTGTATTTAGCATGTCATTAATACATAAGATTTGATAATGCTCACTGAAGTTATCGGAGGTAAACATAATGAAGGAAGAACAGATTTTAGATTATTCGATATTGCCAAACCTTTAGTATGTTTTTCTTTATGAAAGGGATTTTGAATAAATAAGCATATTCACCTACGGAAAAGTATATTCACAGCGCATAACGTCGCGTGCTTTTACGTGTATAATTTGTTGAAAAATAAATATGGTCCACCCGTCGTAGACCGTACGAGTATACTCATCTGGTCCGACCGTACGCATATTTTGATCTTTCGAAATTCTTCAGGGCAGACGATTGTTTAAATTGTTCGTTAATTGTATTAATTTCAAGAAATTTCACCGTGATCATTCCAAAAAATGAAAAAAAAACTTTCAAACGAATTATCATTTATTTCTGAACGATCTATACCATCGAACACTGTATACAGGATACGACAGATGCAGTTATGTCTGTTACATATCTAGCACTGAATTAAAAAATTGGCAATGTTTTTTGCTTAAGATCAAAACTTTACTACGAAATTGATGATTTCAACAATTGCATATCCAATTACAGTGTGTGTGTATGCAATTACATGTGCCAATGGACAACGTATTCTAGTGTATGCATTTTGTATCATGATTTCCCTTTAAAGAATTGCTGCTTACGAGAATGATTTTATACCAAGACACATAATGAGTTTGAAATCATCCTTTCAAATATTGTACGGGCGCAAACACGAATTAGTTGACCGTTATGGAAAATCTGTTTTACAGATGACGTCAGTAATGTTTTAATTGTCGTTACCACCATCCTGTCCGCTTCTCCTATAATGTTACCTACTGATAGACACTAATTACATTAATTTCCGGGATTGTACTCATCCCCGTATAAGGATAAATTTGATAAGAATACATGAGATGTGGGATACATATCAGCCAGATAGGAATCCCCAAATACAAGTTCAAAAGGGTCATCTGTTACTGTAATATCTACAATTGCCCTGCTGTTTACTTAGTATAGTATTTCTTATACATGATATGAGGTTGTACACCTGCTAATCAAATATCTAATGTGGTTGATTTTCTCAAACAAAAATATAGACTTCGATATTTTGTATTTCGAAACTGCTTTTAATTTCCATCCATCTGAAATGGAACAACCATAACCATATTAATTTTCATTGGTGACATTGCAAAACGACACCAAATAGAACCCTTTCGCTTTATAAATAGATGATTGAACTTTAAAAGCTATATTTTATTATCAATGACTGGGTTAAGTCCTTGGTTTCACCTGATTTTTTTTTTGTTGAATTTGGAAATTTTCCAAAGGACAGACCGACTGACTTACATTTCTTTTTAATAACTGATTAACATGAGTTGCGATTAATTTTTGAAGGTCAATTTTAACTAATGAGTTAAAACAAAAGTTCAATAATAAAGGATTATTTCGCTGTAATTTAAGAAATGTGTTTGCATGTATTTATTTTGAGATTGTAAAATAAAAAACAAAACTGCAAGATTAGTTATACATTGTCAGCAAACGCTACATGCAAATAATGCTATCAAAATTGTAAATGTCATGTTATTTCCAACACTCAGCCCGTTTCACATTTATAGGAACGATATCATACAAATTTATGAATTTACAGTAGTCTTAATAACTTTGTCAATGCTATCTCCCTGCTGACATTATAATAACTCTATAAAAAAATGTACAAACTACTAAATTTATATCTTTACCATTTGTTTTGTATGAATTAAGCAAATAAGGAAGAAGGAAAAAGATTTGATTTTATAGTTATACTTCAAACTATATAATACCTTGAAATAATATGATATGTTTTATTTGTTGGGAACATAATTTTGTTTCTCTTAGGTTAGGAACATATGCCGGAAGTGTTTTTACGTCTGTTATCTTGAGAATATGTGTGACACAAATGACCTAGCACATGTCCAAGTCTTTCGTTTTCTAGTTGTGTGTCTCCTTTTGAACTTGTTTGGTTTTTTTGTCTTTTTTCGTTTTTTTTTTTTGTTTGCCATTGCGTTGTGAGTTCTCTCTACTGATTAGTTTGATTTTCCCCTTTGGGATCTTCTGCATCTTACATTCCAATTGATGTAGTCAGTCTCCAATTCTGTTCCTCAATTATGAAAAGTATGATAACAAAAATACTCCAAGGAACAACAAAAATACTCCAAGGAACATTCAAACGGAAAGGCTCTTATCAAAAGGCATTATCAAAAGCTCAAAAACATCAAACGAATGAAAAACAACTGCCATGACTCGGTTCAGGCATTTTCTTATATATCAAAATATTATATTATACCTGGTAAGATTTAACAACGAATGCATAATTACCATGAACAACACGACGGTACCATATATGAATCGGTATATCTCACCCTTCTGGAGCACCTGGCCTCACGGTCATAAAACTTTCGAGCTTGATTTTTGTACTCAGACTCGAAAATCAACCAATCAAATTGCTGGATTTCATGTTTCGAGCTCCAAGCACTGAGCAAAGTTTTATGCCTTCAAGGCCAGATATCATCTAACTGTTAGTGATGTTGTTGTTGTTCAGTCTTGTAGACTATTTATGTAGTGTTTAATAGTCAGTTGTTCGTCTTTTCGTCCTTGCACAACTAGTAAATATTATATTGACCGAAAGCACAGTTAATATTTAGTTCTTTCTATCAGAACAATAAATACTGATTTTAAAAAATCCCATCTCCGTTTTCTCAATGATAATTTTTTACAGTGCATTTTACTATTTATGAGACAAATTATAGAAAATTAAAACTGTGTAAAATGTTAAAGGGGTCTTTAATTCAGGTTTACAGTTTCAGTCACACTAAGAGAAACTGCATGTACTCCAAGATGAACTCATTCTGTTAAAACTTGAAGCACTTGATGCGTAGCCAAAGACTGATCTTGGTTCTTAATATTGAGGATAATGACATATACATATCCATTTTTTTAAGGATACCACTTAATTCTACACTTCGTACATTTTGCATTCACCATCCCCAACAGGTTGGCGATACGACGTGTGTGTGTCTCAACTCACTAGCGACAAGTAATTGCAATCTCACATCGTTTGATATCAACAAGAATGTGTCCCATAATGCATGCATAGCAAGAATAATCAAATCTCGCTTTTTTGCAGTTCATGCGATTCCCTTCGTTTTATTTTTTACCTTTATTTGTGTCTTCAAAATATATTCATGATATTTTATTATCGGTAAACTTTTGTTCCCTAAATACAAATGTATACCCCTCAGTTATATTACATTTCATAAATTAAATAAACCATCCATTCGAGAGAAATTTATGTATTACTGAAAATTATTACACCAGGGTTTTCGATATCACAAACTAGTCAAAACTTTTACTAAATTTTATTATCGGTATAAAGAAATATTTCATTAATATAACCCAACATGCAGACATCTTATACGTTCAGGTATTTCATATCCAATCTTTTATGGTAATATCCTTTACAAAGCACAAAAATTTCAGTATTCTTCTCAAAAGCTTACAAAACCTTTAAACAGACTTATTAGGAAGGGATATAGTTACGATACTGTTGTCAGGTCATTACAGATTGCATATGTTGGCTTTAATATTGATTCACTTATAGGGTCTTGCATCGAAACTAAACACATTTATTTAAAAAAAAACAGTTGTTGGCATGAAACGAGTTTTGTTCTTTTCATATATTTTATGATACTAGTAGAATGATACTAAATCCCTAACGGGAGGGATTGTGCCTGATATTCATATGATGAAGACATAATCTTTTAATCTGTTAGATTGAGGTCTGGAGCTGGCATGTCAGTTAACTGCTAGTAGTCTGTTGTTATTTATGTATTATTGTCATTTTATTTATTTTCTTTTGTTACATCTTCTGACATCGGACTCGGACTTTAACTTTAAACTGAATTTTAATTTGCGTATTGTTATGCGTTTACTTTTCTACATTGGCTAGAGGTATAGTGGGAGGGTTTAGATCTCATAAACATGTTTAACCCCGCCGCAATTTTGCGCCTGTCTCAAGTCAGGAGCCTCTGGCCTTTGTTAGTCTTGTATGATTTTTAATTTTAGTTTCTTGTGTATAATTCGGAGTTTAGTATGACGTCCATTATCACTGTACTAGTATACATATTTTTAAGGCGCCAGCTGAAGGACGCCTACGGGTGCGGGAGTTTCTCGCTACATTGCAATTGAAGACCCGTTGGTGGCCTTCAGCTGTTGTCTGCTCTATGGTCGGGTTGTTGTCGCTTTGACACCTTTCCCATTTCCTTTCTCAATTTTATTGCAACAACGAACCTCAAAAAGATGATAAAAATGGCATCATACATGTTTTCACTTTCTTAAAGCTATATAGTTCCAAAAATGTATTTCTCTTAAAATGTTTGATCACGGTATTCCTTTTTAAATGTTTCTTATCTCGTGTTTATCGCATGTATTGGCTCGATACAGTTTTTAAATGCTCATGGTGAGACCAATTCACGTAGAAATTGATCTGTATGGACCACCTTACGACTGTCAACAATGAGCAAAATTCATACCTTATAACATGATATAGAATGCCCTGAAATGGAAAGTGTAAAACAATTCAAACAAGAAACTAAAGGCTTGGTTTAAGTACAAAGCAATACACGAAAAACAACACACGACAACCACTGTATTACATGCTCTTGACTGGAGATGCATACACAGAATTTTTTGGCGGGTAACACATTTTAGCGGGCGCGAAATCCTCCCTTAACTATGACAGTAGTGCGACAGCACTACACCAATATCATTATTAAGACAAGTAAATAAGACTGGTTTGAACCAAACCTCCAACGAAGCCCAGCAGATTTCGTTAAGATAAGAAAAATGTGTATAGTTTACACATGCTAAATAAATGAAGAATATTCTAGTATCGTTTTAATATAAAAGACATCATAGATAGGTTTCTGGTTTAGATACGTTTTTAAAGAAGTTCTATTTTTATTCCGTAAAAAGAAATTGTTAATAAGAAATATTCTTTTACATACTTGGTATGCGTTTACTTGCAGCATCTATATGATTTTAAAGAAAAATATTAATATACATTAAATAAAACAAAAAAAAACATGATTTCATTGCGAATTCAGTCATAAAGATTAAGTTCAGACAGTCGTATATTTGCACTTGTTAAGTTGTCTTCATCAAACGAAGATGCTGCTTGCAAACACAATCTTGCTCTCTTTGTGTCACCGAGCATCTTAAAAGCTATGCCAATATATATAAGATTATGCAGAAAAATAAAGTAGTTGTTTTCCATTTTAATATAACAATTGTTATGTTGGTCTATTAACTCGCGCATAAAATGAATGCATGTCGGAAAGACCTTCAAATGGTAGCCACATAGAAAACCGAGGAAATGTGCAAATGGTTTAGGAGGAATAACAATTTCTCGGTAGTGGACATCCAGTTGTAGTTCTATTGGTATTATCAAGGATCTTGCAGGAAAAAGTAGAATATTCGTTGTCAATGTTTGCAAGTATTTTATAAGCTTTTCGTTTCCAATCTCTTTCAATGCATTTATCTGGTACACGTTCAAAATTCTCTTAGAAAAAAATGGCTCAAATTGAATTTTGTCGTCTGTAAACTTCAACAAAGCGTGATTTATTATAGATAAGGATGTCAAGTAATATGTTCGTTCATAAAAGAAAGAGGCCAACATCATCCACCCAGTCACTGCATCTGAATGTAACCCTATAAGTAGATGACTGATAATATTTTTATACTTGATATATTTTTGTTTGTTTGACCCCTGAGGAATTTGTGAACATTGTGGTACAATCTGATGTGCACGTGACAGAAAAAATGTAAAAATATCTTTAGACATTTCACTTCTAGAATAATGAAGTAATGTGCACAAGAGCAAATGTTTATTTTGTTCCGCTGCATACATACCACAAGAAAAGTTTTCTCTTATTTCATTGACTAATCGTGCATTATGACTTAATGATTGGTTGATTTCAGATGGACAGTTTTGATAAAATTTAAGTGTCTCACTAGAGAACAAACATTGTACTCCTTGTTGATATGAAATTTTAAGTAGATTGCACAATTTGTTCCTATTAATTCCATTGAACCGTAAGTGGAACAAATTTTTTTCTGGAATAAAATAATGTGACAATATGTCATAGTCTACACAGTACAACAGTTTTTGTATACATGCTTGAAAACACAGAATAATATTATCCGGTCTCCATTTTGACGAGTCGGACTCTTCTAAGATCCAAAACATGAGTGTTTTTATAAAATAAGAACAAAGCAAACCTTTCAGACATTTGTCATTGTCAATTATTTCTTTCAGGAAAATTTTTAACAGCGCATAACACAACAGTTGTGTATGGTTGAAAGAAAATATTAGATTTTTTTCCGCTACAGAATATGATATTCTCCATTCAATATGTTCATTAATTGATTCTTTGACGCCTACTGGTACAAACAAAACACCACAAGATATGATTTTTGAAATAACATCAGGCGTAGGCCATTTTCCACGAGATCTTGTTATCCATTGTTCTGAGTGAGATATCCATTTTTCACACTTGAGGCATACCGCTAAATCTAATTGGCCTAATTCGTCCGTTAAACATGGGCCATGTATTTGGTTAATATGTTTAGATTTTCTAGAACAGATATCAAGTTGTATTTCTTTAAACATTTTGCTGGAAAACACTCTCCCTTTGTGGTCATCGTATGCTAGTTTATCAGAAATACATAAAGGGGTACAATTACATAAAATTCTTAGTTTAGTAAAACATGGCTGCGTGTCTTCTGTGTCCATCACCAAAGTGAACTTTTTTTTCTTATTTTTAAGACGAATTTCATTAAAACTTTCATACACTACAATCTGACAATTTATAATCATGATATCAACATCACTACCTTTTAAATGCAGTCCTTCACCGTTACTCCCACTTCTGAATTGATTGAAACATACATTTCCCATATCACAAACAATAGAAGTAATTCTTCTAGCTTTAACATCCTCTTCAGAACCAATTTTTTGACACAAGTATTCGTAAAAGCGTAATGAATCTTCTCTTTTTCGTGACATTTGTTTGTTATAGTATAAAAAGTTGTAAAATCTAAAAAAAAAAAAAAAATCAATGATATGTAATTGTATTTGTCCTCTCAAGCTTATAACTACTATCTCACAGTTTAATAGTATATAAAAGAAAAGATACATTTTCGTGGTCTATCTATTTACTTTTTTACATCATTTACATACCTTCTCATATCGTAATGTACAATGAATATTGTTTTTTTTTATCATCTATCTAACCGTACTTCAATTTACAGCATGTGCATTAAATCTGTGGCAGATTGAGTATTATATAAACAAAAATAACACGCCTCCTACGGTCTAACATTAGGTCTGCATTTTAATATCCCATTTGTTCTTGAAAGAAAGCTCTCCCATCTGTAAAAATTTTACTCGTACTGGTTATGAGTGAAATATTTGTTATTGGATGTTTAGCAAACATCAATTAACCTATCCTGATGCCATTTTTAGTTTCTACAACGAGTCAATTTATATAAAGGCTGAGTCTGATATAATGTTTTTATGAATATTAGAGCACAAAAGCATGGTGTCATTTAGTTAAGAACACCTCATCACAAACAATCGTTTACCTAAATATAAAACATGATTTTAAAGCTTACGATTGAAAATCCGTCCTAAATATGCAAGAATACGTGGACTTTTGGTAATAGCGGTCAAATCATACCATTAAACGAATAAATCTGCAATATTCTGATTCTAAGGGAGGAAATACACCAAGAACAATCCCTTCTTCCTTGTTGATTTATACTATCTTAGATTTATAACAGGAAGACGAAACCAAAGCGATTTATTAAAATGTTAAAGCCCAACACTATAGTGCTTGATCCCACTGATTTTTAATCTCGTACGAGCAATTATTCACCTTGCCAATTCAAATATGTAACTTAAAAAGATAACTTCATGTGCTACTTTTAGAGATAAATGGGGTCGAAATGATAGACATTTACTAAAAATTTGGGTTTCTTGGACATTTCTACCCTTTGGGGCAGACATGCCTAATTTTTTTGTTTCAAAAGATAAACACAAGCAGATTTTTGTAAAAACTTTGAAAGATCTTCTTTGCGTAATTATGCTCTAAATTCTTCGGAGTAATTTTTTTTATTGGATTTTCAATATTTTAGAAGAAGAAAAACCGGCATTTTGTGCTGTATATTTATCTAATTTTAAAAAAAAACTCGGTTGTTTGTAAACAAAAATTATATTACGGTGCAAATAATCTTCATACATAATCAAGCCAAATGATATTAAAAAAAGATGTGTCCATGAACGCCGCATGCGGAAAACAAATTTGACCGTTCATCAGCAGATGCATCGGGATGCTTGTGTACATGCGAACAAACTCCTTATCCGATGTAAAAAAGAACACTATTCGACCAAAGTTAAAGAAGCTGAACACGATCAGAAACAACTCTTTCAACTAAGTAAACACATTATGAGAGAAAAGAAAGAAACAATTCTATCATCGCATAAAGATGAAAAAGACCTTGCTAACAAGTTCTGTCAGTTTTTCGAGAACAAGATTGAAACAATTCGGGCAAATTTAACGCATCTAATAAAAGTTCCATCACTATGTGCGACTTTATGAAATCAGACGAAAAGTTAAACGGTGAACATTTATCATCATTCAAACCAACAACCATTACGGAACTCACGAAGATCATACAATCTGCACCATCAAAACACTGTGAACTAGATCCAATGCCTACCTATTTACTAAAATCTTGTTCAAATGAACTTCTACCGGCAGTGACAAACATTGTTAATTGCTCGTTGTCAGAATCACTGGTGTCATCTTCATTTAAGCAAGCTATCGTTCGACCATTGCTGAAGAAACCAAGTCTAGATCGTGAAGTGTTAAAAAAACTACCGTCCGGTGTCAAACCTTCCGTTTTTGTCGAAGGTCTTCGAAAAAGTTGTTTCATCTCGGCTTGAACACCACATAGAATCGAATAATCTGCACAAAAATCTGCAATCTGCATACCGAGCTCGTCATTCTACAGAAACAGCTCTTCTACGTGTTCACCACGATATAGTTTCTGCACTGGACAAAAAAAGTTGTGTTGTACTTCTGATGCTCGATCTTTTGGCCGCATTTGATGTTATTGACCACAAGATTTTACTAGAACGTCTGAACTATTCTTTCGGTGTCTCTGAAAGCGCCTTATCGTGGATCGAGTCTTACTTGAAAAATAGAACTCAGAGAGTTGCCATTGGCACCAAACAATCTGACGATCGATCTACGTCTTAAATACGGTGTGCCTCAAGGCTCTGTTCTAGGACCAAAGTTATACTGCATGTACTCGAAACCTGTTGGTGAAATATGCAGGCGACATAAAATGCTTTATCACTCGTATGCCGACGACACTCAGGCATATTAAGTGATTAAACCGGAAGGTGATTGGGACGATCTATCCGACCGTTTGAAAGCCTGTCTGTCAGAGATAAGCTATTGGATGACTTCAAATATGCTGAAACTGAATCAGGACAAAACAGAGCTCATCGTTTTTGCCCCTAAACATCGAGTCAAACAGTTATCAAAGTATGAGCTACCCTTCGATGGCACTATTTTAAGTGATGCGAATCTGGGATTGTTCTTTGATAAGACCTTGAGTATGGAACAGCAGGTAACAGCCGTCTCAAAATCATGTTACGACCAGATTCGAACCATCGGAAACATTAGATCGTATATCACCGAAAATGCGTGTAAGACACTAGTCTGCTCTCTTGTCACCTCCAGATTAGACTATGGGAACGCTTTGCTACATAATGTAAACTCTTCCACTATAGCAAGACTGCAACGCGTTCAAAACACAGCAGCTAGACTTATCACAAGAAAAAGGAAGTTTGATTCTATAACACCTGTTCTGATGCAGCTACATTGGCTCCCCGTGCAATACCGATCACATTTTAAACTTTTACTTTACGTTTTTAAAGCATTACACGATAAAGCACCTAAATATTTGGAAGAACTGATTGTACCATACGCTCCTATTAGAACACTTCGGTCAGAAAATGAAGGACTCATAATGAAACCAAGAGATGTCCGCACTAAAACATACGGCGAAAGACGATTCGACCGAGCTGGAGCTACATTGTGGAATGACCTACCAATTCATTTACGTAAAGAACAATCGCTTCCTCGTTTTAAAAAAAGGGTTGAAGACACATATTTTTAGACTGGCGTACTGTGATGTGTAAGACCTGTGATATTTGTTTATTATTCTAAAAGTTTAAGTGATAGGACCTTTTTATTTTTATTTTATTTAAATTTTTAGTTTTAAAGATTTTTTTTTTTTTTATGATATTCATTGTGATATATATTTCCCCTTTAAATGCTCTTAATTTTACATCTTTATTCTATTTAATTTCTGTTTTATTCTTATGTTCATATATATATATATATATATATATATATATATATATATATATATATATATATATATATATATATATTGCTATTATTGTATGCATTGTGATATATATTATCCTTCAATTTTATATGTTAAGCGCTTAAAGTATTATGTTTATTAGATAGGCGCTATATAAAAGCTATGTAATAACAGAGACATGTATTTATATGTCTCTGGTAATAATAATAAATAATGTACTCGTTTTCAATCTTATGATTGTATCTGCTGAAAAAATACTTCTTTTCTAAATATGTCAGTTTGAGATAACGAAAAACAACATTTTACGTAAGCGACGTCATTGCGTTTCGTTTGAATAAATCATAGTGATTATTAAACAGTTAAAGAAATTTTTTGTCAAAAACTTCATAAATATAACAGTCAAGATATGCAAGTTAAAACAACAAACATATGTTCACCAAAGACACCAGTCTTATAGTTTGTACGCCAGACGCGTGTTTCGTCTACAAGAGACTCACAAGTGAAGCTCTATACAAATAATACAGAAAGAATAAGTTAAGTTAAATAATCCGATTACCGCAAAGAAACAGCTTACTAAGGACACTACTTCCTCGTTAAAACTTACAGCAAATGAAATTCAAAATAATTGATTTAGTTTAAAACAACATTCTGTTTGTTCAGATATTTCAATATTCTCAGACAAAATATGTCAGGTACGGTTTCTCTCCCTTCTTTTTACATCAACAAATTCGGTTTTTTTTTCATGAGAGTCTAGTGCACCTGCAACTTTTGAAAATGAAAAGACTCGAGTCCCTATCGACTAATTGTTTGTCCAATTGTACAGAACAATAATCTGCAGAGGTTAATCCTAGTAGACAATAGATGTGCCGATTGTGCGTATATATACTAGTCAACAAAAGAAACGATACACGACTGTGGAATAAAATTTATCAAACAGTATTAAATATAAAACAAAATGAGATACACTATTTTAAAAAGCTTTCATTTTCAATGTATGCACATATGATATAATTACTAAATTAAACGATACTTACCTTGGTTAAAGTTGAAGTTTAATTTGAATTCTATGTAGTCATAGAATCACTGAAGTGATCAGATGAGAAGCACTGCGCAACCGCAACCTCAGTCTTTAAAGATACAAATCTTTTGATGATAAAGCCAAGTGGTACTCTACCAATAGCATATATATATAAGCCCTATCAACTACACAGCTGTAGGGAGGGTGGTGGCATCTGATCACTTCAGTGATTCTATGACTACATAGAATTCAAATTAAACTTCAACTTTAACCAAGGTAAGTATCGTTTAATTTAGTAATTCTATTACGTCATATCACTTCCGCCATCAGATGAGATTTTAAAGCACACTCAAAAAATTTTCAATAGTAACTTTTATATATATAAATGTAAACAAATCAGTTATTCAACACATTTACATCAAAACTATTAGAATTTATAATTCTCTTGTTATAGAAAGTTGCAAAAGTATTCACATTTGTCCAACCCGCTTTACTCATAATATCAGCTAAAGAAACATTGTACAGTTTAGCTTTAGACGTAGCTGCAGATCTCACTGAATGAGCACTAAATTGTCGAGTGTCTATACCCGATTTTTGCAAAACTACTTTAATCCAACGGGAAATAGTGCTGCAAGTAACTGCTTTATGCGGCTTAATGTAACTGATAAGCAACTGCTTAGTGTGAACACGCAAAATTTTAGTACGTTTAATGTATTCTTTCAAAACAGTATATACACACAACCTCCTATCTGGAGGAAAAGCTCTCAGTTTGACATCTGGATTCTTATATCCTGGTCTAGACTGTTTTAATAAAACATCTAAATGAAAAACAAATTCATCCCTCAATTTTTCCATACAGTCAACACTTAAAAACTTCAGTGTTTGTACACGAGTAGCATTTGTTAATGCTATCAACATAACGAGCTTCAACGTTACTTCTTGTAAAGTTAACATATTTACAGGTGAAAGCTTTCTCAAGCAGTTCAAAACTAATGATACATCCCATACACAAATGTTCTTAGATTTTGTAGGTCTAAGATTATAAACTCCTTTCATGAATCTGACTACTAAAGGATGTGCTCCTACAAGGACATTATCTATCACTAAACCTAGTGCAGAAAGAGCAGATCTTGCTGTATTTATGGAACTGTAGCCAAGACCATTTTCATATAAAATAGTCAAATAATCAAGCACTATATTTATAGAAATTTGAACTTCACTAATTTTCCTTTCACGACAGTAAGAAAACCACTTTTTGACAAATACTTTGTACTGTTTTTTAGTGCTTTTTCTCCAAGAGCATAACATGATGCTGGCAGTTTTTGTCGAAATTCCTCTGTCAATAAACTGTTTCCTGATACATGACATATCATTAGATTCAATGTTTTGTTCAATGGATGGACAGTGTCTTTGTAAGGAAGAGTCAGTAGATCTTTCCTTGCTATAACCAGTATGGGTGTATCGATTAACATCTGCATCACCAGAGTAAACCATGCTTGAGTCGGCCATAACGGCGCTACTAAAATAACTGTTGTCTTGTCTTTCAAGATCTTCTGTACACATCTGCCTAGTAAACTGAAAGGAGGAAATAAATAGCATTTAAAGTCACTCCAGTCTATAGAAAAAGCATCTATAAAACTAGCATCAGGGTCAGGTTTCCATGAACAAAACCTTTTCAATTGTGAGTTTAGGCGAGATGCAAATAAATCAATTTGGGGGTCACCCCACAGTTCACATATATCACAAAAAATGTCTTTGTTTAACTGCCATTCAACTTTATCATTGAACTTTCTAGATTCAGCATCAGCAATAGTATTTTCAGTTCCAGCAATGTGGCTAGCAGTGAGCCACACATTGTGTTTCTTTGCCCAAAACCAAATAGATTTTGCAATAGTGTTACAACATATTGACTTAATTCCACCCATTTTATTGACATAGCTTACTGCTGTAGTATTGTCAGTTAATATTTTCACATGTGTAAAACATTTTAATTGAGATTCAAATGATTTCAAACCATACAAAATTGCTAGTAATTCTAAATAATTTATATGATATTTTTGTTCATCAGGGGTCCATCTACCTCCTGTTTTGTTGTCAATAAGTACTGCTCCCCAGCCAGAGAGTGAAGCATCAGTTTGTAAAATAATTTGTGGATTAACTCTGTCCAAAACTCTGGACTGTGTATAAATATTACATGACCACCAAATAATTTCTTTTTTCATTTTATCAGTTATTTCCATATTGACATCAAAATTGCCCTTAGCCATCTTTAAGGCATGTATTTTTTCTATTTCAATATCTCTATAATACAGTTGACCATAATCAACAGCAGAAAAACTTGAGATTATCAAGCCTATATAACTAGCAACTTCTCTTATTTTAGAGATTTGTTTTGAAAGTAATTTTTGACTTTCTTCATGTATCATTTCTTTTTTGTCGAGTGTTAAAGTGACAATCATTTTTTCAGAGTCTATCAAAAACCCTAAAAATTGAATTTTCTTTGTAGGTATAAGAACAGATTTTTTCTCATGTACTATGAATCCCAAATCAGATACCAATTTCACAGTATCTTGGATATTTAGACTACACTCTGCAATTGTATCGCCTATCAATAAAGAATCATCAATATAACCTATATTGATATGACCTGATCTGCGGAGTGTAGCATATACCACTTTCATAAGTTTTGTGAATAAACGTGGTGCACTTGCCAACCCATTTGGTAAGCAAGTATATTGATAAATAGAACCTTTCCAAATAAATCTCAAATATTTTTGATATTGCTCATCAATGGGCACTGAATAATAAGCATGGCGCAGATCGACACTAGCCATGTAACAGTTTTGTTTTATCAAATGCAATGCCATTTCAAAAGTGTCCATTTTAAAATGGTGATACTCTACATGTTCATTTAACTTTTTTAAATTTAGTATCATCCGATATTCACCATTCTTTTTTGGTGTCACAAATATTGGTGAAATATATTCTCCTTCAATAGATTTTACCTTTTCAATTACTTTAATATTCAGTAAATTTTGAATTTCTGCATCTATTATTCTAGTATTATTATCATTTGCTACTATGTTTCTAATAGTTGCTTGATTTTGAATAGGATGTATACCATCAATAAACTCAATGGGACATTTATGAGCAATATCTAAAATATTACTGTCTGAAGTAATTTCTTCCCATTTATTTATATAATTTTTCAATCTACCTGCTACAAAATTTATACTCACAACATCAGGTTTTAATATCTGTATTTGTTGTGAGTCCACCTGGAGTTTTTTGATTCTCCAGTCTTATCTGAGCCTGCACGAGATGCTCTACCACGGCCGATACCTCTACCACGGCCTGTGCCTCTACCAGAGATCCTAAAATACCAAGGTCTACGACCGCCTCTATTAAAGCCACTGTTGAAACCACCCCTTCCTCGGATTTTATTTGATATTCTACTACACTTGCCAATATCATCAACAGTTTTGACCACATCACCACCAAATAGGTTTTTATCATAAGGGACTGTAGCATTCAGCAAATGTCCATATTCACCAATGATATCATACTTCATGAGAGTTCTTCTCATCAAGCATACTAATCTGTTAGCATGCCCCATCAGAGCGAGTGAATCCATACAGTCGTCTAACATATTACTATGCTCAGTACACTCCTCTTTCTCTAACATTAAATCTAGTTTATTAATAACTTTAGCCATGACAGTAGCTGTCTTCACAACTACAGACTGAATAGTTTTCATTTTGTTATCGACTGTTTTAGTCTCGGGACTTAAAATATCCCAAATAACCTGATCAGTTTGAACAGTAACGAGACCGTCACAATTTTGTGGTCTCTGAAGTTTCTCATCTTTCATGAGATCTGAAAATCTCTCAGAAGAAATCCCATTTCTAAAAATATCAGTTATATTATTAGCCAACTGTTCATTAATAGATGGTGCATACTTTTCACCAGACCTAAATTTTTTGCTCATGCTAGCAAATCTTGTCTCTTCACAAGAGTCAGATTTTTGTTTCTTACTAGGGGGTTCATCCCTTTTTTCATTATCTGCTTGGACCTCGTCACAAGCGTCATCATAACAATCAGACTCGTTTTGATTTTCATCATCATATTGATATTCATCATCATAAAGAGCGTCTATTCTCTTGTGCATGTTATCAACCCTACTGTTGGTTTTTACTTGTTCAGATCTTATCTGCTTCAATATATCTAGCATTTCATTGTTATTATTAGCGTCACCACTGACACTACTAGTACTAGACTTTGCTTTAGAAGTGGACGGCGTACTCGAGGAAGGGGGCTTCCCCTGAGAAGCAGACTTGGACGAAGCCTTAGAAGTTTTCGACCTTGTTTTAGTCTCCTTTGGTTTATCAAAGAGTAAAGCATCTTCATCCTCTAATCTTAATTAGTCATCGTCTACACTTGATGCCTTCTTATCAGGCGTTTTCTCTGATTTCTTATCACGAGACTGTATCATGGCGTCCGCCATATTTGTTTACATAATAGTAATCTCAAACCCACACGAGAATGAAAATAATTTCTATAAAAAATTATAAACCAGATTTAATCACATTAAATCTTCAATAAATTTATTAATTGACTTCCTCGAAGTCATATAATTAAATAACAAATCAATTTTCAAGGTTGCAATACGAGGTTACTAACACACGTCAGTCCTCAACGAAAGTTGACAGTACACTGAGGTTGCGGTTGCGCAGTGCTTCTCATCTGATGGCGGAAGTGATATGACGTAATAGAATGAAAATCAAAACTTTTCGGAAAGTATCTAAATTCCGTGTAAACGATCATACACAGCCAATTTTGCATAGGTACTATTTTTGTACTTAAAATCTGTAGTACTGAAAATTTACTTTTGATATTAAGTACTATTTCTTTACTTTAAAATTATTGTACTATTTACGTACCTGTATTTTACAGTACTTGATTTGTACTTAAAATTTTGGTACAGAAATAATACCAACAATATTCCATGTTTGAAAATCATATTTTTAAGAGATTTGAAATAGACATACTATCAAAATGCTGAAAATGTAACTTTGTAACCAAAAATATGTACTTAAATTTTAAAGTACAAATCAAGTACTGTAAAATAAAGGTACCTTAATATTACAATAAATTTAGAGTAACAAAATAGTACTGAATATTAGAAGTAGATTTCCAGTACTACAGATTTTTGGTACAGACATAGGTTCTATGCAAAAGTAGGTGTGTAGGGTGCAAATTAGTTTTGCGGAAAGTTGAATAAAAATCGACACATAATTTTCTAAGTACTAAATAAAATTTCAAATTTGTTTAAAAATATTCAATATGGTAATCAAGTTATGTTCATGTTGTAGCTAATGGGTTGAAATAATTTTTTTCAAATTTTTGGGAAAAAAAGTGTTTTTTTAAATCTCAAAAAAATGCAAAAAAACTCATTTATTTTCGTCTCAAATCAATGCTTTAGATATGAAAACAACACACGGTATATTTTAAACCTTTCAAATTAGTTTTAAAATTGTTACCGTTTTTTTAATTTTACTTTACATGTACATACTGTCTATGGTAAATCAGTTGATAATGTATACATTTTAACGATTTCTTGTGGGCCGAACTTTGCTTAACAAATAAACGAAGAAACTGTATGATTTTTAAAAATAAATTGATGGCAAACATTGTCTTTACCTTTAAATGAGAGGTTGGCATTATTAGTTGAAACTTCTGTTTTTAAAATTGTCGTTTTATGTAAATTTTGTAAAAAAAACAAAAAATCGCTAAAAAACGTCACGAAAGCAAAAAAAAAAACCGGATTTATATTTCCATAATGATTAAGTATTACTACCTTCAATATTGGTCCTATAAACGGAAAACGTTATCTTTAATTTGAAAAAAAGTCGTGTATCGTTTCTTTTGTTGACTAGTATATGTTACAGTGAATTTGTATAATCCGTGGTTATGTTAGAACCCCTGATTTTCAGGCTGATTTTTCAGGGATTATGTAGAATTACTAAATCATTAGTGATTATATAAAATCCCCGTTATTGTCTATATAAATTCTAAAATTTCAATCAATTTATTGGCAATTTCTGTAAACGTTACAAAAGTCTTCTGCTTTTGATTCAATTACAATGCCAATATTAAACAAAATTTTGCCTCAAAAATTATCAGGGTATCTGTTATGATTTTCAATAATCTATTTTTACATGATTGCCAAAACCAAAGAAGAATCAGGTGAGCGACATTGGTTCTTGAGAGCCTTTAGATTTGGTACCTCAGACGTTTGTACGAAAAAATTTATTTCTCTTAGACTTGAAGTAAAATCTGTTTCAATATGTGAAGGACAAAGGTATTTTAAATTTGTATGTTGTGGTAAAAACAGACGTGAATCAAAGAGATGTGCATGACGAAAAGCAGGCCAATCGTGCAATAGTCGATGCCATCCAAATTTAATTTGTAAAAACAGATGATTGTTCTTGAAATATTGTGTATATCATTTTAATATATTGTGCCTAATATTTTAATGTATTGAGGTTAACTTTTTGTTATATTGTGCTTAATATTTTACAATTTTTGTTTAGGTGGATGTTTTATTATGATTTTATATAATGAATTATTTAACTTACTAGACATGAGAAAGTGATTATACATAATCCCTGAAAATTTTAGTGCTTTTATATAATCTCTAAACTGTCAGTGATTCTACATAATCCTTGAAAATTTTAGGGATTCTACATAATCACTGATTATACAAATTCACTGTAACACATATCGGGCCCACACATATACATATTCAAAAAAAATCTCTGTCAATACAAATTGTCAATTTCTGTAAGTTTTCGAGCATGCCAAGAAATCCTCCCTAAAAAATACGGTTGACCTCCTATGGCACCTAATAGCAGTTAAATATTTGATTTCATTCAACAAAATTATTTATGACCTGCATGTACGTGTTGCTTACAACACGACCATATACCAGATGGTCAATATTAATCACCCATGTAGTTTGCTCTACGGGATGTTTGCAAAATTTCAACAAGGGCAATTTCTTGGCATAGGGGGAGACAGCCTCCTAGAGATAAAGGAATCTGCTTGAAAGAAATATGCACTCGGCTACGCTGTTTTCCTCAAATGTTTAAAACGTCTTGGTCTCTTAAATTTGAATAATAGAAAACAAAACTATATAGCAAACGAGATAAAGTCAGAAACAAGTTTCTTTCATTAGTGAAAATTACTGCTTATTCCAGAGTTCGAACCCTACACGTGGTAGCTTAGTTCGACTCCAATCTTAATTGACAAGGATCGACAGTTTCCTTGCCGAAGGTCAGTGGTTCTCTCCGAACGTCGTAGCCTTCTACACTAAAAAAAAAAAGGCAGGCGCCATGAAATAGCAAATAATGATAAACGTGGCATTACAGACCAACAATGAATACAAATACAAATACAAATACAAATATTTTATTGGCACAAACTTAATTCCAATATTTGGCCAAGGCCCATACAACTAGTATACAGATAGTAATGATGCAACAATTAAACAATACTACATAGCATATAATTGGGCACATTTCGAACAATGAAATGTGCAGTTATAAATATCAATATATATAGGTTAATTTGTAAGAATAGACTACTGACATAAGTATATTGTATGTTATAGCTTTAAATTGTTCATATTACTCATTTATAAGGACATTTTTCCTTAATTCAAATGATTGATTAATAAAGGATGATATTAATCTAAGTGTTTTTCTACACTTGCTATTAAGCAGTAGTTTGATATTATATATTCATCCTCAGTTTTGGATTGTTTGTCATAATTTTTAAAATAGGACAATTTTGATATAAGAACATTTCTTTGTGATTCATATTTTGTGCAGTGCAAGATAAAATGTTTTTCATCTTCTATATTTTTATTATGACATAATTTGCACCACCTTTCTTCTCTGTTAACTTGCATGTTTCTACCTCTTTCAATTTCAAGATTGTGTGCATTTAGCCTTAGTTTTGCCAAAGGTGCCCTATCTTTCAACATATTCAATTGGTCAACATAGTGTGCACGTTTATTTGAAAAACAAAAATGTCGAAAAAATGATAATTTTGATGGTTCTGTAAAATATGAATTCTGTTCTTGTAAAATTTGGTCATCAATTCGTTGTTTTATTTGTTGTTTTATTTGAGCAAGTATAGGTGTAATATGATGTATTCAAGTTCCATTTATAACTTAATTATTATTCTTAAAATGTAGAATATCTATTTTAAAGAGAAAAGGGTATTTTCTATGTCAAAAGATTGAAAAATTTCTGAGAAGGAATAGATCGGTATCTATTCGAATGCAGCATTTGTTAACTTAGTATTCTGTTATCCGGCGTGACGTAGCAGCCGGTAGTTACAGCATCCGGGCATCACTGTAGGTGACGCTTTTCCCTAGATACTCCAATCACCGCTAATGGTCAGTGGTAATACCCGAGGGTAAGTTAATTGAGATAACACTTTACATTTATTAATTAAGGTGTAAACAGTAATTAGATGGCATACAATTATTTTGATAAGCTAGACAGTGTGGCACAAGGTCGTTATAGTACCAAATTAGTGTTAATTAACAGTGATGAATGTCCATACAAGTTCCCTGCAGGTGTTTGGAAAAATAACCCATCATGTTGGCCAGATCTCCAGTTTGGAGATGTGTATTCCTATTTAATTGACTCGCCAGGTATTTAGAATTAAAAATTATTAAGCTGAGCACACCTATAGATAACTTTAATTATTTTTTTCCGGTTTTGAAGAATAAGGGTGTACCGATTTATGCAGTGAAATATTAGTATGAAAATATGAGGCATATATATGTCTCTGTGTATTAAAAGTAAGCAGAAACATAATAAACACATCCTTGAAATAACTAACAAAATATGAAAAAAAAATATATTCACGGCGATATTAATTAGAACTAAACACAGATTGATACATATGTAATATAGATTAATTGTGTAGCCAAGTTAATTTGGTTATAATTCTGTTCTTTTAAGTTTGATTTAAAAAAAAAATTAAATGTAAAGGACGCGGACCATAATAGAAGTTGTTATAAATGAAGATGAGATGACACATCTTTGGCAATAAACTTTGCACAGTGGGTGATTTCCTCCCAGGTCAGGTGTGAAAGGATAGATTTAATATTCGTTTAGTGTCCATGTAAACTTTAATTAATACACGAAGTTATAATTATGATATGTGTCAAGTTTTTAAAATGACATGAAGCTGAAGATATAGATTAAAATAAAAAGTGAATAACTTTTAAGAATGTTACAGAATATTACTTTAAATTATTAGGAATAATACTAGGTTACGTATTAAATGTTTTAAACATGTGTTTTAAAATATTTGTCAGTTATACTGAAAATTAAAAAATGTACAAAAAAATGTACAAAGCTCCTTGTATGCTTAAGGTACTATGGAACAGAATAAATTCTTTTAGCCTTCCCCTTTTTACAAAAATCTGTTATTTTTTTTGTTTCTAGTAATTTAAATTGTTTTTGCTTATACCGGTATCTTGACATATATGTGTACCATATGTAGAGTGAACTTTTTAAAAAGGTTAATATTGGAACCTATTAAATTTAAATTGAATATATGGCAGTAAATATGCCCAGCCGCAAGGACTTGTTCTTATGTTAGTCAATGTATGATTTTCAGGCATTTTTACCCGAGCAAGTATGAAATCCTATAAGAGTTTGGATGCCCACAACTATTTTCAGTCAGGATGGGTTCAGACAGTTTACAGCTATAAGCCTGCCACCATTGCATACACTATACTGAAAGCAGATGTTAGGCCGTCATAAAGACTGAACGAGGAACCTCATCACCCATGGGTTGCCCTTTCTGCAGATGGTTCAGTAGCCGTGGCTCACTGCAATTGCATGGCAGGGTAGGTTTTAAAATCGTATTGAAATCATTTATATTTATTATGCATACAGGTTACTTTGAAGGTTGTTCTCTTTTCTTTTTTTTTTGATTTGCTTACGACTGTTGCAAATTTTGTGTATGATAATGTAAAGACAGGAAAAAAGTAATGGAAAAAAGGTCGCAATATTTTTTTTATGTATAAAACTTGTCATAATAGTCTGTACACATATATCTCTAGATAGCAAAACAAAAATCCTATTTTTTTTAGGCTTGCAGAATCATGTTCCCATATTGCAGCCCTTCTCTTCAAAGTAGAAGCCGCTGTGAGACTGGGATATACCACTAAACTTTGCACTGAGCTACCATGCAAGTGGAATGCTGATTTCGTTAAAAAGGTACAGCCTGCGCCCGTAAAAGACATTCAATTCTATAAAACCAGCTGTATAAACAAAGCAAAGAAGGTAAAAGTTCGACATTTGTCATCAACCCAACAAGAACAACAGACTCTTCTTCAAACTTTGCATGCTTGTAACAGCAAACCTGTGGTTCTAAGTACATTTGACAACTTCTCTGACAAATTTCACTGGAAAAAAACTGTTTCCTCAGATCCGATTGTACCACAATGTCTTAGATCTCTGTACAAGGCAGAGTATGCAGACTTCACAAAAATAGATTTAAGCAGAAAATGCTCCGAAATTAATGATAGATACAGCATGAATAAAGAGACAATCATGTATATCTACGATGTTACTCAAAAACAGAGCTCATCTTTAACATGGCATGAACAACGCATTGGTCGAATAACATCTTCAGTAGTGTACAGTGTTTTACATACAGATTTCAACAATCCAGCGCCATCACTACTTAAAACTTTGTGTAACCCCAGTTCAAAATCACTTGATCATGTACCTGCAATTCATTGGGGTAAAGAAAATGAAAAAGTTGCGCTGCATCAGTACAGTGCAACCATGAAGACACAACATCAACATTTTAATATGAGTTCTGCAGGCTTCCTAATTTCTAAAGAAACCCCTTTTATTGGTGCTAGTGCTGACTCTGTAGCCAGCTGTTCCTGTCACGGAAATAGAGTTATAGAGGTCAAATGTCCGTTCAGTCACAAGGAATCGACATTACAGGAGTATGTAAAAGACCCTTCATCCTGCATTGTGGCTAATGGCAGAGAGGTGAAGACTACACACAAATATTACTATCAAATCCAGCTTCATATGTACGTGCATGATGTAAATTTATGTGACTTGGTAATTTATACATCAAAGGTAACAGCGATATTTTATATTTTACGCAATGACGTCTTCATTAAAGATATGATAACAAAACTGAAAGATTTTCACATTCGTCATGTGATGACAGAATTATTGACGAGACAATTGGAAAACAAGATTAAACAAGTACCTTTGAGAAATGATAAATTGTATTGCTACTGCCGATCAAAGGATGATGGAAAGGAGAATATGATTGGTTGTGACAACCCACAATGTAAAACTCAGTGGTATCATCTTAAATGTTTAAAAATGAAAAGAATACCAAAAGGACAATGGTTATGTAAAGACTGTAAAAACATTCCCGTTTCTAGCTCTTAATAAATACTTTTGCATGTGGACCTGTCACCATCAGAGACGTATATAACAGTGTTCAACTTTTGTAGTTATTTATTGTTATAATTTTGTTTTTGGAGACCATTACAGCAAATTTCCTAATGCATGTAAAGGAAAACTTTGTTGGCTTGTTTGCTTTGTTTGTATAATTGTTGACACAAAGGCATAGTTAAACTTGTATATATAATATTTGAATTTAATTGGGTGTTATCATAATGATTGTACAATATAAAAACAAAGCAAGCAAGTTAACTTAAGTCTTGCTCTACATGCTGTAGGAAATTAGCTGTAAATGTTGAACTCAACAACAGTCAGATATTGATCATAAGTGCATGCATATATGTAACCTAGAACTACATATATTTTTTATTTACTATGTATATACAGTCAATATTTGAAAATAATAAACATTTATCATTCAGCCACTATAAAAAGGATGTTCTAAATTAGAAGTATTGTCAATCACTTTCTTCATTGTAGACAATTCCTTCCCCCATGTTGGTTAATGATCCGCAAATGCGGACGAGTTTGTCTATTCGAGCTTGCTTCTTGGTGGATGCCTCATCGGTGGTTGATTTAAGCATATTGATTGGTATAGTCCCTTGTAGAATTTTGTACCGGTTTTTCATCAAACCGATCACTCTCTCAATATGAATTCTGATGCTGCTAATTTTACGCGATGTTTCAACCTCCTCTGCAGATAACTGTGATTTTCCCTTTGTAAAAGCCGGAATTATAAGTTCTGCAGAGCATACACTGGCAAAGTCGTCTTGAAGAGTAAAGCCTCTATCTGCAAGAATTTGATCACCTGGGTGATGATATATTGAACTTATAAACCCAGATGACCTCACAATTTCGGTGTCTGACACTCTACCGCCCCATACTTCAGATAAAAATGTTATTGAACCTAAAGGGCTACAGCCAATCAAAACTTTAACAGTACTGTGCTTTTTATAGTTGGAGTAGCATTTTGCTCTGGCGTTTAATTTTTTTGGTCTATCTATAAATATTTCAAAACAGTCTATTATACATGTTAGTCGAGGGTATTTGACCTTGAAAACACTTGGTAAGGTACGTTTCATTGTTTCACGATCAGGCCAGTGTATCAGAAAGTCAAGCTTTGTACTCATTAGGTCAATCCACCTCCAGAACATGTCATGAAGAGTAGAAGAAGGAATTCCACATTGGTCTGCAATATACTCAAACGGCATATCTAACTTTAATTTAACTAATGTCACAAAGAATTGATCACGCAATGCCAATTTACTTGCTAGAGGCGTTCTTGTCATAAATGTCTGTAAAAATGTAAATACGGACAGGAAAACATCCCACTTCAAACCAGTATAAAAATTGGATTTGACGTCATTGTTTTCAATGATAGAGGAAGAAAGTCTAAGCGTTGTTATCTGAGAAGAGAGTTTATCATTTTCCTGTATCAGACGGTCACGTTCTGATCGTAAGTTGTCCATTTCACTATAAATCATTTCCCGTTCAGATGAGGTAACGGGTCTGTGTGTGGCAGACGTGCCCCTAGCAGGTGATTCCATGAAAGCATTATTAAGATACGGCATAGGTGATAACGGTGAAGTTGCTATATTTTCCTTCTTTTGTCTTAAAGGTGAACATGGTGTTGCTTCATACATAATACATGATTCAGGGGTTGGAAGATTTTGGTCAAATTTCACCCTTTTCACTGCTAAATCTGGTGATGTGAAGTGGATTTTCCTTTTAGCTACGTTTTCATAACGCTCTATTTTTTTCTGTTGAACTGTCTTTGTATTGGTTACAGCAAAGGAGAACACAGAAGGCACATAGTCAGGGTGATCGTGATCTTCATTTGGTTTACCTGAAATATTATATTTACTCAATTCAGTTAATGGGAAAAAAATGCTAAGAGGTTAGATAGTCTAGATATATATTTAAATACATGTACTATACAAATAGTTCAAATCGAGAGGTTTATTTATTTGAATTTGTTTTGATTTTAAACAGCGTATTTTAATGACCAATAAATTCAAAGTAACATCTAAAATTCGGGTTTCACTTGTCTTAATGCAAACACAATACTTATTTATGTTAATGTGGTCAGAATCACCTTCCTGTTAATTAGTTTCCATTCAAGATAAACAGTTCATATGTTATCAGACTGATCAACTTGTTAGCACCTTATAAAAACAGCTTGATTCCGTAAATTTTATCTTTGCCAGATGACCACATCTACCTGTTATCTTTGATGTTTATAATTTTAATATCGCAATTAATTTCAACAGGATCTTTAACGATTTCATGCGCAAAAATGACATTTAAAGACAGAGTATTGCCCCTGCTAACCTGAAGAGTGTAGGTTTCAGCTCGCGAGTTTCCAGTGAAGACATTTGTTTCAGTTAAAAAAAATTAGGTACAGAAAATTAAATCAATTCGTCTTTTTCTATTTAGTTCTTTGAGTCGCATTTTTGCTTTTCTTTAATTTATTATGCACGACATACAACTTTAAATGTATGTTCTAAAACAATATTCACGTGTGCATTGTGCTTTAATACGAACATATGGGATAAACGTCAATGATGCAACCACCTAGTGACAGAAACAACCAAGAGACATGTGCTCGACTTGACGGTAAACCAGATATATAGGTTCTCTCACGGGAGACGAAGAAAGGCAATTCTCAATTTGCCTTACATTTGTTTTCCCCTCTTTTAATCAAATTAGAAAAAACCACCGTTTCGAATGTAGAGTTCACAAGATTTAAATATGCACTGTGGAAGAACCCGCTCCCCCTTTTATTTCGTGCTCTCCGATTTCAACCCTCAAATTAAGCTTTCCAATCCAATTAAAATTAAAACCTTGCTTTATAACACAGATCTATTTATCCATGTACCGGTCCGGCAACTCTCTTCATTTAATAAGAAAATATACATTTGCGTTATAAAACATGCTTGTTGTCTGCCTGGAGTCCTACCTCGAAAAGAAGAAAATAGCGGAACTCCAAGATACAAAATTCCTGCATCACGTGATTTTTGCCACGTGGAGCTTACACAAGAATGAATACCGAACATGGAAAGTGAAACTACAATTGTAAAACATAAAGTCCGAAGGCACATGGATGAACATGATTTTTGTTAGGCAAAGGGTGCGGGGGTAATCTTCTCTATGTTCATAATATATATGAAATATTTGCCACAGCCCCTTGTCTGTTCTATAAATTCTTACCCCAAGTTTTCTATCTGTTGGCGAGACAGCCTCCCAGCAATAACAGAATATGTCTGAAAGAATTATGCACTCGGCTACCTTGTTTTCTTCTATTCGTTTTTAAAACGTCTTGGTTTCTTCAATTTGAATAATAGAAAACAAAACTATATGTCAAACGAAAACTGGATAAAGTGAGTTAAAATTACTGCTTCACTGCTTATTCCAGAGTTCGAACCCTACACGTGGTAGCTTGGTTCGACTCCAATCTTAATTGACTAGGATTGACAGTTTCGTTGCCGAAGGTCAGTAGTTCTCTCCGGGCGTCCCAGCTGTCTACACTAAAAAAACGCCGGGCGCCATAAAATAGCAAATAATGATGAAAGTGGCATTACAGACCAACAAAGAATACATCAATCATTGTACATTTACTTTATTATGCATGACATAAAACTTTAAATTCATGTTCTAAAACAATATTTACATGTGCATTGTTCTTCAATATGAACATATTTAAGGGATAAACGTCAATGATACAGCTACCTAGTGACAGAAACAACCAAGAGACATGTGCTTGATTTGACGTTACCGTAAACCAGATATAAGCGAGATTCTCTCATAGGGAAAAGGAAGAGATACCATTCACAATTTGCCTTACATTTGTTTTCACCTCTTTTAATTAATTAAAAAAAAAAACATTTCGAAAGTAGAGTTCATAAGATAAAAATATTTCCTGTGGAAGAACCCGTCAATATTACTAATGTGGCAACCTTTTGCTTAAATCTTATAATAAGTTAATCTTGTCATAGTTATTCAAGTTCCATTATTATCTTAAAGTCGGCACCTTATAATGTAGAATATCTATTTTAAATAGAAAAGGGTATTTTTTATGTCAAAAGATTGCAAAATTTCTGAGAATAAATAGAGCTGTCCCTATTCGAATGCAGGATTCGTTAACTTAGTAGACTAGTCTTCAACAAACAATACTTTGAACCACTGACAGGGTCATATTCTCAAGCGCCTGTGCCTGGTATTTATGACCAGTGTGTCAACACGGAAATATTATTTTGTTTTTAATAATCTTGCATTTGCATTCAGTATAATTTACCACAATATCTATCATGTAAGGATCTGCCAGCTCACTTTTTTACAAGAATAATATAGATTACAAAAATTCTTCCGTCATTTGTTTCTGTTTTGTATGGAAAACAAATTTCCCCAACACATGAAACATATCACAATATTTCCAGGTTATGTCTGTAGTATAACCATAAAATTCGATCTTCTTCCTCCTTCTGTCTGTTCTAAAATTATATTAAATAAACAGGGAAGGTATGTTTTTTTTGTACAAATTGTTAAATTCTTCGAAATAATAAAATTTACAATCCCCTTTTTCACACAAGATAAGCATTGCCTTAGTTGTATTTTAAACACCTTTTCAGTTTTCATGCTATTCAACTTTTTTTTTGTTTGACTGTCCAACTGTTTAATTCGCGAAATAATGTACTATGATGACAAAAGTTGAAAATGGTTGCTTTCTTCTTATTTTCTTAATCCCTTTATACTTCTCTATGTTTTTAAATTAAATATAACAAAGGAGCATATTTTGCCGATAAGTTGATCTAACCCTTCTTCTTTATTTACTACTTTTTGGATTCAATGCATTTTAGTGCATGAAACGTAGAAAACAGCTGATCATGACGGTCATCAATGGGTCTTAACACAGTGGGAAAAGCTCACATGCGGGGTCAGGCTTTCGCTAGCCCATGCACAAAAATGTATACTAATTCAGAGAAAATTAAACCCCGAAACGTATAAATGAACAAAAAAAAAAATATAAAAAAACGTAAAAGCAAACAAGACTAACAAACGCCAGGGGTAACTGACGTTGGACAACCCGAAATAAGTCGAAGTTAAGCATGTTTCGTGAGAATTCGACCCTCCACTTATACATGTTATACCTCTAGTCTATATAGAATAAACAAACACCCAGCAATACGCACAATAAAACTCTTGTGACTGAAAACTGCATGCCTGTTGAGATCAAAAGCTATCTAACAGGTTTTTATTGAGTAGGTTAGATGATCCCTTCTAGATATCATATTTTTCATTTAAAACTGAAAAGAGATGTGAGATTTACGTCTTTAAAACCGAAAACAAGATTATGTTAAATGACATATTTTATTTTCAACGGTTTTTTTTTAATTTTAGAGTTATCGCACTTTAGCCATTAGAACGTTTCTCTCTCAAAAGGACTAATACAAATATGTCATGGACATAGTGAGGGGTGTTTTCAACCATTTTCTTTAAGAATGTTAAAATGTCAGATGAATAAAAGGAGATATTGGGTCAATATTGAGACAATGAGACACCAACCTGACGATAAAAACAATAATAAAAGTTAACATTTCATTATTGCCTGTAAAGTTATAAGACCTGTAGGAATGTTGTAAGATGTCACTGAAATTCCGTTTATTTGACAGAACTTTTGTCCTGGAATATCTCCTTCGTTAGTTTTATTGTCTAAAATGTTGTGTCTGTGTGACTCTCCCAACTTCTCCATCGGAATCAAGTCGACATTCCGATAGGACATTGTTGCTTATTTATACATTCCGTTAAGCCATGTAAAAGTTCCCTCTGCTACAGTTTTACTAACAGATATAGAAGTTAATGTATTCATATATAAATCAATACCTCATTGACCGTATTTTGACATATAGAGGTCTTTTGATTATTGTGTGTCGTTGGGTTACTGTCCAATTGACGTTTACCTCAAATCTTCTTTTATTTACTTGTGTTATCGCATCATGAAACTTTTATTGGGTTCCTTAACAGTAATATATCCACGAAAAACACTAATATTTATAATATATTGTATTGTCCAGTTGTTTTTGTTATTTCTTTGGTCCTAATATGATTTTAATGTAGGACTTTGTTCTTTTATATGTGTACATGTGGGGTTAGCCTTGACATTTATTTCAATAACTACATGGATTCTTCTTTCTATCTTGTTTATAGTTGTTTCAAAGCTTTTTTTTTTGCTTTTTTTTTTTTTAAATAATAGTGATTTGGCTTGAGAACTGTTTTCATGCGAGCGCCAGTGAGTCTCGTGATTGAAGACGACAAGCGAGTCGAACGTACCAAATTATAAGTCTGTTATGAGGGTAGTAATGAGGGTACCTCCATGACGTATAACGGTAAAAATTCTTGCCAAATGACGTTAACTGTTATTCTTAGTGCATGACAAAAAAATGTACACTTTCTTCTAGACGATAAAAAAAAATCAGCTGAATTTGACGACTAACGCTATTTGTTCTCCAAAAATAACAGCAACGATAATTATTTGAGACATCTGGCGAATCACGATAAGGATATTTTGACGAATCACGGTAAAATTTTAACCAATTTGACGCTAACGGTAGCCGAAAATAACCGTTTGACGCCTGACGGTAAAGGGCATTACCACCCTCTGTTATCAGTATGTATACTACTATAATATGCCATGATATTACCACAATCTGGGCAATTTTGTTTAAAATCTGCTCAAATCGACTGTACTATACATAGTTCAGTGCTTTTTCAAAACTAATTTAAATTGTTCTTTTTTATTTTATCATATACTCATAGATATTTCCGAAGATTGTCAATATACACATGAATGAATTAAAACGAAAAAAAACCCAAGTAACCTTAAACTTTATTTCTTTCATTTGAGGGGTCAGGTTGCTGCCTACTTTCCCGCCTTTTCTTCCCTTTTTAACAGGTTTCTGGAGGAAACCAGTGTTGGCACTAGGACTTGCTGGTATGTTAATTTTATAAACGGCATGCAGATAAAAAAAAGGGGGCACCGGTTATCATTCTATTGTAATACTGTACATATAGATTATAAAATCGGTCGGTCATTAAACTCTAGGCGACCTACATTGTATAAAAATAAGCTGTGGACCACATGCTTTTATCTGAGGCCTATTTTTTCTGCTATCATATTATAACCTTCCGCTCGACCTTTGATTAAACATAGAGATCATTCAGTAAAATTCGCCTTGGACTCACGACTTTGAACGGCGGAGATATATACAACAAACCTAGACCTGTTCTTTTAAAGAAGATAGTACTTAGTACTGTTGTATCACTAACTTAGAGTACTAAAAACGTAACTATATAATTTATATAAACATAATTTTACGGCTTCAGATCCTGAAATCTTGGATTCAAAATTGAATATAAAACAATTGATTACTTTGTGCAAGAAGTCTTTATAATCTGTGTTATTTTGAGATATACGTAGGGAGAATTACGTTCTTCAAATTATGAAAAATAACTATTAGTTACCGTGCTAGCTTTTAAAACAATGATGGTTAAAATTTTCTATTTCGATAATTTCGTACAAATTTTGTTAACCTCTTTTAAAAAGATTTTCTAAAACTGCAATACTATATCAAAAGTGGTCCATGTATAATGCTCTGAAATGGACATTAGGGAATATAAACTTTATGTCAATGATTGTGTTGGATTAAAAAAAACGATGAATTATATAGTGAAAAGGGAACTGTCTAACCTTCATATCAGGCAAATGGGATGACACAATTTTGGGGAGTATGATCTAGTGGTAAAAGAAGTGGGGATGTTAGATATAGGAGGTAAAACGTGGGTATATGAGATAGAGGGTGTAAAAAGTGGGCATGTGAGATATAAGGGTTAAGGAGTGGGTATTTGGGATATAGAGGTGGTAAAAAATAGAATATAAGAAAACGCAATCTTGGAAAAATTTACTTCATACTTTATGTAACCTACTTCATATAAGTTCAACCATGTATTTTGTTACTATAATGGTCCCTAGTCTTAATATCACCTCAATATCATATCCCTAAATGACCGTTAGTATTGCTCTTTAATGCTGAACTCTCCATTACTCCATACTATTGCGGATCCATTATTTTGAAAAAGGGATGGGGGCACCTGTCAAGCCGGGAACGTTTAGATTGATACCTGTTAACAATCTATGCGTTTATTGAACTGGTATAGATATATAAAGCTCTATAACTAGACGGTCCCCTGTGTCCCCTAGTTCCGCCACTGCGGTAATATTATCCAACCGCCATGTTGTATACTATAATGATCACATAATCTTCCCCCTTTTTCAATTCTGTTCTATTTACTTTGACAGGGTTCACAAAAGATTGAAAGTTAAGGGTGGAAAAGACATCACGCATTAAAATCGGTCAGATATTGGCAAATGGAAAGGACACCAATCTTGTATTTGCGACTAACTAATAAGTGCGAGTTTTTAATTTCACACTTTGGTTAAGATTAGACTGAGAAGGCGGTTATGATCATTTCTAACTTTATTTCTCTTACTAAGGTTAAAAAAACAGAAAATGAAAATAACACGTTATAGTTAAATTTACCTCAGAACCCCTCAATTAAAAATTTTCTTAGAAAAAAAACCAAAAAGAAAGCCATGCAGGAACGTTTCAATAAATGCCGGGCTATACGACCAAAAGGTACATTTAAAGAACATTAAAAAAACACTTACAAGGCTGAGAGAGTTGGAATCTCAGATTTCAAAAAAATCGTATTTCATTAACGGAAAACTTTAGACATATGTAAAAATATGGAGATGGGGTATAACACCAAGTGAGACAACTAGCCAGCCAAATTCAAACAAAGTGGATGTAACAATAATTAATCACCTTGCAGCCTTCAATAAAATAATTTGTAAAGAATCACTCTGATTAAAAAAAATCTCTGAAACTGACATTATTAAGATGCTTGATTACTTGATTGACAACATATATTTGTTACGTTTAGAGGAAGTATATATCAACAAACTGTCGACAATCCAATGGGAACCAATAGTGCCGCTCTTCTTGTCGACTTTTTCCTTTATTCTTATGAGGTTGACTTCATACAGGAACTTTGTAGGAAGAAAAAAAAGAAGTTAGCAATATCCTTTACATTAGAATGCATCGAATATATAGGTAAAGGTAAATTCTATGACTAGCTTGCTTGCTAGCAGAACCGTGAAGTCATCATTAGGTTAGGCACACTAACCTCCTTTAAGAGTATACTAGTCCAACAGATAACCAATCTATCTGTCTTTAGGAGTATACCTAACTTAATAATGATTGCACGGTTCAGCTAACAAGCAAGCTAGCCGAAGATATTATCTTTACTTACACAGTCAATGCATTTTGCTGTAATCTTACTTCCGCTATATAAATGATGTTCTCTCAGTAAATAATTCAAAGTTTGGTGACTATGTTGAATGCATCTATCCTATCGAACTAGAGATAAAGGATATATCAGATACAGTCGGTTTATATCTTGACTTACATCTAAAAATTGACAATGAGGGTTGGTTAAAAAAAACACTTTACGACAAAAGAGATGATATCAGCTTCCCAATTATGAAATTTTCGTTTCTGTGCAGTAACAACATTTCAGCAGCGTCTGCATACGGAGTATATATCTCCCAATTGATACGATATTCCCGGGTTTGTATTTCCTATTATGATTTCCTTGACAGAGCGGGGTTGTTGCTTACAAGGAAGCTATTAAACCAAGAGTTCAAAATGATGTAGTTAAAATCGCCCCTTTCGTAAATTTTACGGACGCTATCACGAGTTGGTTGACCGTTATATGGTTAACCTTTTCACGGATGATATCGGATATATGCTCTTTATGTCGCAACTACAATCCTGTTTCATTGGGGGGGGGGGGGGGGGGGGTCATGTTGCTTAGTCTTTAGTTTTCTATGTTGTGTCTAGTGTACTATTATTTATCTGTTTGTCTTTTTTTTCAGCCATGGCGTTGTCAGTTTATTATCGATCTATGAGTTTGAATGAATTTCCCTTCGATATCTTTCGCCCCTCCTGTGTTCTATGTTACTATCAGTATGATAGAGTTTACAATAGAATGTAAACTAAGGGTGAAGCAGAGATTTCAAGAAATCCTGGATTAAAATCGGTCAAAAATTGGAAAAATTGAAAGGGCACCAATCTTATATTTGCAACTTATATGCTAACAACTATAAGAAGAGTATTTGCTTTCACACTTTGGTTAAGATTAAACTAAGACGGTGGATATGATATTTAACATTTGACGTTATTTACAGGAAATTCTTAATATCTTACTATCTAAAGGTTAAAGAACTAAAAATGAAAATCACACTTTATAGTGGATAAAGTTGGTGCACTTGAACCACTCTCTGAATTTACCTTCATCAGGACGCTTAAAACAAAATCCTAATAAAAATGTTTCGCTCGTTGGTTGAGAATACCAATGAGAAAATATATCCATGCACCACAAGTCAAACAAAACAGATGTAAGCATTTATTGGTAACAGTATACGTATATATAGAAGAAAAGGTCCGTTGCAATTGGCTTAACTCAAAAGATCGGTTCGAGGCGCAACCACAAGTTTAAAATTAACAGACACAAAGCAAACACTAACAAGAGTACTCGCTTTCTCAAAGTTAGTGCAAAGATTACTACCACTAATAATTAAATGTATGGTATAAATTTTGTCAGTGGCCAAGAACTGACTACTGTGCTATAAATACCATTAAAGACAAACAATCCACAATTGACAGAGCTTATGTTATTCTATTCTATTCTATTCTATTCTATTCTATTCTTATAATAACACTTATAAATTTTGAATGCGTAGCGCTTTTCAGGATTTACATTCATCAGAAACTTCTTTTACAGCAAAAACAGGTTACTGCCCACCTTCAATGAGCTAAAAGGTTTTATTTTCATATATTGTTTTTCTGTTGGCTTATAGACGTAAATTCGTTTTTTTTTCACGTGAACACACCCGGTGATATTTAGAAACTTCTTAAACGAGTCTGCTATTTATATCTTTTATTTTGCGCATAACAACTATTTCTGTCGTGAAAGAGACCAAGATTAACCTTTCTACAAATGTACAGAGTCAGCTTAATGTCAGGTATTTTTGGTGCTTGGTGAGATTTTGTAACGGAAAAACAATGGGGACTGACAGAGGTCCGGCTGACCATGATTGAAAAACCTAAACTCGTATATTGATTTCTTCAAAATTCTCTACCAATATATACGTAACTTTCTGGAAAAACTCATCATCGATTATGCATATTTGCCAGATATCAAGCAGTCAAATGATTACCCATGATAAGTTCATGATAATAAGATGTTTAAAACAACATGATTCGTTCATAATAAGAAGAAGTTAATGACATGATTCGTTAATAATACCTAGATGTTAACGACATAATTCGTTCATAATAATTAGATGTTCACGACATGATTCATTCATAATAATTAGACGTTAAAACGACATGATTCGTTCATAATAATTAGATGTTAACGACAAGATTCGTTCATGATAATTAAATGTTAACGACAGGATTCGTTCATAATAATTAAATGTTAACGAAATGATTCGTTCATAATAATTAGATGTTATAACGACACGATTCGTTCATAATAATTAGATGTTAACGACATGATTCGTTCATGATAATTAAATGTTAACGACATGATTCGTTCATAATAATTAGATGTTCACGATATGATTCGTTCATAATAATTAGATGTTAAAACGACATGATTCGTTCATAATAATTAGATTTTAACGACAGGATTCGTTCATGATAATTAGATGTTAAAAATAGGATTCGTTCATAATAATTAAATGTTCACGACATGATTCTTTCATAATAATTAGATGTTAACGCTGTGATTCGTTCATAATAATTAGATGTAAAAACGACACGATTCGTTCATAATAATTAGATGTTAACGACAGGATTCGTTCATAATAATTAGATGTTCCCGACATGATTTTTTCATGATAATAATATGTTAACGACATGATTCGTTCATAATAATTCTGATGTTAATGGCGTGATTTGTTCCTAATAATTATATGTTCACGAAATGATCCATTCATAATAGTTAGATTAAACGATATATACGCATTTGTTTTTACATACAACTTAAAATAGTAGTTTAATTTGGCGTGAATACATCTTACAAAGTCTATATATATCCGAATTATTTTTGCAAAGAATTCCACTCGTCCGTGCAAGGGGACGTCTTACTTAAGCTTGAAGAGAGGTCAAAGTGTTTTTTTTCTGTCTTCTAGAATTAACTTCAGAGACCTACATTTCATTTGTTCTGCTCTTGAACATGCATCAAATATTTGCTACTGGACATAAAGCAAAAATCAATCCATCCTTTGATTTTTACATGATTTTCGTTCTTATTGTTGATAAATTGAGTTTTGCTACATCTAAACTGTACATTTTCTCGTCTTGAACATGCATCAAATAATTTCCTCAGAACATAAAGCAAACCTCAATCGATCCTTTGATTGATACACGATGTTTGCTCTTATTGGTGATAAATTGAGTATTACTAAAAATAAATATCAATTTTTGTACGTGGTCTTGTCTTGAACATGCATGAACTATTTGCCACTGGACGTAAAGCAAATAACAATCAATCAATCTAGATGGTTTTGTATTCTTATTGTTGATAAACTTAGTTTCATTACATGTAAAAGTTAATATACTGTATTTGTTCTCGGCTTGAACATGCATGAAATAGTTGCCACTGGAACAAAATAAAATACTTATTATTGATAAATGGAGTTTCGCTACATGAAAACATAAATTACTGTATATTTGCCAATGGACATAATGCAAACATCAAGCCATTCTTTGATTTTTACAAGATGTTCGTTTTTATTGTTGATAAATTGAGTTTCGCTAAATGTAAACATCAGTTACCTGCTCTTGTTCTAGTCTTAAACATGCATAAAATACTTGCCACTGGACAGCAACAACAATCGATCACTCCTATGATTGTTACAAGATGTTCATTCTTATTGTCGATAAATTGAGATTCACTGAATGTAAACATCAATAAGTCGGCCTCATATCTTGACTTACATCTAGAAATGGACAATGAGGGTCGGTTGAAAACAAAACTTTACGACAAAAGAGATGATTTCAGCTTTGCAATTGTGAACTTTCCATTTCTAAGTAGCAACATTCCAGCAGCACCTGCATACGGGGTATATATCTCCCAACTGATACGATATTCCCGTGCTTGCATTTCCTATCATGACTTTCTTGATAGAGGGTTGCTGCTCACAAGGAAGCTATTAAACCAAGAGTTCCAAATGGTGAAGTTGAAATCATCCCTTCGTAAATTTTACGGACGCCATCACGAGTTGGTTGACCGTTATGGAATAACCGTTTCACAAATGATATCGGATATGTTCCTTACGTCGTAACTACAATCCCCTCCCCTTTCATGAATGTGACCTACCGAATTAGACTATTTACCGGATTTGTTATCACATAAGCAACACGACGGGTGCCACATGTGGAGCAGGATCTGCTTACCCTTCCGAAGCACCTGAGATCACCCCTAGTTTTTTGGTGGGGTTCGTGTTGTTTATTCTTTAGTTTTCTATGTTGTGTCGTGTGTGCTCTAGTTTGTTTGTCCTTTTCATTTTTAGCCATGGCGTTGTCAGTTTGTTTTAGATTTATGAGTTTGACTGTCCCTTTGGTATCTTTCGTCCCTCTTTTATTGTACTTATTTTTGTTTGAACATGCATAAACTATTTGCCACTGGACGTAAATCAAAGAAAAATCAATCAAATCCAGATGTTTATTCTTATTGTTGATAGACTTAATTTCTTGGCAAATAAACATTATTACTGTATTCCTCTCTGTTTGAAAATGTATGAACTATTTGCCCCTGGACATAAAGAAATACAAGATGTTCATTCTTATTGTCGATAAATTGAGATTCACTGAATGTAAACATCAATAAGTCGGCCTCATATCTTGACTTACATCTAGAAATGGACAATGAGGGTCGGTTGAAAACAAAACTTTACGACAAAAGAGATGATTTCAGCTTTGCAATTGTGAACTTTCCATTTCTAAGTAGCAACATTCCAGCAGCACCTGCATACGGGGTATATATCTCCCAACTGATACGATATTCCCGTGCTTGCATTTCCTATCATGACTTTCTTGATAGAGGGTTGCTGCTCACAAGGAAGCTATTAAACCAAGAGTTCCAAATGGTGAAGTTGAAATCATCCCTTCGTAAATTTTACGGACGCCATCACGAGTTGGTTGACCGTTATGGAATAACCGTTTCACAAATGATATCGGATATGTTCCTTACGTCGTAACTACAATCCCCTCCCCTTTCATGAATGTGACCTACCGAATTAGACTATTTACCGGATTTGTTATCACATAAGCAACACGACGGGTGCCACATGTGGAGCAGGATCTGCTTACCCTTCCGAAGCACCTGAGATCACCCCTAGTTTTTTGGTGGGGTTCGTGTTGTTTATTCTTTAGTTTTCTATGTTGTGTCGTGTGTGCTCTAGTTTGTTTGTCCTTTTCATTTTTAGCCATGGCGTTGTCAGTTTGTTTTAGATTTATGAGTTTGACTGTCCCTTTGGTATCTTTCGTCCCTCTTTTATTGTACTTATTTTTGTTTGAACATGCATAAACTATTTGCCACTGGACGTAAATCAAAGAAAAATCAATCAAATCCAGATGTTTATTCTTATTGTTGATAGACTTAATTTCTTGGCAAATAAACATTATTACTGTATTCCTCTCTGTTTGAAAATGTATGAACTATTTGCCCCTGGACATAAAGAAATACAAGATGTTTGTTCTTTTTGTTGACAAACAGAGATTATTAAATGCAAACATTAATAAATTAAGTTCTGTGTTTGTTCTCATCTTGAATATGCATGAAATATTCGCCACTGGACATCAATCAGACAACATCAACCAACCAACCAATCAATTAATAATTTAATTGATAAAGGATGTGTGATCTTATTGTTACTAAATTGAGCTTCACTATATGTACAAATTTAAATTTCAGTACTATTCTTTTAATTCATAGCCAGTAACAAACAGTCATGATCCTGTAATAATTTTATTGCTGTATGTCATATTTTGCCAGTCCCAAACCAAGAACCTGTAATTCAATGGATACCATTTTTTTGCTATGTATATCATATTTTTGTTTGGATATTTTTTTGTACATAAATATATGGCCATTAGTTTTTCTTGTTTGAGTTGTTAAACATTTTTCGTTTGTCAACTTTTAATAGCATGCTGTGGCTATATGGGTTTTGATAATTAGTATTGCCGAAATCCCACAGTAACCTGAAATCGCAAACTTCTATATTATTTGTTCTCTAGATTTTGTGGCGAGTTGTCTCAATGGCAGTTTGTGTTTTTATCATCAATTTTTTTAATTTATCCTTCGTTTATATCATTCTTTGCTATGGTATTCTATGTTGCACACAGTCAATCTGTTGTTAAGATGTACCCATTCTTTTTCTAGTTGTTTTCAATATTATCCTTCGTTTATATCATTCTTTGCTATGGTATTCTATGTTGCACACAGTCAATCTGTTGTTAAGATGTACCCATTCTTTTTCTAGTTGTTTTCAATATTAAAATAAATATTTAATTTAGTTTTTTTTATACACTGTGTGAGAATGCCACAATACAATAATTCTTTGCTATGGTATTCTATGTTGCACACAATCAATCTGTTGTTAAGATGTACCCATTCTTTTTCTAGTTGTTTTCAATATTATCCTTCGTTTATATCATTCTTTGCTATGGTATTCTATGTTGCACACAACCAATCTGTTGTTAAGATGTACCCAACCTTTTTCTAGTTGTTTTCAATATTAAAATAAATATTTAATTTAGTTTTTGTTATACACTGTGTGAGAATGCCACAATACACAAATTGAAGTTGTTGACATTTTAAACCAAAAAAAGTCAGGAAGCAAAGACAACCGTAAAGTTGTTGACATTAAGAATAAAAAAGTGTGATAATGAAGCAACAACATAAGGGCTGTCGATATTATTAATAAAAAAGTGTGAGGATAAAATGACGATCTAAGAGCTGTCGATATTATTAATAAAAAAGTGTGAGGATAAAATGACGATCTAAGGGCTGTCGATATTATTAATAAAAAAGTGTGAGGATAAAATGACGATCTAAGGGCTGTCGATATTATTAATAAAAAAGTGTGAGGATAAAATGACGATCTAAGGGCTGTCTATGGAACGCCGTAGCTGCCTTATGTGTACTTGTTTTTAGATACGCTTATACTTTTCAATATATGCACATAGTTTTTCTATATATGCACATACTTTTTCTCTATATGCACATAGTTTACTTTATATGCACATAGTTTACTTTATATGCACATAGTTTTTCTATATATGCACATAGTTTTTCTATATATGCACATAGTTTTACTATATATGCACATACTTTTTCTCTATACGCACATACTTGTTCTCTATATGCACATAGTTTACTTTATATGCACATAGTTTTTCTCTATATGCACATCTGTTACTTATTCGTTTTTAATGCGCGGAGTATACGGTTGCACTTTGAATTAAATCGTTTTTCAATTGTGTTCATGTCTCTGGTGGTAACAATGTGTTCTTACAGATGAAATGACCCTATAAGCGCGATTGCAACCGTTCCAGTGCTCGGTTAATACCCTGTTACTTATTCACTTATAAAACGTTTGTTGTACGTTTCACCTTTTAAAAAAAAAAATCAATTGTGCCCATGTCTCTTGGTGTAACAATGTGTTCTTAGAGATGAAATGACCCTATTAGCGCGCATGTACCCGTTCCAGCGCTCGGTTGACACCCTGTTATCTATTCGTTACCTATTCACTTATAATACGTTTGTTGTACGTTGTACCTTTTAGAAAAGGATTTTCATTTGTGTTCATGTCTCTGGTGGTAACAATGTGATCTTAGAGATTGAATGACCCTATTAGCGCGTATGTACCCGTTCCAGCGCTCGGTTAATACCCTGTTACCTATTTGTTACCTATTCACTTATAATACGTTTGTTGTACATTGCACCTTTTAGAAAAGGATTTTCAATTATGTCCATGTCTCAGGTGGTAACAATGTGTTCTTAGAGATGAAATAACCCTATTACTGCGTATGTACCCGTTCCAGCGCTCGGTTAATACCCTGTTACCTATTCGTTACTTATTCGCTTATAATACGTTTGTAATACTTTTTATGTGTAGTGTAGTATGTTCAGACTTATTTTTGTTTGTACGTTTTGGATGATTTTGTTTAAATATTCCATGTGTAATGGCAGTGTAAACATTCAGCGTTTGAATTTATTAGAATAGTAAATTTAACATTTAAGAGAAAGCTGTACTTGTCACAAAGCTGCCACCAAAAAATAGGGACATTGCTTTAATCTACAATTTTCTATGACAATGATAAATGTTCATTAAGAAGAGCAAATTTTTATCTTTTATTCATCATATTTGATTTTCAACCATATTTGTCAGGGTTCTCCAAGGAAAATATGTGCAAAAGCAGAAACATGTAAATACTTTAATTTTATATAACAGGTAACAGGTTATTTACCGAGCGCTGGAACGGGTACATGCGTGCTAATAGGGTCATTTCATCTCTTAGAAAACATTATTACCACCAGAGATATGAACTTAATTGAAAATCCTTTTCTAAAAGGTTCTACGTACAACAAACGTATTATAAGTGAATAGGTAACAGGGTATTAACCGAGCGCTGGAACGGGTACATGCGCGTTAATAGGGTAATTTCATTTTTTAAAACACATTGTTACCATTAAAGACACGGACACAATTGAAAATCCTTTTCTAAAAGGTGCAACGTACAACAAACGCATTATCAGTGAATAGGTAACGAATAGGTAACAGGTTAATTACCGAGCGCTGGAACGGGTACATGCGCGCTAATATGGTCATTTCATCTCTAAGAACACATTGTTACACCAAGAGACATGGGCACAATTGATTTTTTTTAAAAGGTGCAACGTACAACAAACGTATTATAAGTGAATAAGTAACAGGGTATTAACCGAGCACTGGAACGGTTGCAATCGCGCTTATAGGGTCATTTCATCTGTAAGAACACATTGTTACCACCAGAGACATGAACACAATTGAAAAACGATTTAATTCAAAGTGCAACCGTATACTCCGCGCATTAAAAACGAATAAGTAACAGATGTGCATATAGAGAAAAACTATGTGCATATAAAGTAAACTATGTGCATATAGAGAACAAGTATGTGCGTATAGAGAAAAAGTATGTGCATATATAGTAAAACTATGTGCATATATAGAAAAAATATGTGCATATATAGAAAAACTATGTGCATATAAAGTAAACTATGTGCATATAAAGTAAACTACGTGCATATAGAGAAAAAGTATGTGCATATATAGAAAAACTATGTGCATATATTGAAAAGTATAAGCGTATCTAAAAACAAGTACACATAAGGCAGCTACGGCGTTCCATAGCTGTCGATATTATTAATAAAAAAGTGTGAGGATAAAATGACGATCTAAGGGCTGTCGATATTATTAATAAAAAAGTGTGAGGATAAAATGACGATCTAAGGGCTGTCGATATTATTAATAAAAAAGTGTGAGGATAAAATGACGATCTAAGGGCTGTCGATATTATTAATAAAAAAGTGTGAGGATAAAATGACGATCTAAGAGCAGTTGTCAGTAAAAATAAAACACATGTGACGCTGTAAAGATGACCTAAGAGTTGTTGATGTTATAAAAAAAAAAAAAAGTAAAATCACAAAAATACTGAACTTCGAGGAAAATTCAAAACAGAATTTCCCTAATCAAACGGCATAAATAAAAAACTCAAACAAATCAAATGAATGGATAACAATTAACTTGTATTCCTGACTTGGTTCAGACATTTTCTTAGGTAGAAAATGGTGGATTGAACCTAGTTTTAAAGCGCTGAAACTCTCACTTGAATGACCATCGCACAAAATTCCATTATATTGACAACGATGTGTGAACAAAACAAACACAATAGGTAAAATGTCACAAATAGGGGTACAACAGCAACACAAAACACAGGGGGTGATCTCAGGTGCTCCGGAAGGGTAAGCAGATACTGCTCTAAAGTGTGATGATGCCATGACATTACCAATAACTTCTTCTTCTTTAGTTACAGAAAACCATCAACATTTTGAAGATTACATTCTGGCGCATGCCTGATTGAGGTTGCTTTTCAAATTAATATCAATTTTTCTTTATTTCTAAGCTTTACAATATTTATTGAACTTTTAATTTTTACATTTCTAATTTAATTTTTTTTTTAAATTAAGATAAAAACAATAGGTACATTTAGTTTAAGTGAGAAAAGGTTTTAAGGAGTACTTCATGGGTAGGTGTATCCTTAAAGTTGTCTGTAGAAGTTTTGTTTGAAATTTCAGGAGGTAATTTATTTCAGTCTTTGATTGTTTGGCTGAAGAATGTGAATTTAAAACTGTCTTTATTGCATTGGAGCTGTCTGAATGTTAATTGATGAGTAGATCTTGTTTTGGACTGGCTTTTTATGAGAATATCTTGAGATGGTATTGTAATTTCGTTATTTATTACTTTGTGGAACATTTGTCATCTGGTTTTAAGCCTTCGTTCTTGTAGGGTTTGCCATTTCAGATTTTGAAGCATATCAGATACACTGCTGGTATTGTGAAATCTGTTGCAAGTATATCGTGCAGCTCTTCTTTGCACTTGTTTCAGTCTGTATATGTTTTCTGATGTGTGTGGGTCCCAAACTGTACAGCAGTATTCGAGTTTTGGTCTTACTATTGCTTGATATGCTCTTTCCTTCACTAATTTTAAACTAATTTTTAGATTGCGTCTGACGAATGATAAAGATTGATTTGCTTTTGCTGCTGATTGTTGTATATGTTTGTTCCATTTGAGATCTGAAGAGATTGTAATGCCTAGATATTTAGCTGATTGGACTTGTTCTAGGATATGACCATGCATGTTGTAATAAAAGCGTATTTGTTTTTTCTTTGTTGAGACTCTTAAGATGTTACATTTGTCAGGGTGAAATGACATGAGCCAGTCTTGTTCCCATTTTATAGCTGCTTCTATGTCTTCTTGAAGCTTAAGACAACCGTTTTGGCAGGTAATAGGCCGGTAGATAATGCTGTCGTCTGCAGAGAGTCTTATTTGCTGTGTTTAATGTAGTCAGGTAAATCATTAATGTAGATAAGAAAGAGTATTGGGACTAGTACAGTGCCCTGAGGAAAACCTGATGTTACTGGAATTTTTTCAGATGTCGTGTTTTCGAGGACTGTTTGAGTTCTGTTAAATAAAAATGATTGAATCCAGTTTATTGCTTGATCGGAGATGCCGTAGTGTTTTAATTTGAAAAGTAAGCGTTTGTGTGGCACTTTGTCGATGCTTTGGCAAAATCCATGATAACTACCGGTAAGTCAGTTTGTATATTTTAATCATTGTTTTGAGCTAGTTGGTGTATAAGAGATATTACTTGAGATTCGCATGATCTATTTGCTCTAAATCTGTGTTGTAGTTCATATAGTATGTTATTTGCTTCAAGGTGTTTCATCATATTGCTAGCTAATATTTGTCCAAGTAATTTACATGAGATGCAGGTAAGTGAGATCGGTCTATAATTACCCGGATGATGCTTGTCTCCTTTTTTAAATGCTGGTGTAACGTTTGCATGGTTCCAGTCTGATGGTACTTTGCCTGTCTCAAGAGATTTGTCGAACATGATTGTAAGTACCGTATGTCTGAGGTTATTTCGATGTTTTCCTTCAGTATTTTGCCAGCGATAGTATCTGGTCATGTAGCTTAATGTGTGTTTATGTTTTTTATGAGTTTGTATACATCTTCCCGACTGATGTTAATTAGTTCCATTTTAGGGTATGTACTAGCTTCTTTCGTTGGTATTTCTGTGTTAGTTTCTGATGTAAAAGCAGATTGAAATTGCTTGTTTAATATGTTTGCTTTTTGAGAGGGGTTTGTATGTAGGATGCCTTCGCTTCTTAAAGATGCAATGACGGTGTTTTCTTTTCTTTGGCTTTTTATATAGTACAGCTTTTTGGGTTGTTTGTTGAAGCAATGCTGGTCTGGTTCTTTCATATCGATGTCAAAGATCATATTTTCAATGTATGTCCAGTATGCTGTTCTCATCGCTTTTTGAAGTTTGGTCTTTATCTCTTTGTATTTATTTTTGTAATTTGAGTCATGACTTTTTATTTTATAGAGTTTGTTTTTCTTTCTTATGAGTCTTTTCAGGTCTCTATTTACCCATGGTAATTTTGATTTAACAATCAAGAATGTGTCCCTAGTACACAGATGCCCCATCAGAACTATCATTTTCTATGTTCAGTGAACCGTGAAAAAGGGGTAAACTCTAATTTGGCATTACAATTAGAAAGATCATATCATAGGGAACATGTGTACAAAGTTTCAAGTAGATTAGACTTCAACTTCATCAAAAACTACCTCATCCAAAAACTTTAATCTGAAGACGGACGGACGGACGGACGGACAGACGGACAGACAGACAGACAGACAGACAGACAGACAGACAGACAGACAGACAGACAGACAGACAGACAGACAGACGGACGGACGGACGCACAGACCAGAAAACATAATAAATGAAGATATCAGTTGATTGACAATTTTATTTTTATAGGATGTAACTTAAACATCAAGTCAGCAATTAGACTAACAATAATCAACACAAAACAATTAACAATGGAATCATTGCTTAAACACAGTAATCATGATTAACTAAACTGATTAATGATTAAAACTAATTAAAATGTGTAATACTAATCTATAATGACAAAGCTTGATTAATGAAATTATAAATAAAATATGGCAAATATATATAAAAATAAACAAGACAATGTAATATGATTTCTTGAATTCAACAAAAATGGAAAATGAATAAGTTCAAGATTTTAGTTTAACATGAATAAAAGGAAGAATGAAGATGACTGATTAACATTTTGGTTATAAATGTTTTCTCTTAAATTATGTGTAGATCTGATTACAACAAAATAATTCTTAAACCAATTTGGCATAATGTAAGACCATTTTAAAATTTCTATTTTTTGAACTTTCCTTATTTCTTTCTATGTTAAAATTACAAATATACTTCATTGTACAACAAAAGAAATTTAAATCATTATTAAAATCTCATTTCATAATCTTATGTTAAAAAACTACATTCAAATGGAGGAGGATGTTATATTGATCAGAAAATAAACAATAATGCCCATTTAGAAGGTCTGCAAGAAAAAATGAAATCCGAGTAGAATTTCTTCAATGCATATAAATGATGGTCGTAATTCTCCAATGTTACAAATACTACTATGAAAATGGATTATATATATCATGTATCTAGAATCTTTCCTGTAAGATGCTGTTTTATTGTACAAATCTGAGGTAGTCTGATTGAGGTATATATAATGTACTGTCCTCTAATATTTATCTAAATCAAATCAATGAGGGCAACATTTTTTCAGGTTTTTCCTCACTGGAATTTGTCATTATAATGTGTATATATCTAAATTTCATTAGAGGGTCATCTGAAAGATCTTAAATTGTGCTGCATGGATACTATCTGATTAAAATTTCCGTTTCAAATTATTTAATTTTTTTACGAAAACGCTCCTGTGGTTTGCAGGAATAAAATAAACTACCTGTCTCCCAGCAGCTACAGTAGCTTTGAGATGACCCAATTAAATTGCCCAATTAAATATCTTATCTATTTTCACTAAATATATTATACTAATCTAATTAATTGCACATTAAAAAACATGTAGTAATCATTGAGCATCATTCTATTAAGGATTTCATTTTTTTCGAAAGTAACTTGGAATATTTTTCACATAGAGCTCAGTGTGGGAATGAACATATACAAGTAACCTGAGATCTATTTTTAAACTTTGGTATTCATCATTTGAATTCTTTGCCCAAATCAAATCATTTATCATATAGCTATTTCAATCTTTATATTAAAATGATTCTTTCTGGTTGAAAACATAGGTTGCAATAAAAAGCTATGTAGAAATGAACAGTTCAAAATGCATATTTAAAATTTGTGTCTTAATCTGCGTAGTTACAAATTTCAGTATGATTTGTTTTTCTTACGTTAGAAGGGTCTTTTGTAAAATTAATCCCCCTTTTTAACAAAAATGCCTTCTTCACTTCCCAATTATCCATTTTTATACAGAAAACAATGGTAATAATCAGATTGGGAAAGTGTTCTATGTGAAAGTTGCTCTAAATATGAAAAATGTATAGCACTACAAATGCAAAGCACCCGACTGTTAAAAATGCAAAAAGTGAAAATTGTTATAAAAAGTGCTCAACCAGCTGTGGTGAAATAAAAAAAGAAAAAAAGAAAAAAAAAGTTTTCCCCGTAAAATATCTGTCATATTTACATTTTATTTATGCAAATAACACACTGAACATGAAATTTAATCTGAGGTTACTAAGGGAAAATTAATTTTAATGATGGAATTTCTTTGCACATTGAGTGTTCCAGAAATCTATTACAGCTTTCCCAGAAGCACCTCAAATTCTGGCAAATAATGGCATTAAAATTCTTATAATGTTCCCTGAGATTTTAAACAATAATATTACTTACAACATACATACACAATACAACAAATTATATATATTTTCTGGCTTATTTTACAAAAATAATCTTAAAATTATCAAGAGTTATCCACCCCTGAATAATCTAACACATAATTACCTCCCCTTTCCATTTTTCTTTTTGAATAGTGCCTTAAAGTCAAAATTAAACTTAAGGGCACTTTGTTAGATGTATTGAAGGTAATAAGGTAATAACCTTTCTTCTCCAAAATTTAATTAATTCAAACCGAATGCTATGTTATATTTATCTCAAAAGTATTCTTTTAACAAAATACGTTTTTTGTAGATGTTACTCATTTGGATTTCAATAAATAATCATTCACAAAAAAACTTAAAAGTCATTAAATCAACATATAATATCATAACTCATAAGTATTTGAAGATGTAGACACATTGTATACAACAACAAAATATATAACACTAACAATGTCTGCTTGGAGAGCACTAGTTGTGTACTATTTACAAAGTTTCTATAACTGTATCTGTAAAGAATTCCCTCCTTTAAAGGAGCACTTCTTTTCAGAATAGGAAAAAAAACCCAAAAAAAAAATCTTATCATTTCATAAAATCTTCCAAATAGCAAAACTAAAAAAACATTTGTATGAAGTTTACCCTAAATAATATTCTTTAACAGTCTTTTTGTAGATTTTGAAAGATTTGATAGTTTCACAAATTAAATTTCAAATGCATGTATTACTCTTTTTCATAAAATAATAAAGCAAAAAGAAAAATCAACCTTGCACAGAACATTTATTTATGCCATAATGTACTTTTAAAGAAGCCCACCCTTCCCAAACACAAAAAATACATATAAAAGGAGTATAAATACAATACAAATTATCTCCCTTACACAATTCTACAATCTATATGACTAGTATTAACAACTTGGATGTAATGCTGCCAAAACAATATCTGGGAATGCAAATGTCAATAACAAGGTCAAATCTTTGACCTTAGACAACATTTAAATATCCATTTTTTGTCTATATATCACTAATATTTATGAAGTCTGCAAAAATCTTCAAAAAATGTCATCATGCAAAAAATGTTTTTTCACAAACAGCCATTTTGTCTTTAATTGTGAGCAGCACGAGCAATATGAAGGAAGAATTCAACTTTGTCCTTGCTGCAATGTCCACACATATTACACTTAAATGGATCTTTGTAACCATGGTAACCCATGTGCATTGTGTACATGACACAGTCTTTAAATGCGATTTCACAATAGGCACATTCGTACTTCCCATTTGGTCCACTCTTACGATTGTTCATTGCTATCATCTGTTGTGCTGCAGTGGTTAACTTGGCCAAATCCTGATGGTGGCCATTCTGCTCCAGTGACATATAAGGAAAATGTCCACTGCTGCCACCATTTTGTAACATCTTCCAGGCAAGTTCAGTTTGATGTCTCAAGGCTTGTGAAGTCTGCATTGATAGCTCTGCCTGCTCCCTATTTGCAGACGAAATAACATCTTGGCTACTAGTTATAGCTTGACTTGAAGCAACCTCATCGCCACTTTGATTTCTGGTAGAATCAGGTGACTTTCTCTCTGGTGCCTTTTCTACTTGGGACTTAACCATTCCTTCATTAAGGTACAGAAGGCTATTTTTAATTTCCTCAATATCATCATCTTTCTTGCCATTTTCATCAGCTTCATTTCTTTCATCTACATTTCTCATCTCTCCATCCATGTTGCTGGATTCATCAATCTGAAGGTCTCCTGCAGACTCATTCTCTAGAAACTCAGACTCTTCATTTTCACTTCCGTTTTCAGTATCATCATGTTTATCATGCAATTTAAGACAAAGTCTATCTAACTTGAAAGCTTTTCCCTTTCTGGACCTCTTTCTTGGGCTCTGACCATTGTTATCATTAGCAGTCGTGCTCTCTCCGCTTGAATGAGCATCACCATCTGGATTCATTTCTCTGTTGTACATTTCTTCCTGAGATAATGGACTAGATGAAAATGGATATTTACGCTTTGTAAGGTCAAGAGGGCTTTCACGTTGATGAGGTATCTTAGGTCTAGGAGCATTCATTGGTGAACCAGCTCCAAATTTATTCATCATTTGTTTAATGATATCTTCTCCTTCGGCCCGACCGATATCTTTGGGACTAGCATTTCCATTTCTGTAGTAATTAACAGGCAACTCTGGCATACTGTATCGGCCATTATTCCGATTTATCTTGGCTGGTTCAACAGGTGACGGATGTGACCAGGAATGTGGACTATATTTCTGGTCCTCGTCTTCACCATCTGTGTGTATATGAAGCTCATCGTTCAAGCTATCATCTAAGTTTCTCTCCTCCATTTTGTGCTTCATCATGCTGAGTCTACGGTTCTGTTCCTCTAGTAAAGCTTCAGAGGACAAGCCAAACATGGAAAATAAATCCTGGTTTTCAGTTGCGTGAACTTTCATTAAATGTTTATACAGTTCCTGTTTACTGCCGGTTCCATAGCAACAGAAATTGCACTTGAATGGATAATTGCTTGAATTGTCTCCATCAGGAGTTTTTGGTGCTCCCATCTTGGAGGATAAATGTTGAGGTAGCTGAGGGGAATGGATTGATGGATTCATTGACATTGGGGACGAGGTTGGAATTAGAGGTGGTGGGCGGTGGAATCCGTTTGGAAGCTGACTGAGTAATGGCCAATATGGCGACATCATAGCTCCACCCATTCCAGGTGGCATCCCATGAATGGGTGACTGAGGTAGATTAAACATGCTGTTCATATACGGATCAAATTTATCCTTTCTAGGACCTCTTGGTCCCCTTGGTGGACCTCTCTTTTGAAGTAATGACAGACCGGATGCATCAGCATCAATTCCTTGAGGTAGACTTCCATCGGAGTTCAAAACTGTGGCAGGTTTATGCTGATATTTACGGAGATGAAGTTTGAGGCTGTGGCAGTATTTTGTGGCATATGTACAATCGGCACAACGGTACTGATAAACATTAGTATGTGACTTCATGTGGCTGTTGAGCATTGACTTGTTTACGCATGAGTAGTTACATTTGTTACACTTGAATGGCTTTGAGCCAAAATGGTTGCGAAGATGATACTCCAAATGATGTTTATACTCGGTAACAAACGGGCATCGTGGACATTGTAAAACTTTGTCATCTTTAATATGAGCTCTAGCATGTGCCCAGAATTCAGTCTGAAAAATAAAATTGAAATCATATAAATAAGTTTCATTTATAGATTGATTATATGTATGATTTACTAAGCTGCAAGGTAATGCAATCCCATTCTGAGAACCTGATATTTACATTTATTTTTTTATCTTTCAGATAGAATATTGAGTCTAAGAATAAGCCATGACTTCTATAGTTACATTAATAGTAGCCTAAACAGTATTGGGTTTTCTCATTGTTGAAGGCAGTTAGCTGCATATAATTGCTCACATCCACTTCATTTTAACTTTAGTGGATAGTTGTCTCATTGGTAATCATACCAGATCTCCTTATTCTTATATGTTTCAAAAATTATCCTCATCAAACAAAAATAACTTGCTGCAACCACCTTTTACTCTGACAACATAATCTATAATTGTTAATGTTTTGGTTTTGGTTTAGGTATAGAATAGTTTGTAATTCAGATTTTACTATTGTTTTTCATGCAAATAGTACTTTTGCTACATTCATAGAATGCAATTTTTTTATTGTTCAGCATGAGCTTCAAAATCATTTCCTTAATTCAATAAAGCTAATATTTGTGTTATTAAGTCGCCTCATTTCTTTTCCAAACTTACTTTTTCGGTGGCAACAAATTCACATTGTTTACATCTGAAGACTTTAGGTCTGCCCATGTTCCTTTTGGAACCGAATCCGTCTGGTGGGTCGTCTGTGTGAAAATCTTTAATATGTCTCTTTAGTCGGCCTTCTGTTCTAGACTTATAATCACAGTGAGGACAAATATGCTCAAAATGGCAAGTCATATGATTCTCGAAATCAGCTTGGGTTCTTCCTATAAGAAAAATTAAAGCCAACCATTAGAATGAGAAGGAACATAAATGTACAATATGAATATTCAATAAAATAATTAAATGTGATTTAAGTAATGATTTAAGTAAAAATCTGCATTCAATATGAATTGAAAATTTTAATTTCAAGTCATTCAATACAAAATTTTCTCCCTTCTGATGTTATGGAACTTACAAATTTTAATTGTATCTATATTTTAAAGTCAGTGCACTTTTTGCACATAATTGGTGGTGACACAAAAGTTTCTACCATTGTGGTGATATATTGAATGCTTAATAAACTTAGATGTCAATTTTTTATTTCCATGCAATCACATGACATCATAATGTGTATATTCCCTTTTCTTTTTTTGGATCAATCAAATTGTTTTATAAAAAGGTTTCTGACAAACTTTAACCCCATATTATACCCCCAGTGATTCAGTATAGAACTGTATTTGTGACGAAATCAGTACAAACAAAGTGTTTTAAGTACGTCAGAGCTAAAAGACTAAAGTTCAGCCGTACTATGAAAAAATCAATTTGGCAACAAAATATTTACATTTGTAAAACCAATTACGGCATGCTTTTAGTCTGTACATAATCAAAACAAAGCGGTTTACCTTTTTATCTTACGTTATATCCAAATGACCATTATTGAAAAATACAAAAACAAACAGTATTAATTCTTTCAGCATATTTTTTTAGAAAGTCTTTTTTACACATAAAATTAGATAATAATTGAAATAAGAAATATTTATATGTACATGGGAATAAAGTTTTTTGTTTTATCATTTTACCAGAATTTCGTTTTTTAATAAAAAGTTAATCACATCTAGAACCTTATTTTATATTCTGAAGAACTCATAGAACAGCAAGATGATAGCCAAGAATATCTGGTTTAAAAACTTGTGGGAATCAGAGGGTAAATTTAATCTAGTGTAAAAACTCATATGGGTAGTCTCCCCTTAACTAAACTGAACTTATAGTAAAATAAGAAATGTTGTTTGTTTGGATTTTATATTATTACTTTCAACAAAGAGGTGTAATTAAAAACAAAATCAAGTTTTAGTAGCGGAAACTGGTCAATCAGCCTATCAACCTTTTTTCTTTTTGCCGATATTGAAGGGAAAAACGGAAAAAAATTGAGATCACATGCCTCAGCCATTTTTTGTGGGTATTATATATATAGTATTTTACTAATCACTAGGTATTTGTAGTAAATCGGTCATTTAAACAGATAGCCAGCGAGTCGCACCTTTCCACAGCGATCAAAAATTCAATGATAAGTGTTATCTAGAGTCAACATAGGTAAAGTTTTATACTTAAAAGTTTTTACGGGCAAATACAAATAAAGTTTCCCATCTATAAATTATTGTAATTTATAACTGCTTAATTTATTTTTCATGCGAATGGACAGAAAGTTATACAAGTTTATAATAACTTGAAAATCTGAGGTCTATTATAGTAAATTTTATTGAAGTGTTTGTGTCAAAAGTAACCATGACCAAAATTCTTATCAGCTTTTAAATTATACTTTTGTTGATGAAAAACTTTTTTGTTGATTTCATATACATTGCTTAGGTGTTTTCTTATTTCTTAAGCCTTCTGTGACAGAAATCAAAGAAAATTTATCGTATTTTATAAAAATATTTTGGATTATTGAATAAAAAGGTTTTCCGATGATGTTTTTAATGGATTTTATACTAAACAACATAAGAATGTATCTAATAAAACACTATACTGGTCAAGGTTTAGGAATTTTAGGTGGGTACTTGCAAAATTTCCGGACATGTAGTTTTAAATAACTTAACATTAAACAGAAGTTATAAATAGATTACTGAAAAATAAAAAAAAAGTTCATAAAACACATAATTATTATATATCATACAAATAATGTAAAAAAAAAGAACAAAATTTACCTTCAGTGTATAAGATGTGTTTTTCCCATGTTAAAAAACAGAATGGTCACTCCCGATAGATTAAATGATAAAGAAAAAAAGACTTAAACAAACAATTAAAAACCTTCACTGAGAATGAATTGAAATTTTATTTATTTTACAAAACTAATATTTAGACACATTTTTTGGTCCCTTGACCAACCAATTACGATGGACAAACGAACCAAAAAGTAGTTACGCATTCAGACTTTAAAGTACAATTGATCCCACAATTTTCTTGGTCAACCTTGAGAAAAAAATGTGTATTTAAGTTTTTTCTTATGTAATTTTTTTTGAGTGGACTTTTAAATCAATTAAGAGTCTAAATTTAAATAAAGGTTTCAATTCAATAAGTTTTGAATGAGAATCAAAACAGTTAAAAACATACAAGTATAAGTGTTAGCAAACAAGACAGTTTACACTTTCTTTCATTCATAAAAAGCAATATTAAGGATGACCTTTTTCTTCAAAGAGACAGCTGATATTTTTAAAAAGACGTAAAATGCTTATTTTGAAAGAAAAAATAAATATACTAAATTAACTTATAAAACATTTTAAAAGATATATATGAGATGAGATAGAATTTTTTAGTTGGACACTGTTCAATTTTGCTAATACCCATGCATAAGTACATTCATATACAAAATTACTGAACCAGAATAATAAGGTCACAGCCATCTAGTTTTGGTTTTGATTTTTTGATAGTGAAAGTGATCAACTACTGAATCAGCTGGTAAACGAAAGCTGAAACTCTCCAGAGATTTTAATTATTGTACTGGTTACCAACACTGTGGTCGGACATTCTGCTACCCAGTCAAATAAGAGCAACTAATAGAAGTAAAATAAAGCTTACAATCAGAACAATTTTAGGTAAAATTAACTGTTCTTTACACAACAAAATCATCAGAAAACAGTTTTAAATCTTTTGTCCCAAATTGGCTTTTATTGCACCTATTGCAAGCTTGATTTTACTTATTTTAGTTGCTCTTACTCGACAGGCTACCAGTAGGTAACCAGTTGAAAAACTATATGACCTGGAGTAAAAATGCTGTTTAATGAAAATTGTCTATTGGTTATAAATACGGATCAATACATGATTGTGTAAGGCTAGCTAAAAGTAATATTTTGTATGATTGGACAGAAAAATCAATGTCCACGTTTTTTCTGGTCTATTTATAGAATAGAAAAAAAAATACAAAATAACACAGCATGTTTCATTAACACTATTTTAATATAAGATAATTTTAAGTATTGACTTACAATATTTTGGCAGGATGACAGTTTTCAAAATTAGTTTTTAAATGTTAAAAAAGCTTTATTTTGGCCGGCTGTTCATTAACACTAATTTTAAAATCTGACAATTTATTTTAGATGTAAATAATGTCTTATTTCTGTTTTTATATAATCAAGTTCTTAAATACCTATTTTTTAAACCAATTTGAGGAGAAAAAATGGTTTAAATTTACGGATGTAAAATATGATATGAAAAAATTTGTCAAATCAAAAGCCCAGAATGAGCAAAAATATCAAGTCTGCCGAAAAAAAAGAGTCAAGCAAAAAAATGAGATCTGCAAAAAAGTCTTACACATTATATATAACTATTTATTCCCCCACAATTGAACTTTTACCTTTTTTGTTTTTAATTTTAGAATATCTATATCTTTTAAAGTGTACATTCCACTTACCAAAAGTTCATAGAGCTTTATGTATATTTACATTCCAAAAACTATTTAATGTATCTAAGCTTACGATTTAAAAAAATATCGTAAAAAACCAACACAACTGTGACATCTAGAAATCCACCCTTGACACTTAGATGACCCATGGCCAAAAACAAGTTTTATATATAAATTTATTTTTTATTGATTTAAAACCATTTTTTGTATAATGCTAGCATCCATGTGCTAAATTGCTTAAAAACATTATTTAAATACTTAAAATATACTTGTACCGCTGTGAGCGTGACACGGGTCCCCACGTTTAAATATATCGGTAACAAAATGTTACATCAACGACTTGACCCTTTGGTACTTTTTATTTTTTAATAACACAATTTTTCCAACGTGCTGTTAGTTTAACAGGTAAAAAAGAAACAAAATGGACAATCACTGACCAAAAATGCTCCCAGGGGAGAAAAATCAACCATGTAGAAAAAATACTACTCAAAATTGTTGTAGAGGGAAGATTGTTATCATTAATTTTGCTTTCACTAAAAAGCCATGGTATATTTTTAATATATTGTTACGGCATGATAAATGACCAGTGGTTAGCTTGACCTCGGTCAGAATGTGAAATGAATAATTTGAATATTCCTGCAGCTAAATATGCCATTTTGAAACATATATATCAAAGGTCAATATGAAATAATTATCTATCTGATTATTAAAGCTGTTTGGAATTCCCAAGGACAAAATCATCAAGTACTTGTTTAATAAAAAAAAATATCATCATTTGGAAGGAGTGCTTATTCAAATTAAGTGACTAATCATTTGAAAACTTGAAATAAAAAGTAAACATATTTTTTCCTTGTTTTTGTTTCTTTTTGACTGGAATAAATACTGATTAAGTGGGCATGATTGTTATAGATATATGCATTGATTTGAAAGGCTATTCACATGTAAACAGTTATAGTATACTTTTGAAGGATGGACACATCTTTGGTCCGTGATGGGCTTGTGTTGAATCAGAAAGCCAAAGTTTATAAGAACCCAGCAACTTTTCTCACAAAAAAATCTTTGTGTTGATGAACCTTTCAGTTAAAACTGTTGTAATTACTTTTTATGAAAAAAGCCCAAGATCTTAGAATTGATCACTTTTTTCCTTGAAAAGAAACCCAATTATTAAAGTGCAAATTGTCTTTGAAAACAGGCCTCAAATTGCTGCCAGACCCATATAGCTATAATCTAGACAACCAATATTTAGAGATTTCTGGTTTTAGTCCTTAAAATTTCTGCACAAAAATTCTTAATATAAAGTTATAAAAGCTCATGATTATGACTTACACAATTTTTTCTCATAAGATGATTTGCGAAAGGAAAAGTATGCTGCCTATTAATCTAAATAATATTAAGATGATAGCAGAAAAACAAAAAAGAATATGCCCTTAAAAATCACATGTTGACCTATCGTTTGACCTTGTCATAATATCAGTTCAACTGCACTTAATATCTAAACAAGTAGAAATATAGAATTGAGATACAAGAATAAACTTATTCATATTTTCTCAAATGTGTGAATGAGGCTAAAAAGCTATGAACTTTGATCATAAAGAAATTGTCTAATTCTTACACATACTTTACTCGAGTTTAAAAACCAAACGCAATACACATACTTGACCTTTGGTATAAAACAATATACATAAAAGACCTCTTATCTACTTTGCTTTTTCGTTTTAATTTATCTGTTTACAAGGAAAAGTTATAATTTAAAAGTATCTTAATAAATTACCTTATAGTTTTTTTATCATCCCAGTTTAAGACTTGGATCAACAACATGTTTACATACGACTTGTTCTTTTTTATCTCTTTTTTTTAAATACAATTCTTTAAGTTATTTGTGTGCATCTCTATTCAAAAATGCAATAAGGTATAAAAAAATGTTTTTATTAAACGGTACTGAACCATTCAAAAAATGATCAAAATATTTATTCTATTGAATTTCCGATGATTAAATCCAAACTTTTTCAATTAAGATCATGTACGTTTATATTATACATATCACGTTTAAATGTCCGATCTCGTAAAAGGTCTGCTCTTTTTTAATTAAGTTTGGACATGCATGCAGTAAGCTTTATGCTATAAAAACCAAATCTACCTTGAAAAATGTTGTATAAATTAATAAATACGAAATTGACCCGTCCTTGTCAGAGGTGTTTTTATTGACTTTTTGTTTCAAGTTATCAGTGAGGTCCCAAAGTGGTATAATTTTACAAAATTGTACGTGGGCTAGACTCTATCAAGAGTTCATCGAGATGTCAAAAACATTTATACGCATATTTCTGTTTTTGAATTAATTTCTACCCATATTAGTCAATATGACGGCATAATGATACTGGTCCTGAGAGAGGACATTTTTAATGTGTAGTTAATGATTTATGAATGGTTACTTCCTAATGAATTATTGGTTAAACTGTCCTTAGAAAAATAAAGTCATAATATATGATGCTGAAATATTATTAAATTTTAACTTGAAACCAACCGAAATATTTTCTAAACATTTGAAATTTTCCCATCGAAAAATTTGTTAGACTTGAAGCTGACCTGTGAGAATTTCAAGTTTTTTAAAAGGTTATATTTGTGTTATTTTGTAACCAAAATATTTCTATATTTCATTGTTTATATCAAAAACAACGAAGAAAATGGGTCACCTAAAACCCTGCCTCTGCCCTGATTCCATTATTCTAATTTTTTCTGTTGATGAAAACTAAGAAAATGGGTCACCTAAAACCCTGCCTCTGTCCCGATTCCTTTCTTCTAATTTTTTCTTCTGTTGATGAAAACTAAGAAAATGGGGCACCTAAAACCCTGCCTCTACCTGATTCCTTTATTCCGTTTTACTGTTGATGAAAACTCAGAAAATGGGCTACCTAAAACCCTGTCTCTGTCCCCTTTCCTTTTCTCTACATTTCTTATTCATTTGTGTTCCCTTCTTTCCCTCAATCACAAGATCAACAATTTTCTATCCAAGTGACTTTTGTACTTTCCGTGATCTACAAATTTATATCGTGTTTTTCAACATATGGTTTATTCACAAGGTTTTATCAAGCAAACATTATACAACAATATCTATTTATGACCTAATTTTTAACCTCTCCACATGGCCATCCTGATGTTTTTATGGATAATTTCTGAATCATTAGAACTCTTGTTAGTGAATTAAATGGATAAAATCAACATTTTATCTGCTATATATTTTTCCCTTTGGTAAAATACTGTCATTTATTAGAAGAAAAATTAACATGATTTTGGAATATAAGTCCACTGCTGGGATTAGGAAAATGAACAAACATGCTCTGTTTTATGCTGAAATTAAACCGGGTTTGTTGTATTATGCAACCACATGTGTTTCATAAGACGAAAATGAGTTCGGAAAATTATGGAAAAAGAGAAAATATTCACCAGAATAAAGATGCTTGAAAACATGTAACTTATTTTTGTTTATGTTTTCTACACAGATTTCTTTGGTTCTGCACAGTAACTAAATGTTTCCATAGATCTTAATTTAGTAAGGGAGCTACCATTTGATTTTTATGGGGGGGCTAGGATGAAATTTGAAAAAAAATAGGCAGGACAGGAGTTTTGAGTAAAAAAAAAGGCAGGATGAGACACTTGCCAAAAAAAAAAGTCAGGACTACAATTTAGGTAAAAAAAGTCAGGATAAACGTCAACTAAAAACCTTTTCAATACAAAATGACTTTTCCCAAACCTATGAGTGTAAGGTACATGATGCTTTTGTTTTTATTCGACTTTTTGTGGGTACAAATTTTGTTGAATTGAGGAAATTTGATTCCATGCTTTTGCAACAATCTCCATACAAGCTTATAGAAAATGTGAACTTTGCTGATCATTGAGGTTTGAGCTTCACTTTAACCACCAAAAATCAACAAAAATTTGATAGTAGGGGAAAAAGAGAGGAGTAATGAAAATTTACCTGAAAAGCTGCAAAGGTGGCAGAAATAAAGTCCTTCTTTGTCTGGCTTGATAGTGGTGACGTGACCTGTGTTTGGATCTCTGACGTACGTAGCTGTGGAGTCTGATGTAACATTGTTAGTCAGGTATTCAGAATGATCGTCTGATGAGTTAGAATTGGTATCCTGGAAGCTGGCGTTGGAGAGATTATAACCTTCGTGATTTTCTATCAGCGAGTTCTCTTCAGACATTACCTTCTCAACAACATCTGCAACTTGAGGTGACACTGTGTCGGCCCTGGAAATAAAAAAATATTACCAAAAAGTTAATAACTTTCTATAACAAAATCAAATTAAATTTAATTCAAAGAAAAACTCACCATCCTTTTGGTCCTCTACAATCTAAAAGCAGAATATTCATAACTAAATTTAAGAAAGGGAAATAACCCTTGCAAGTTCTGCTCACATTTGAACTAAGTTTTGTTCCGAATTAAAAGATAATTGGAACAAACCAAAGCATCATTTAACAATTTCAAACAAGGGAAACAATCCATGCAAGTGCAACACACATATGAACTAAATTTTGCTCTAATAAGAATATAAATAGAACAAATCTTAACATTATTTTCTCTACCTTCTTAAAACTATCATGGTATTACAATGTCAGAGGGGACTTAAATTCAGCCTTAACTCAATAAGGTACGAAACAATAACAGTCTGCCTCGTGGAGAAGAGGTACAAACGAAAAATTATCAAAAATATTTCAGGTCCTGATTATACCATGACATATCCTGTTTTAAGTTCTTTTAGGTAAGTGGTTGTTGACTTTGACGTAGAAGTATAAAACAGATGTTCAGATGAACCTTCAGTTTTGAAAAAAACTGGTAACCAAACAAAGCACATCTTATTCGTCAAAAAATAATTGTGGTACAAATTTACTGTGAGAAATAGTTATATTCTAACAGGTGTAAAATACATGAGAATGCAATAAATGATTATAAGAAAAAAAATCGTTAAAAAAAAGTGTTTGAAAATATTCTTTTACATACCCGCCATTTCAAGTTTAGGCTATTTAGTACTCCAAGACTTCACTGGTTCAAATTTTATTACAAGTGATCACAAAGTTTATAAAACACAGAGCGGCTAAGATTAAACAACCTTTTTTGTCATCCAATGTACTTGAGTTTTAACCCATAAAAAATTTAAGATCTAAACACTTAAAAAGAAACAATTGCTCTTCAAGTACTTAAATCCACACTGAAGATAAAGTCAGTTTCGGAAATAAACTTTCTGTCAACAAGTTATCGCTGTTTTCTTCTGTATCCTTATAAAACAAGTTTTTATATATATACCGATACATTGGCATTTATTGCGTTGGCGAGAAACTCGGGCTGCGAAAGTTTAATTTGTCAAAAGGTGTAAATATAAACAGCAGTAGACGTCCAAACTTATTAAAAAGAAAACGAAAAAACAGTGCTATATATAAAACAAAATGTCACTCCCTTTTAAAAAAATGTCTATATATAGAATAATGTATATATATGTACACTTTGCAACAAATATAACTTCTCAGTAAGGGAATTGCCAATGCAAAAGATGTTTCGTCTATAAAAGAACCTTGTTTTTATAAGGTTTCAGAAGAATCATAACAGTGATAAATTGATTACCGAAAAAAACTCCTCATTTTAAAGTCCTCATACCAAACAACTTCTCATTTTATATTTTAGTCTTGTTTTCAACCAAACCACCATGCCAGACCATTCTATAACACATGTGTAAAAACAATCTCAGCACCATGTATTTTGATCAGAGAAAATACCTTGCCTTCTTATTGTTACCATGGTTACCAGAACTATTTATCTGCCACAAAATGTTAGAAAAGACACAAAGATGGAAAAAAAATTTCTTCTGCTTTTACCATCTCAACCGTCTACTTTTACTTTCAGTTTTATGACCCAGTAACCTACCAGCCACAAGACATGTAACTGAAGTAGGCCTCTAAATTCAGATGGCAAATTAGGATGGCAAAATTGGAAAAACAATTGAAAATATGTTTTACTTTATTAATATTTATATTTTGCTCCTTGTTGAAGGCCTCACTGTGACTTAAAGATGAAGAAATGCAATCAAAGTACTCTATTCCTTAGTTTTCTTTAAATTTTTACAAGTCATTGTTTCCTATTCAAAAGCACCAAAACTAGATCCCTTATGCAAGAATAAGGGTACTTCTACTAAATGGACCAGGTATATTTAAATTAAAGTCTTAATAACCATGTCAAAGGAGATAATTAAAAACACTCATTGAAATCAGACGATTTTATACAAAAACTAAAAAAAAATCCTCATTTAAAAATATCATTACAAAAAAAAAAAAAAAACCTTCAACATAATCATCTAATATACAACTTTAACTTTTGATGGGAAGTACATTTTTTTAATTTACAAACATGTACGTAATTATTCATTACATGTACTTATATATTGCCATTATAGGGACATAACTCTATTTCAAAATTAATTTGATATTCTTAAAGAATGTGGAATTACGTATAAATACAGAATCAGTCATTTAGTCAGTATTATATCAACATGAATGAATCGTAAAATATTTGATTTTTTAACTTCATCAAGTTAATTCATGTGATCAACTTTGATGTCAATATAATAATTCTATTACTAAATGACAAATATGATTTAAAACCATTAGAACATACAATTAAATATTTAATTAAAAAACATACCTCAAATTAAAAAATATGAATAAAGGATCAAATTGATTGATCTGTAGTCTTACCTGATAAATAAAATCCAAACTTTGACCTACGTACAAACTACTAAATGTATTAAACAAAGGTAACAAGTTTTTATCGTTATCTAGTTTTTTCGACATTTAAACTAGGCCTATCCTTGACAAATTTGTTTCTTTTTCTGTGTTCTAACATCGTTATCAGTAAACGTTTTTGTGACTTGGCCACAAAACTTGTGAGATGACCAACATTAAACAGGCTCCGACGTGAATTCAATTTTATATCAGCCTTTTTACGTTCTTATTGGTAAAGATATAAAAATCAAGCCTTTTATCCTCCGCAATTGTATTATAAAAAACCAATAGCTAATGCTCATTTAATCTTACACTCAAAAGACCTCGGAAAAAAGAAAAACAACATATTGCTTCGATGAAAATCTAATGTCTGTTTTCCTATATATTCAAAGTAAAAAATATTATTGTACAGGATTTAATATAAATACTCCGATAACTGTTTATTTATTACCTTTGTCGATGGGTCATACAATTGAAATAATAAGATGAAAAAAAAATCCTGCATAAAAAACTTTCCTGCATAGATTGTTATTGACGATACCAATAAAGGAATGCAATAATTTTCATTTCAACTAAATTAAAGATGTTTTTAATACTTTTTTGACACTCCCTATGGTTGGTCACACCAGCATACAATCGTAATTGTTGGAGAATGAGAAATAGCGAGAAAAAAGAAATGAAAATATATTTTACATACTAACACCTGGTTTTGTTACATTTATTGTTGTACCGTTAACAAAAAATATCGAAAAATAAAACGCAAAGTGAATTCTTTCAAAAGAGCGAGATTAAAAAGAAAATATTTGTATTTAATAAAAAGTAAAATGAATAACATGTCTTTTAATATAATAGAAAAGGAAATTAATTCTCGTTCTAAGTAATATAAAAGTAGGCGAAATATAATGAATTTTTCAAGAGAATAATTTTAATTCTCAAAGGAAATTTTTTAAATCGTGAGAAAATATTTGCCAAAGAAAACTAGCTCAGAGTTTGTCATCTTTTTAAGCCAGTAAAATACAGGGGTATTAACTAGATTAAAGAAAGTATAATGTATTACTATATATTTAAATACATTGATCAAGATCTTCTTTAAAGAAATGATAACTCTGCAAATCATCTTTTTACCAATCAATCTTGTATCCAATAGTAAACCTTCAGCATTGTTTATTGCCACTGGTACCTGCATTAGTCTTAATTATGACACTGGGGTCAAGGGGGTAAAAGTACATTTCAGAAATAGAATTAGTATATTTTTTTAGAAATCTCTAAGAGCCTAATCAAAATGTTGATAAAAAAAAACGTATGTAACAGACAGACAGACAGACAGCCAAATCAAAACATACTTTTTGTCACGAAAAAATATTGTTAATAAATAAAAAATATCAGAACTTACTTCAAAAATTCAAGCAATTCTCTGCGAATATCTGAGAGCAATTTTTCTGAATTCATTCTTTGTTTTAGTAAAATGGATTATGAGAAATAAAAATGAATACATGGTACTTATTACAAGAAGTATCTTATCTGTCCTTTTGACAAAACTAGGCTGGCTTGAACTTGACGACACGTTGTATTTTCCATTTTGTTCCCATAAAAATACTTAAAAGATTGGGAAAGGTTGGGAACTTATCACTTTATGCCCTGTTTCATGTGGAAAGGTCTTAACTTTTTGAACTGACATATATTATTATAGATAATATAAAGTTTGAAAACTTTTGTAAGCATTTGGAATTGAAAAGTTGAATGAAGTGTTAAATTCTATTCATGCTGCCGATATCTTGTACTTTAGTTTTATTGAAACAATATATGTAACTTCTAATCTTAAAGAGGAGCATAATTTTTGTCTTTAAAAAGAAAATGCATATATTTCTGTATAACCAAGGATGAGGTTTTTCAAATATATTTGACAATTAAAACTGCAGTCATAATATTTTACTAGTGATAACTTTAAATAAAAAATAATAAAGCATTGGAAGAAAGACAACTCTCATTTATGATCAATAAAAGACAGGAAATAACTTAACATAGACAAATTTAACAACAAGCTGAATTACAATATAATACTGTTTGTAAGAAAGGATAAAAGACATAAAAAACACAGAGCATGAATATAGAAAATAATCTAACCCTCACAAAATAGGGGTACAGATACTAATTTATACTGAAAATTAGAATTGTAAAATTAAAAGAGAATTTTGTACAAATCATTCAGAGAAAACTGATAAACTCAATGACCTCAAATTTATTCATAAATTGTTACACCTCAATTTGATTAAGGAAATTTTTTTTAAAAACAAATATAACATTGCAACCACATTGATGTCACGACTTTTAAATTGACCATATGTTTAGTTTTTAACTTCTTTCCCATAAAAGTACTTTAAAGATTAAAATACTATACTCGACCCTCATAAAAATAAGATAAATTTGTTAATCATGTGACCCCCCTATCTGCTTTATCTAAAAAAAATTATAAAACTTAAGACTTAGTGTACATATAGTGAAGATTGGGCTGTTTAAGCCTCAATATGTTCATGTAATGACTTGTACATTTTGAGACCCATTTTTGAAATTTAATCTGTGCAAGGGGGACTTTTGAAGATAAAAAAAAATATTTCATTTCATCATTAACCCCTCACCTCATGCACCTACCCATAGAGGAAAATCAAACATATCTTTATTTCAATTGCTAATAAAGATATATCCATATATAATTTCCCTTTGATAAAATAAAATACATCTAAATTCCTTTTTCTATCAATTTTGTTGTTTTAACTCTTTAAATATTAAACTCAATAAAAGAATCACATTGTTTTACACAGGGATGATTTTGACTACAAACAGTATATTTCATGAAATTTGTTTCAAAATATCTTGAACCACTCTTCAAATTATCAATTTTCAAGATCTGTACTAAGCAACCTTAGATAAAAAAAAATCATTAACAAAAAACTTAAAATCACTTAAAGAACTGACCAAAATCTTCCCTGTATATAAAATTTTAAATAGCAGCCCTTAAATCCTACTTAAAAAGTTTATATCTTATTTACAAAGAATATTATCCCTAATACTGATATCAGCTTTGTTAAATTTCTGCAATCTCCCTATCTTTTCCCCATCAATTAATTTTGCAAACCCCTTCACTGAGCCCCACTAATGACACAACTTATTTACTTAGAAATCTATGTATTTATGAGAGTTTTGTTGATAATACAGCTGCCCTTACATTTTTGCTCTTGACCAGTTATGTAATAATATTTGGGTCAAAAGGCAAGCCATAGATAAGAGTTGGTCATTAAGTTTTATTATTAACATACAAAAAGGCTTGAGTGCATTAAGTGGTTAGAAAATCTCTCTCTGGGGAATTAAACAGGAAATTGTTAAAAACAAAGAAAACAATTAATTAGGACAGCTTATTTTCTTTGTTTTAAATAGTAATCTTCCAGTTGAGTAGATTTAATACATCATTTAATGAGATAAATGAAAGTTAAAAATTTTCTAAATTTAAGCCTCTATTCAATATTCTTTTTTCAGCTTCATTTTTTGTACCAGTTGTAAAATTCCTTTCTCATTAAATTATACAGCATTCCTTTAATATAACAAATGCAATCCCTCCTTTAATCAAACTAAGCGTATGTTAATATAATCGAATGAACTGCTTCCATTGTTAAAACATAATGCTTTATTATTTTAAAAACTTAAAATATGTAATAGTCTATTTTATCTTTTAAAATGTAAAAGCTAAAACTAGTGAAACTTGATCATTTCAGCCAGCACATATATATATATATATATATGTCTTTCATGTATTAATTTTGTTTCTCTGGGTTGCTGTCTCTTTGGATTGAGAACAACAACATCATTTGTACGAGGGAGTTATTGGAAGACTTAATTACTTATTATAAGCAAACTTTTTTCAATGTTTTCCTATATATGTTGAGACGGAAAATGATTATCTTTTCTTCTTTTTGTTTAGTTTTTGTGTGCAAATTGTTAGATTGGGGTATGAATAGTCATTTACTGCAAGTGTCAATTAATTTTTGCGTAAAAAACGCCCCCTTTTCCAAATCAATTTGGGTAAAATGTCATTTTGAGAAATATTCAAAATGCATATTTAAATATCTGAAATTTTTTAACAGTACTTGTTACCTTAAAGATATAAAAGTCATCAAAACAAATTAGAAGTAATTGTTTAACTCTTTAAGTAAGTTATAGTATGTACCTAAGTTGTAAAATGTTTAAGTGCACTTTGAAAATGCTTTAAATTTTTGTATCTACAATTTCAACTGTATATAATATATAAGTATAATTGATAGACCAAAAGTAGGACAACATAAATGTTTTGTATAAAAAATAAGTACATATGTACTAAGTAGCAACAGATTTTCTATTATTTATTCAATACCATCAATAAATTTGCATTCATAATTTTTTACATATTTTATGCATAATTCATTAAAAAAATACAGCTGCAATGAAATTATCGTTTTCGAGTCATCTTTGCTGGATTGTATATAATGACTATTTTATAACCACAACCAGGGCTTTAAAATTACAATCTAAAATCCCAAATACGTATAATACAAACATCCAAGATTTTTAAAAGAAGAAATAAACCCCCAACATGTTCTAGATGTTAAGCAATAAAACAGCCCTCATAAAAACTAAGCAAACAAATGGCCATAATTTTTAAAACCTAGAGGTCAAGCTGACCACTATAAAATCAATAATCCTTTTAACAGGCATTCCTAACAGGTAAAAATCTCTCTACCTACTATCTCTGTTAATTACTATGTATGACATAATTAATAAATGGTCTTACCCAAATGTATTTTCTTCTGGTAGTGTAATCATTGCAGCATTCATTTCTCACAAATAAAAAAAAACCCTCAGCTTCTTTTTTCCCTTAAAACTGTTCTGACCGGCCCATAAGTAAATATTAACTAACTAAAACAGTTACGACCTTTCATTATTATCTTATCAACACACTGACCAATGGTCAATCTCTATATATATTTGTGAAAAAAGACTCATGTTAAGTTAGTGGGCTCTTATCAGTAAAACTTCACTTAGAATTGCATTTAGAATTTAATGATTATTAGAGGATATTAAGGGGGAAGGGGGCTTCATAAAATACATTATGAGGGGGATATTAAAGGAGGGGGACAATAAAATTCAATTTAGTTAATTTATCATTTGTACTTTTCTGTACAAAAAAAAAGTGCATAAACTTCTTACTTTCTTCAAATTAATACTGATGAAGAGATTTGTTTTGCATTTAGTTGAAAATAGGATGTAAAAAAATTGAGAAAAAAACTATGAAAAAAACTTTATAATTGTATTTTCAGAATAAAATTGTTTTGATATTCCCTACACAGAGCCTCCTCCCCTTCCTTACATAAGTACTGGTCAAGAAAAACAGAATATGTTGACCAGAGGTTTTTTCTTTGAGGAAGAAAACATAATTAAACATATGGTCAATGTTTACTCATACATAAGATCAATCTGCCTTTCCCAGGTTCACAAGATGTTTATCACTCTGGATGCTGAGGTTGAAGGTTGCGTAATCTCCACTGATCAATAAAGAGTTAAAGCTAAGAGGGGTGTGTCATAAAAATTTGTGTACACATTTTTTTTTAAAGTTCTATTTACATAATGTTGTTATTTTATAATTAAGGCAGATTCCTCCTTTCATATCACTCAAAATGCACCAATATTATAATTTGTATAGTAAAATTAGCTTCTGAAAGACGTTTTTTTTTTTGCTTAATTATAATCATATCTTAAGCCAATGTTTCTTCCATATTTTTTTAAAAGTTTTTGTTTAAAACTTACATATCAAAATTATTTTTCTTTTTATATTAGTTTTTTCTTTTTTTATATTAACTTTTAACTTTCTTTCATTTTTCAAATTTATGATATTTTGCACTTTATTTCATCTTCAAATCCCATTCAGAAATATTATTCAATGATATTGGAATCTTGTATTCATGTTAAAAACTCCGGTATTTTTCTCACTTAAATTCATTATCTATTCATATGTAATTTTACCTTTAAATATTAGCCTACCTTTTGACTTTTTTCTCATTATCATTAAACTTTTGACCCTTTTTATTTCATCACATAAAATATTGCATAACTCAAAATCTCAAATGCAAACATTGATATGAAAAACATATTTAAATAAGTAAATATGCCATCAGATTTTTTGTATTACTTCTATTCAATGACGCTAATTAAAAGGGTCCCAAACAACATTTTTCTTAGCAACTATTTTATTTAATCAATGTTGAGCAAACAAAAATTGAATAATATGTAAAACTGTAACCATGATTAAAGGCCGAGATCAATAGAACCTGGTTTGTTGTGTCCATCCCATTGGTCAGCTGTCTTTGTTTATGATAAAAACGTTTATGATAAAAACACTGCTAAAAGGTTTAAAAGAGCCGACATCAATATTTTTGTATTTGATGTGGTTTAAATGTCCAGTAAAATGTCTTTTGGACAAATTTGTTAAAGCCATTCAGACAATGGTGATTTTCAAAAAAAAGATAATTCACAAGCTCAATTTGAATACTAAATAATAATTTAATAATGCTTTTATTTGTCATTTAAACAAATTCCATATTTCAAATTTTAAAAACAATTTAAATCAATAGAAAAATAAGAAATTAAGAAAGTATGACCCAAAAAGATACAGCATATACATTCTCATTTGACATCAACCCAACGACACAACAACACAAAAGATATTAAAATTATTATATTTCAGTCATTATTCAATTTTTTCAAGCTTGATTTTTATTGGCTGAATAAAGTTCTATCACAAGTTTTCATTAACAAATGCATTCATGAGTTTCATAGCAAATCAAATCATGAGTTTCATAACAAATCAAATCACGAGTTTTGTATTTATTTGGCTTTTTAACTATTTTGATCTGAGCGTCACTGATTTGTCTTATGTAGACGAAACGCGCGTCTGGCGTATAAAATTATAATCCTGGTACTTTTGATAACTATATTCATAGCAAATAAATTCACAAGTTTTCATTAACAATTCCATTTCACAAGTTTTCTTTTCATTCACACTGTTTCTTCATTCATTCACAACTTTCATTGACACAACAACTTATGAAGGACAATATCACATATAAGGTGTGATATGAAATGATTAAACAAAATAACTATTGAAGAAAATTTGACCGAGAATGACACCTCAAAAGGACATATCTTATAACTCGCAACAACTCTTCAAGAAACAAGAATGTGTCCCAAGTACACGGATGCCCCACTCGCACTATCATTTTCTATGTTCAGTGGACCGTGAAATTGGGGTAAAAACTTTAATTTGGAATTAAAATTAGAAAGATCATATCATAGGGAACATGTGTAATAAGTTTCAAGTTGATTAGACTTCAACTTCTTCAAAAAATACCTTGACCAAAAACTTTAACCTGAAGCGAACAGACAACTGACGCACAGATGGACGGAGGCACAGACCAGAAAACATAATGCCCCTCTACTATAGTAGGCGTGGCATAAAAATTGACTGCAGAAAAGATATCTAGATTAACTATACTTCCATTAAAAACCAAAGGATGTATAAATACTAATATTTCAGTCATTATTTCAATTGCCTTACCACTGTGCATCTTGCATATCTTTTTTAACCCAATGAAAAAATTGAGAAAAGTTTTTCAATTACTTCCCTTTGAAATATGAATTCAAGGGGAGATAATTATGAATGCAGACAAGAAATAAACATATAAATAAAGAGCTGAGTAAAAGCAATAGATATACAAAGAATTTTTAACTGGAGCCTTTGAAACAACAAGTGACATCAGGTCATCTGGATGGGTACCAATATTCTGCTCCATTAAATACGGAACTCAACATTTATGGCTGTTTTATCTTAATACGTACAGCTTAAGAAAAAATTATATAGTTTGACTTTTACAGTCTGAAATATTCAACAATCTATTTAACAAAACAACTTACAATTAAGCTTGATTGTAAGTCATGAACAACTCAGAATATGTTACTTTTGTAGATAAATCTTAGTCAATTGTAGTCGTAAGTTTTTTGTGAAACCGACTTCAATTTGTTCCCCCATAATTTCTTAAAAAAGACTAAGAAGTTTGAAATCACTCTTCATTGCAACGCAAGCGCTGCACAAATTCAAGATAACAAATTACAACTTACATTTTAGTAATCTTCCTATAAACGAAATATGATGGCATCAGAATGTTCAAGCAATTGTTTAAGTCGATGACACTTAGCTGTTTGTTTGTCTCCAAACAACTTCGCACCTTGTTACTATACCGTACTACAGACTTAGGTTTTACTACACTTTTATTCATATAAGTTCAGAGTCAAATTTGATTGGATAACAAGATTCTTTATCCAACACTGATTGGCTGGATAAAATTTCATTCATAAAAGTAACAAAAAATAGCTGATGGCAAAGGTGCTAATTTTTTCAGAAGGTCGGTTTTACTATGTGTCTTATAGTAGAGAAAAATAACAAACATGTTTTTGACAAAAGTGTGAACGGAAAGAGCTCTCACTCCTACGGCTTTTTGAAATGTCAAAGTAAGTCATATGACAGTCAGCAAGATTCTCATTGGCTTAAAAAATTTCATTCACGATTTTCATTAACAAAAGCTAAATAAGTCATTCACAAGATTCATTAACACGATATTTTACCAAGGATTTATTACAATCAAAAGTGAGAAATTTTTTGATTCATTAACCGAAATATCACTTAAACCTGACTAGGTCCAAAAGTACTCACAAGAAGAAAATTAAAACTGGACATGTTTGGACAAGTTGTGATCTTAACGACATTTTTCAGGGATAGACATTTTTGAGAGTGTTATTTACTTACAGACTTTCCCATTTTTATTCTAATTTTGAAAAAAAATATGCCTTAAATTAGACCAAATTGTGCTGTTCACTTGCTTTTTAAAACATCAAATTAAATTTATAACTAAAAAGAAAAATATTCTTAAAAATCTTGGTTTTTTCGACAATGACCATAGATAAGATTAAGACATTTTTAAAATCTAAAAAAAAAAATTTTTGTATAGGGTACCCCTTTCATGATTTTAATTGTTCCCTCTATCATTTTATAAGAATTCATAAATAACATCTGCAAAATGTCAACAAATATTAATATCTAAAAATATATATCTATTTGACATTTAGACTTTCAAGCAAACAAGTTTTACAAAAAAGTCTGGAGGATGTGTAAATGAGGCAAAGAAAAATAACCATCTTTTAAAATTTCTTGACGTCTTTTTCATTCTTTGAATTAACAAGATATTTATAAATGAGGAAATTAATAACCACCACTTTAACTATCTTGACGTCAATTTTTTTGCTTAGGAAGAAAAACAACGACCACTATAACTTTTTTAATGTCTTTGTTTTTGTTTTGAACTAACAAGATCTTTTTCGAAAGGGAAGAAATATGACCTCCACTAAAACCCAAGACATTCTTTTTTATGTAGCTTTGAAATAACAAGATTTTTTTTCAATTTTAATTTCATGGCTGTCCTGGAGGGAAAAGTACTGCAATAAAACTACCAAATAGGGATATAGAATCAAATCTTACATTTCACTACTTTTATGCCTTATTTGGTGTTCTTACTATACAAATCCTTGATTTTCACCAGTTTTTGTAAGTTTTCAGAATACGGATAATGGACTAGTCTACCAATACTCATACAACACCATACAGAGGGTTGTTGTTTGTTGCTGTATATTATATCAAATATTATGTTTCACATTTATCATTTCAATGCTTATTATAGCTTGCTAAGCAGTTTGGGTTTAACTAATTATTGAAGGTCATACATTGACCTTTACTTAGAATTCAACTTCATTTGTTGGATTTCAATATTCAGTATAGGTGAACTTAGAATTTGAATGTTCAACCAAGTACAAGTTTTCTCGAGGATTTTTTGCAGACACTAGTAAAATCAGGAAATCAAATATCATGAATATTCATGAAATTCAATTGTGCCTCAATCTGAATCCATGAAAATTACTATCCACAAAAAATAAATAAATCAACAGTAGTTTTTTTTTTCTGTAGCATTTTGTGTTTCAGATGGGAGTCAGATGTCTTTGAGCCAATCATATCACATATTATTCTTATATAAAGAAGTTCCAATCTCCAGATAGCTCATTGTGTTTTTGTTGTTGGATTGCTGTCTCATGAACAAATACCCATTTAATAACCCAGTTTATTGCCATAGAAGAAATCAGCCCCTCCTTTTACCTACCTCAAAAAAAAAAGAAGTAAATAAAAAACATACATTTGTTGTTGGATTAATGTCTCTTTAACAAATATCTAAGAACCCAGTTTATTGCCATAGAAGAAATCAGAACCCTCCTCCCTTTCCCTATCTTAAAAAAAAAAGTAAAAAAAAAAAAAACCCAAACATTTGTTGATGGATTGCTGTCTCTTCAACAAATATCTAAGAACCCAGTTTATTGCCATAAAAGGAATCAGCCCCATCTGTTTCCCTACCTCCAAAAAACACCTAAAAACCCCAAACATTTGTTGTCAGATTGCCGTCTCATTAACAAATACACAAGAACCCAGTTTATTTCCATAGAAGAAATCAGCCCCCTTCCTTCCCCTACCACCCAAAACACCAAAGAGAAACGAATAAAAAAACATACATTTACCTGATCAAATGCATTCCACTTTATGGACCGAGTCAGATGTAAATTTTGATTAACTTCATCAAGAGAGGAAAAAACAATATTTTAGTACATTATGACCACAGCTTGACCACTTAAGCCAATCAATATATTGTGTAAAAAAACATCGCAAATAGCTTGAGTTCAGTCTTTTGTTTGTAACAAGATTGGTATTGTAAAAAACATTGATTTCAACCTCTTGGGAAAGACAATGTTTATATCGCTGATTTTTTAACAGTACTATACATACAATGTGTATATAAAGGTAATTACTTTGAAAAAATCGTTCTAAAACCTGGTTGATTACTTCGTTGCAGAGCAGATCAAGCCATTTTTAAAAGGGGGTTCCCAACCCAGGAGAAAGGGGGGTTCCAACTTATATGTCCCCATTCATTGATCGTCCAAAAAATAGGGTGGGGGTTCCAACTCCTGGATCCACCTCTACATTGGAGATATCTCTAACTAGATTTTCAAGATAGAGTAATAAATGTTTCGTGCAGTTACATAAGCAACAAAAATAAACAATTCATTTTTCAAAATTATATTATCATTTTGTACAAAAAATTGAATGATAATTGAATAACTAACAATTTTCCCCAACTTCCCCCTCCTCTGTCTTTTGAAATGAATATCAATTACTCGTTTGAAATGACAAAGTTAATCGATTGAAGCACTGGTCATCTTGTCTCTAAAAATACAAATTATGATGCAGCACTGGTCAATTTTGACTGACCACTGTCCTTGCAATTGCAACAATTGAATGGACATAAAAAAGCCGTCAGAAATTTGACGGTATGGTTTCCCTGTGGATGCAGAAATGCATTACTCTAATGACCATCTAGATTGAAAAATGTAATTAAAAATACAAGATATGACATAGCAATGGTCATTTATTGACCACTGGCCTTGCTATCACCCCAAAAGGTCAGCAAAAATTATGATTAACTATTTTCTAGAAGACAGATAATCAATCACGGATCCAGACTTTAAAGTAGATCTCAGAAAAATATGGAATATCATTTTACCTCCGACAAATAACAAACCGTTCTTAGTGTCTTGGTCATTTACTGAAGGAGGGACGAAGGGAGGATGTCTTTTTTTTTAAATTTTTTTTTATATCATATTTTGATTCCTATGCATTATAGTCCTGCTTTTTGGTATAGTTCAATAATTTCTTGTAACAAAACCTATCTTGGAAAATAATGACTTATGACCAACAATCAGTCATATATTGAAGGAGGGACGGAGGGACAGAAGGATGTTTTTGGAATATATACTATTTTTTACTTCTTTAATATACTAAAGTCCTTCATTTGGTGGTTCAATACACGTAACAAAACCTATCTTAGAAAATAATGACTTATGACCAACAATCAGTCATTTATTGAAGGAGGGATGGAGGGACAGAGGAATGATTTTGGAATATATATAATTTTTTACTTCTTTAATATACTAAAGTCCTTCCTTCATTTGGTGGTTCAATACACATAACAAAAACCTATATAATCTTACAAAATAATGACTTATGACCAACAATCATTTCTCAATGTTTTCTGACAAATCAAGGGAGACAATCATTTAATTAACTCCATTATGCCCAATATAATTTTTCTTCTTTGCCTAACGTCACCTTTTAAAACCTTTTTCTGAATGTCAGATTCTAATTTGTCGGCTGACAAGATCTGACAGTATAAAATACAGCAAATGACAAAACTCACGGGAAATCAACCAGAAATACCAATGAAGGACAATATTAGATTAATTCGTAGATTTTTACCAAATCTGACGGATAGTTTAGCCCCGTCTAAAAAAGATGGCAAGAGGTCACTTTACTAGTTATGATTTTTGTCAGTAACTTAAAGGCTGGCCTGAGTATATCAAGTATCAATTTGAGTCATATCGGAGCTTTAAGAAATATGCTTCAATTTTCTATCAGTAATGAAAGTAATATGAGAAAAAAAAACCTTCCATATTTTTTTTTTTAACAAATTGTAATTTCTAAATGTGTTAAATTCTTATTTCTTAAAATTCATAAATATTGAAAAAAAAACTGTTTTGTTTAAGTGAAATTTCCTGTGGCCAGTGAGTCACTGTTTTCATTTGAATACCTTTTAACAAAATTCAATATGAATAATAGAATGAGAAGTATTTTAAAATCACACAGCAACCCAAAAAGAAAAGACGTCATTTAAGTGCCAACTATCATTTACAAATGTTTCCATTTCATTTCATTTTTTCTATCAAAAACAAATTAACATATTTCAAGTTGATGTTTTCTTGAAATGGCAGTGATGAGGTTACAATTAACCAACAAATCGGCTGAGCACATGTTTTAGGAAATTATCCGCCACAAAACATCTGTGATAGTTTGTTAACAAATCTAAACACAATAGAAAACATTGTTTAATTAAAGGTTTTAAAACAGGCGACATGGGTCTAAATGTCTTTTCGAGTATGTTTTTGACAAGCTTATAAATTTCTATTGAAAGAAGTTGTTAAAAAACATGTGATTATTTTATGACCCTTACAAGTGAATCAATAAAAGGTCACATATAATTTTAATATTTGATGACTCGTTTTAAAGAGAACATGAAATCTGAAGAAGTCCACTTAAAATGTCAGCTTATTTATGCATGCTCGTTTTTTATGCTAGTTTTTGATGCAGCCTTTAATAGCAGTTCTGATAGTTACTTTTATTCATTCAGTATATTTGTTTTTGTTGCTTTCAAATTTTGATTTTTAATTTGATCAAATTTTAAATATTTTTCATTAACAAAAAAAATAAAAAGATATAAAAAATTTAATTATCAAATATTAAATTATGATCAAGATGATTTCATAAAGCCATATTTTGTATACTTTAAAATGCCTCGCAAATCAAAGGGTAATTTATCTCAAAAAGTAAAACTCTGCGGAAAACTCAAAATGGAAAGTCCCTTTTCAAATGGTAAAATCAGATTCTAAGTTACTGTTCTTGCTTTTCTTCTCTTCTTTTACTTTCAACCCTGGTGCATGTATACCATTTCAACTTCTTATAGACCCCCCTCCTACTATTTTATCAATTTCCTTTACATGATTAAACAATTTCCCCCTTCCCATAATCCTTTAGTCTGATTAAAGACAATTACTTTAACTTATACACTTAGGCATGTTAGGTAACAGAAAATACTACTACAAATTATGTTTTTTTCATGTTATAAAAGAGTGGAACCAATTACCAATAATCAATGATAATCATAGAAAAGTAATTAACTTTCACAGATAAAAAGATTAAGTTTGAAAGTAAAGGACTCCATTGTCATGGTAACAGGTTGATAATATTAAGATGACCATTGTCCATTGTCCATCTGCAGTCAAAATTAAGATCATTAACTGATTTTTTGTGAATCAATATCAGAAATATTATTCTAGTTATTAAGCACTGACCATTCTATACAACATAAATTCCAAATTGATATAATCTGTTATTTTCATAAAAATAAAGACAAAAAGACCAAAGTTTCTATATGCAAAAATATTTCTTTTAAAGGAAATATTTATCACTGGACGTAAAGCCAACATCAAGTAGTCCATCTCTCTTTATAAAAGTTGTTCAGATAATGGTGCTTATACACAATTAAACAACTTTGAGCCTCCAGTTTTTAATCACAAAAAGGTCAATGTGCTATTTAGCTTATTTTTTTGTTGGGTTTTTGTCTAATAGACTTATATAAACCCCATATCTATTTTTATCCACTTTGAAAGGTAGCAAATCAAATATATTTTTAGCTTAATTTGATTTTTTTTTAAGTAGTTTCGTTACATATGCATACTGTTGATTTAAATCTTTTCATTGGTATAAATTTTCATGGTTGAAAATTATTTTCTTTTTTTTAGGGAATACTAAATACATGTACTGCATGGTTTCAACATTTGGTCCTATAAGGCATCTTGAAATTTGTATTTTGTAAATTTGAAACACTGTTACTTTGAAAAAGAAAGCAATAGTATAAAAAGACTTTTAAATTAAGCAAGTTTCACAAATTCCTGCATTCGTTGCATCTAAAAAGTAAAATCACAAAAATACTGAACTCTGAGGAAAATTCAAAACAGAAAGTCCTAAAAATACAAAATTCACAGGTTTTATTCATAAAAATTGAAGTTTAATTGATTTGTCCTTTGGTTAGAAAACAATTAAGAATACAGGAAGCTCAGCTAGGAAAAACAAATTAACATATTAAAAAACTTTAGTAGATGGCATTTAAACTAAAAGGTCAAATGCAGGGATAGGTCATTTTTTTCCTGGTATGGACATGCTATCAGGAAGTCAAAGTTATGAAAAACAAAATTAAATCGTTAAAAAAGTTGAATGAATAGCATTAACCAAAAGGGTAAATGCAAGGAATGGTTATTTTTATTCTTGTATGGAAAAGGTGTAAAATAACAAAGATGCTTAGGCAAAATGGATTTGAGGCAGGCCAATCAACTAAAGGTTCTTGCCATTTTTGAAATTATGTAATAAATTATGAAACTTGTTGTTGACATTTTTTGTTGTCATAAACAAGCATGTAGGCAGTAATTTCCAAGTTGGAGTTCAATACTATCATATTCAACTTAAACAGTTACAATTCAAATAGAATGTCAAGTTTATCAGTGCTTATAAGTAATCAAGAGGGGTTCATACAAACCCAACGAACCCCCCTGGCTATAGGTGTGATAAATGTGAATGATAGATGTACAAATAGTTTTCTTTGCATGTTTTATCCAACAGCTTTCAGAATGTCAATAAACAGAAAAGGTTCAACTTTATCTTGAACATTGTTGAAGGTTTTAATTATAAAAAAAAAAGAAGATGTGGTATGATTGCCAGTAAAACAACTCTCCACAAAGAGACCAAATAAAGCAGAAATTAACAGCTATGTCACCCTCAAACCCTAGTCAGAATGCTGACAGCAATGAAATAGGTCAATCTTCAAAAATCCGGAGATTTGAAAATCCCTTTTAGGATTTAAAAAAAAAAGATAATTTTATACCACATTGGGAACATTGTTGGAGGGAAGTTTGTCAACAATTTTCAGAATGTCAAATAAAAAGGTTTCACCTTCAAACAGTGGGATTTTACCCTCTTAGGATTTTTTTTTTTCAAATGAGATATGCTGACAGCAGAAAACAAATCAAACGTTACATAAATAAAGGGAAATGTAGAGTAATTTATTTTGACATCAACAAAACTGTATCTCAACAACACTGAAAGACATCCAGGGGGGCAAAATACAAAACAAAATGTTTTCATATTTTCTCATACTTTATAAAAAGTAAAATCATGTTTGTTTAAATCATTTTTTTCTAGCTGTTTAAAATATTTTCCTTTTTTTCAATCGTCCAAATATTTATTTGAAATTTAACACGTCTTTAATAGTGCATTTGTTCAGACCCATCAAATGCATTTGTAATATCAAATCATTATCCAAATGTTACCACTTGAACATTTCTAATTCATCTTTCAACTTTTCAAAAAAACCAGTGCATAATTAAAACATTTAAATTCCTTGCACTTTAGAAAATGGAAATTTGAGCCAGATTGGAACAAAGCGTCCATTTTCATGATGCGACAGTCCCAACACATTGATGTGTTAAACTATCATTTTTACCATTGTCCATCGGGTCATGCGGTCATTTTTTACTGTCATGCTTTATCTTGTCTGAGGTCAAAGGGCCACTGGACACTGGTCAAGCCGCTGACCACTGGACAAAGAAATATAATCATCTAAAATAAGATGTTCCATTGATTAGTAAAAAGCTCTTCTTTAAGATGTGCATTCATTGAGGACCTTTTATGGGAGAAATTGCAGCAACCAGGGAGGCACAAAAGGGGATTCTTTCCATCATATTAGAGATTTTAAATTTAATAAAAAAATATTAGTTTTTTAATCGAAATCTGACTAAATATGAAAGTTATACATTTTTTGTGTGTCTAATTTAAACTTGTTACACCGAAGTTGAGTAGCCATTTTGATAAACATTTCACAGGTCTTTCAAGAAGCATTAGATTTGTTAATACCAATTTAATTTTGAAATTCATTGCAATGCATTTAATCATAAAATCAATGAATTCTGCATCTAAAATTAAATATATATGAAAACTTGTTTCAAACTTAATTTTAAAATTGATGATAATTTTTTTATTTTTTTTACAGGGTTTATGAAAAAGGAGGGTATAAGACAGTTTATTTGTGGATTAAATTCAACTATATGTTCCAAAGGTGTTTTCCCTTTCAAGTACTGTTTTCCAGGAAATGGTCAAGGGTTGGACAAAAGTTAGTGAATCATATTTCCTGTCAGTAGCTAAGGGAAGGACACTTTTTCATCCCATTTCCAGGAAGTTCTTATCTTCTTATTTTACATACTAAGTAATTTGTTTTTGCCTGATCTATATCTTTTACATCAAAGTCAACAATTTGGGGAAATAAACCCTCACATTTCATATGTCATCAAAATAAAAAAAATCAGAAACTTGATCCAAACCCAAATCTAAAAAGATTGACTTTATATATAAGAACAAACAGTTTTATCCAACTTTATTTGGCAAAGTTACTATCCTGATTTAAATAAATAAAAAAAACACCCATAAAACTCAGATTTTGTCATATTCTTTTTTTTCTAACTTTTCTGGATATTATTGAAATATTACAAATAAGTATGCCACAAGAAATTTGAACGTCTTAATAATATTGAGAATGGATTTTTAGAAAGTGTCAAAGAGACAACAACCCGACCAAAGAGCAGAAACAGCTGACTGCCACCAATGAGTCTTCAACACACTGAGAAAATCCAGCACCTTGAGGCAGGCTTCAGTCAACATCTAGTAACATAACAATACCACACTCCGGCAATACTTAGTAACAAAAAGTACACTCCTGCAATACCTAGTAAAAAAATAGCACACTCCAGCAATAACTCCAGCATTACCTTGTAAAAGATACAACACTCCAGCAATACCTAGCAACAGATACCACTTTAGCAATGCCTAGTAACATATACCTAACTCCAACAATACCTAGTAATAGATACCACACTTCAGCAATACCTAGTAATAGAAACCACACTCCAGCAATACCTAGTAAGATACCACACTCCAGCAATACCTAGTAAGATACCACACTCCAGCACTACCTAGCAACAGATACCACACTCCAGCACTACCTAGTAACAAATACCACACTCCAGCAATACCAAGCAACAAAGACCACACTCCAGCAATACATAGCAACAGATACCAAACTCCAGCAATACATAGCAACAGATACCAAACTCCAGCAATACATAGCAACAGATACCAAACTCCAGCAATTCCATTGTAACAAATACCACACTCTAGCAATATCTAGTAACAACACTCTAGCAATACCTAGTAACAGATACCACTCTCCAGCAATGCCTAGTAACAAATACCACACTCTAGCAATATATACCTATTAACAAATACCACACTTTAGCAATATCTAGTAACATATACCACACTCTAGCAATATATACCTATTAACAATTACCACACTTTAGCAATATCTAGTAACAGATACCAACCACACTCCAGCAATACCTAGTAACAGATACCACACTCCAGCAATACCTAGCAACAGATACCACTGTGGTAAAAAAAATCTTGAATGTTTTCCATATCACTCATACTTTTAATTATTCCAGATTCGTTGGAGAAAACCACTTAAACAGATCTTAATACAATGATATATATATATGCATTTACTCTGTTTGTCACAATTTGTAAAAGTAAACCATTATAGGTCAAAGTATGGTCTTGAGCAGAGAGCCTTCCATGGCTCACACCAAACAGCAAGCTATAAAGGGCCCCAAAATTGACTAGTGTAAAACCAAACAAACAGGAAAACAAATATTCTATTTATACATAAAACATGAAAGCATACCTCAGAATAACAGTATCAAACATTATATCTACTGTCTGTTGCAGCTAACTCAAAATGAGATTTTTGATGAAATTAAAAATTAAATTTGCAGGTTTTATTATAACTCAAAAAGATCACAATCTCTCAAATTTTGAGGAAAGTGGGTTGAATTTATGGGATTAAGAAGTCATCTGTTTCAGCTGATGTCACTTGGTTTTTTTTTACAAAAACACCAAATGTATAAGTGGTCAAAAGTGTTTTTCCATGAAATTTAAACTTTAAATTTCATGCTACACTTAAGTTTAAAAATTGGTTATGTAACTTAGTGAGTCCAGAATTTTCTTAGCAAGAGATGAAGAGGAAGTCACAAGAGGGTGTGTTGCCCACAAGGAAGAAAACACACGATGAAATTGATGATCTAAAACTTTGTTCAACTCTCCCCATAACCCAGTGTAAATATGTAAAAAAATCTTTTCTACTTTTCTAAAATGAAAACCTCTTGGAGTTTTCTGATTAAACTTGACATTTATATATTATCACCTCTCTGCTGAAATCATTTTGGTCAACAAGGACAACTAAATTTAATAAAATTGAGAATGGAAATGGGGAATGTGCCAAAGAGACAACAACCCGACCATAGAAAAAAACAACAGCAGAAGGTCACCAACAGGTCTTCAATGTAGCGAGAAATTCCTGCACCCGGAGGCATCCTTCAGCTGGCCCCTAAACAAATATATACTAGTCCAGTGATAATGAACGCCATACTAATTTCCAAATTGTACACAAGAAACTAAAATTAAAATAACACAAGACTAACAAAGGCCAGAGGCTCCTGACTTGGGACAGGCGCTAAAAGCAAAAGTGTATGTTCAAAAAATTTTATAAGCAATTTTGTGTTTTTTTCCCTCAAATATTTTAATCTCATAAATGTTTAGAATTAAGTATCTTTGATCAAAAACATGTTTTCTGAGACATTATAGGACACACAGTAAATGAAAAGTCGTATGTAATGTCAACTTAGTCGCCACATTAAGGTATTTACTATAAACATTAAACTGACAGGCAATTTTTTTATTTCACAAATGTTACACAAATCTAATGATTTTTTAAAGTACAATAAAACATAAAACCTTATTAAATAATCATTGTTTTTTATGCAGTAATTATTACTACTAAAAAATTGTTTATATTTTTTTTTTTATAAAACCCATAAAATTAATACTTAATAAACAACCAGTCTGATTTAGATTTAAAACTAACCGATGTTACACATTTTTTAGGCCTTCATTATAAAATGTTTTATTTTTTACACAGTTAAATTGTCCTGATTTCAATTGTCAAACCTATAAAAAAGAAGATGTGGTAATGAGACAACTATCCACAAAAAGACCAAAATGACACAGACATTAACAACATAGGTCACTGTACGGCCTTCAACAATGAGCAAAGTCTGTTTGCAAGGTTTTATATGTGTTTGGATCTGATTTTGCTCACAGATAGAATTTGCATGAGAATATATTCTACATGAAATGAAGACACCCTAAGTACAGTTGCTATTTTTTTTGGTGTTTTTAATTACAAGTAAAGAATATCATTTTCTAAGTCATCACACATTAAGAAGAAATTGTTTAATTATTATTCAGGTATAAGAATATGTATTTAGGAAATGCTTAATTGAAACAACCCTTTTCTCTCCAATAACAATAAAAAAAAATAAAAAATAAAAAATCATAAAATAAGATTAAGAAACAAAAAAGATCAGCCATGACCAAGAGAAAGAAAAAATTGTGAAAAATAGAAGTATTTTTAAAATTCAATTTTAGTTGAAATTTTATGTAATCAAAATCATGTTCCTGATTACAATTAATTGATAATTACTGACATTATAATTATAAATATATAGATTAATTATCCCTACCTGCCAATCAGGTTCTGCTCAATATCTGGGTAAATATCTGGCATTTTCTTATCTTTACTGGTCAGTTGAAAACATGTAATGACCATTAACACTGACCAGTGGTGTTGATTAAAAACTTCAAATGACCATTAGCTATACTAGTGACAAAAAACACACTCGTGATCAGAACAGCATCCTTTTTATGTCCACTTAGTTATCAGAATGTAAAAATATCACTGGTCACTTGTCCGTAGCCACATGATACAGAGGTTAAAGGTCATTATAAGCGTGGCAAAATCAACATATACATTACATGCCTACTTAGTTTAAGTGGGCTGTCCTAAGCCACTAGCCATGACTGACATGCGTCCAAAATATTTAACAATTCTTTTTTTCAGCTAAAGATGACCACTGCACTGGTCATCTGCTTGAAAAATGAAATTTTAATAAATCGGTTTTAATGAATACAGTGGTCAAACATAAAAACTGACCATTGGGTCTGATGGTCATCATCAACAACAAAAGGGATAATTAAAGCTGACCCTTTGGCCATTGTCCACCTTTATTTTTAAAAACTGACCATTGAAAAACACCTGCCTGTATGACATGGTAATATAAGCAGGATAAAAGATTGGTCTGACCTGGATGACATTTGGTCACCTTTTACACAACATATGTCCAAAAAAATCCTATTATCTTCAGTCTTTTCATCATTTTAATTTTTATTGCTTCACTGACCCCTGTAAATTTTATGGCTGAACTTTTTCACAGTAAAATGATATTTGATTACAAGGTTTTAGATTTAAAGGGTATAAAAAAGATGAGTTTTTGGGATGGGGTGTAATTTAAAACGGATTTAAACTATGTTTTATGTAATCTATTTTCAATTATATAATATTGTCTGAATTATTTTTTTCTCCAAAAGAATAATGAAAGTTTACTTATGAGAAATTGATGAAAGCATTTAAAATAGTTTTAGAATTTAATACACACACATAAGTATAGCTCATTAGTTAAAATAGTACATTTTGTTTGTACTGTTTCAACTTTATGTATTTGAATTGTATATTCTTTATGTTACTTTCCTTGCTCTTTATTATAAAGGGGATTTAATAATAAATTAAAGCACTTGTTTTTCTTCTCACATAGGACTCATCATGACCAAACATGGATAATTTCTGGACTCTCTTACCAAATTCTTATTTTAACCCTGAGAAATTCAGCAATGCTGATAGTCATCCTAAATAGCTAGTCATGAGTCAGAGGAACAAATCGTTAACATTATCTAGTGAAGATTGCAAAGAGTTAAAATTCAATCTTTTCAGCCTTTACAATTCTGTTAAGATGCTCTATATACAATGTATAGGCATAATACTGTATAGAAACTTTCAAAGCATTGTCTTTGGAGCACAGTTACATCAAGAGATTTTTTTTATTATTTTCAGCACAAAAATATATCAACATATGCATAAAAAATCACCAAATTTGGTTGAAGAGAAAAGTTTTTAACAAGACAAATTGCGGAAATATTCATACTTTAAATAGATGTCATAAATCTTATTTCAATTTCCATGAAACAAAAAAATCCTCACGAGTACTTATTGGAAGTACATGTATTATTTTCAAATCCTGTTAATATAATTGAAAACACTTAAACCTTTAAAAACAAGCAGATTAAAGTTGAACAAAAACACTTGATAAATATGCCCGATATTTGACACCTCATCGGAAAAAGATGTGCTTCAAACAAGACATCAGTTTTTTAAACCACTTAAAATCTGACCTAAATTTAATAAGATATAATTTATTGTAAATACGACAAACCTTTTCAGAGATTTTATAACATTGAGAAAGGAAAATTGCTGAAATTTCTGAAAGTCAGTTCAAAGATGTTTAAAGTTTTTAGTTAAATCTACTTGGAAGTTTGCAAAACAAGTATTCATTGGCCAGGTTTTACTCAAATTTTTCTTTTTTTTTTTTAGGAAAAAAGAGGGGGATAGGGGTTTATGGACAACTTGAAACTTTTGTACTCAGAAATTTACTCACTACTATTTATATGTAGTAAAAAGATGATTCTTTTTTTTATTTTTTGGGTTACCAATTTCCATTCTTTGAGGACATTGTCATGAAATAACCCAAATATAACCTTTTAAACAAGAATGTGTCCACAGTACACGGATGCCCCACTCGCACTATCATTTTCTATGTTTAGTGGACCGTGAAATTGGAATAAATTCTCTAATTTGGCATTAAAATTAGAATGATGTTATCAAAGGGATCATGTACACTAAGTTTCAAGTATATTGGACTTCTACTTTATCAAAAACTACCTTGACCAAAAACTTTAACCTGAAATTTGCACTATCATTTTCTATGTTCAGTGAACCGTAAAATTGGGGTCAAAACTCTAATTTGGCATTTAAATAAGAAAGATCATATCATAGGGCACATGTATACTAAGTTTCAAGTTGATTGGACTTCAACTTCATCAAAAACTACCTTGACCAAAAACTTTAACCTGAAGCAGGACAGACAGACGTACGCACAGACGGACGGACGAACGGAGGCACAGACCAGAAAACATAATGCCCCTCTACTATCGTAGGTGGGGCATAAAAATCAACAAGGATAACTAAAATGTATACCACAGTTATTATCTAATGCACAGCTATCACACCTAGTGCCAAGTGGTTGGGTGGGGTTGAAGAAGGAACCTTACTTGCAAAATATCTATTCAAGTCTTACTAAAGTTAAAAAGTCTAATTTCTCTAGAACCAGAGTAAGAAAGTACAGCTTAAAATAAGTGAATTCACATGAAAAATAGATTTAAAAGAAGGGGGACATTTATATTGTATAACATATATAAGATTATGATGATGATAATGTGTGATAAATAAAATTTTAACATTATTACACAACTTCTGAAACCTTCTAGCATCCTTATCAAACTTAGGAAATGGTCAAAAACAATAAGGGGAAGGAAATGACCATAACGATGTCAATGAGACGGCAACCAAAACAAAATAAAAGTACATTGAGCCAAAGAAATGACCCAATATTAGTATCACTTAATTTTGGTCCAGGGCCAACTTTTTTACTTGTAAAGAAAAATACAACAGCTGATTCTTTGTCATACAAGAAAAAGATCACAGAATAATCTATTTTTAGCAACACTGGTTCAAGTTTTTCATACCAGGTGAAACATAAATTGAAGTTTTTATTTAGTTGTTTTTAACAACTTACATTTTAGTTATCAATAAAAAGATAAAAGGTCCACTTACTTTAGACAAAAAAGGTAAATTGTAATCTATTGCACCTGAGAGTAAAAATAGTCTTCACTGATAACATATATACAGTTTAGTGGCATTCCAAAATGGGGGGAGGGTTATGGTGGTTGGAACCCCTGTTTTGATTACAACCAATGCATTTGAATGGGGATCTGACCATGACATAAATAAAAGACCATACAAAAATAAAAAAGTTGCAAGATGGTCAACAATCTACCAGGGTCAAGATGATGTGGATGTGATCAAGTATAGATAACTGTACAACCTTTAACAATGAGCAAAACCTGTATTGTATAAGCAGCTTATAAATGTCTATAACATGATAAATAGGAAACCCATAGGCATGATTAATGCCATTACTATAAACAATGTTTGTTTATGACAGACAGCAACCAACAAACAACAACTGAACTATAATAAGGTTTGTGACAGCAACCCAATGACACAATGAAACCAGGATACAATTTCACTTCTATCTCATTTGGGAAGAACCTTACCTTTTAATGGCTGCTTGAAAATCTTCAATGTTGTCAGTACATTTCTTTGAGCCATCATTTAACTGGTTACCCTCCTCTTTCTGATCGAGCCCTTCTTCATTGTCTTTATCTTGGTTGTCTGACTTTTGTGAATTATCTCCCTTGACATCTCCCATCTGTCCAAATTCTCTAGATTCTCGTCTGTAAGCCTCAATCATCTCTCGCTCTCTGATGTTTTCTTGTCTCTCAAATATCTGAGGATATAGTTGCTTTTCTTGGTTTTGGTTTTCGACATGTTGTCGTGGTGATATTGCTTCTTTTGCTTTCTCATGGTCGTCTGACTTTTGTGAGTAATCTCCCCTGCTTTCTTCAATTTTTTCAAATTCTCTGGATTCTCGTCTGTAGGCCTCAATCATTTGTCTCTGCAGGATTTTCTCTTGTTCTTGTCTGTCAAATACTTGAGGATATAGGCTCTTTTCTTGGTTCTGATTTTCAACATGTTGCCGTGGTGATATTGCTGGCGGATTGTAAATTTCTGGATATGGTAGCCTTGGTGTTGTTTTCTCTTGACTGTGAATGTCCAGAAATGGTCTGTGGGCAAATTGGTGGGCATCTTTGATATAACCAACATCTTCAGGAACTGAAAAAGAAAATTGTCTGGTATTAAAATGCATTCTCCTCAACTGTTCACTTGTTACATAATTACTACAGATTATAATAGTAAATGTTTTGTACTACATTTATGTTTACACTATTGTGAAAAGTATATTTTAAGGCATTCAGCACAATTTAAAACAAGAATGTGGACAATAGTACATGAATGCCCACTAACTCTATCAGAAGCTGGACAGAGGGACAAAGGAATGTATGAATGAACAAATGAATAGATGCACAGAACAAAAAACATAACGCGCCTAAGAGGGACATAAAAAATAAGTAGCATTGAATATACAAAGATACAAAATATTCTAATAATAGAAGTTTTGGTGAGAAAATGTTCATCATACAACAATTTAAATTTCTTTTTTGCTTGTTATTGTTTTCATTTTGGTATTATAGGCTGAGTATGATGGGGGGTGCCTAACAAGAATAAATAGCAAAAGTGTTGTTTATGCAAATATTACTACGAAAACTAGAACTACATAGTATATCCAGCTAAATGATTATGGACCACTAGAATTTCTATATTTTAATATAAAGCTTTTCAAAAACAAAGTAAAAGGCCAATATTATTGCGTAACTAAATATGATTATGTATGATATTGTCACAAAAAAAGACGACCGTTTTAATATAAATTCTGAACGATAAAGATTTTCTGGAATATTATTACCACTGTATATTTTAATTACAGTTGTTGTTATAAAAGGGTCCTTTTATATCTGACTATGTGGTATGAGCTTTGCTCATTGTTGAAGGCCATATAGTGACCTAAAATTGTTTTAATTTCTATGTCATTTGGTCTCTGGTGGAGAGAAGTCTCATGGCAATCATACCACATCTTCATTTTTATATATGGAATATTTTTTCCAACAGGAACAGATACTATAGCATTGTTTGTAGTATAAATTTCTAGAGAAACTTCTCTACTGAAAACATAATATTTACAATGACAATGCCAATTAATGCTCAACCCTTCATCATCACATAAACTATACTTATATACAACTAGAACACACCCGTGATATCGCGGGGCCGTGACTGAATTAAAGTATATAACTATGCGTAAGCCTTATTTTAGTATTGGTATTGTCATCTGATAAAGTCGTGCCGATTATAAGATACACAGTTTTCTCTGCTTTCAAATCTTTCTGTTTGAACCCGTCGACCTGGAACTTTTCAATTGTTGGTAATATCAAGGTCCTGGAATTGAGTATTTTTTAATCAACAGCATTGTCCAATAAAGTTCAAATCTTTGATTCGCTGTTTTGCGTCATGCCCGCTAACAAATTGAAAACCATACCTATATGCCTTAGTCCAAATTTTTAGTATTCGTTTTGTTATCTTAGAAAGTTTTACTAATTAAAAAACTACAATAGGGAACAATTTGACAATGATTGAATTTAGTTGTGTCGACTTTGTGATTATGACCCGTGTATATAGTAAAATCAAATACCATTTGGTGGTGCGCCTGTTAGATGCGGAACGTACAGATAAGGTAATGGGTAACAGGTGAATATACTTTTGGTATCGGTACCGGATTAGACCCGGAACTTGTTAATTATTGGCAATATTAATTATGTGGAAAACAAAAGGGTCTGGAGTGGTGTAATTTTTAATCTACACAATTGTCCTATATTAGCTATTTATAAAGTTGAATTCTTTGATATGTCGTTTTTACCTGATGCCGGATTATAAATTGGACCTCGTAATTTTAGTATTATATATAATAGTTTTTCTAACAGGAACAGATATTGTAGCAATGTGTTTAAAGTAAAATTTTCAGAGGAACTTGTGCAAAGCAAACATATTGTCAATTTTAAAACACTAAACCATTAACAGAACAGAATATTTCAATTTCTAGTGACAATATAAACTATACTTGTATACTATATAAGAATTTCTTACACCAGAACAAGGGGAGATAACTCAAATTTTACTGAATTATATATCTATATTTGATTTGATTTTCAATAATCCAATTTTTATGTGCAACACATGGTTAAATTGCTTTAGGATGATCAAAGTAATAAAAAACATCTAAAAAATAGAAAAATCCCTCAGGTCAATATAATTACACGTTTTGTGTCAGCTTAAGTGAAATACACTACAATATCAATTGGATTCAGATTAATATCAACGCTACTGAAAGCAAATAACTTAAACCTATAATTACTACGAGTCGATAAATATTACAAATTATTGAAAAAAGTTATTTAGATGTTATTTTGTATTAAATGATTTTAATCCATTTCTTTTTTATTTTCTTATTGATGTTAGTTTTCAAATTAGTAAAGATTAACATTTGTGTCAGTGGCGGTCTAGAAATTTTCTTAAGGGGGGCTCAATGACTGCACAAAAGGCTGCCCAATTTTCAGTCATGCTACAGTGATTTCCTAAATAATCAACCATATTTTTCCAACAAAGAGGGGGGCTGGAGCACCCTGTTCCCTCCTTAATCAGCAACTAATTGTGGTCTTAGTAGTTCATCTACATTAATCTAAAGTCATTTATTTGTTGATGGAAATCAGAAAAGGAAATACAGGCAGTCAGTCTTTTGCATAACAAGCATCAAATTTTAAATACCAGTAATTTTCAACTGACATTTCATGTAGTGTACTCTTGACTTGGATGCTGTGCATCACACAACTGATTTACAAGGATAGAAGGTGGTTTTTTGTTAGAACTTTAATAGAATAACAAATCAGTGACTTAATCATGATAATATACGTTTTTAATCATAAATTTGGTAATGATGTCAAGTAACGCAAAAATGTTTTCAATATAATAACTTTACTCTGAATGTTTCATAACAAAAATGTTTGTCACATTAAAACAAACTTTGACCTTTTACAAATCAGTTAATTTTTACCTTTTTGATCAAATTCCATGTCAACGTTTATAGTAAAAAATTACTTCTTACAGAGTCAAAAATGCTATTTTCTTACTCTTTAAAATTAAAACATCAACTTTTATTAATCTGGCCGTCTTGTATATGAGTAAATATAAACAGTTTATGTGATAAGTAATTATATTTTGTATAAATTTCAAAATTTGAAATAAAGGCACACTATCATTTTGTCAATATTTACTTGAAAAATGTACTTTGAACAAATGACGAATGAAAAATCATCATTTTGTCAATATTTACATGAAAATTGTACTAGGTGAACTTTTTCTTTGTCTAAACAAATAAACATGTTAATATTATTCACTATACAAAGATTGCAAGGATTTTTAATGAACGCTATCTCATTCTATCAGTACAAAGTACTGGTCAAGAATACAGTGTTCATCTAATTAATTTTTGTGAGAAAGTCGTAGTGCACTTAGTATGCTTAATGGAAAAACAATAAATGACCCAGTGAAAAAGAATGTTGGAAGGGTCAAGCTGACCATCACCTATTGATAAAGCTATTGATTTTTGTACAACTCATTTCATTATCCAAGCCAAGATTACATGCACAGAGGTTTCCCAAGGGGAGCTAACTCATAATAACCAATAATTACTTGGATCAAATTTCTTATTTGTATTATTTTCAATCATTTCAATGATATTTTCACATTTCCGTTGTCATAAATGACAAACAAACATATTTTTCATGAAAATTTTAAATTTAAAGTTGATTTATCCCAAATGTACCCCTTCTTGGCAGCACAAAAAAGTGATGATTTACATGGTTAGAGTGACCAGCTGTGAGAATCTTCTTTAAGTAATTTTTATGAGATATTTATCTTCTCTGCCTGGTGTTTTCCATCATATGATAACATAATCACTTTCTCAAGGTTACAATACAACTGGTCAGTTTCTGGTGTAATTTTGTATTGGTCAGTTCTTACTACATCTATGTACTTTAATTCATTGGGTGCAACATTTCCCCAAATCATCTGTTTCATTAATCTTTGTTCTCATATGAAATTACAATCAAACTTTCAAGTTGAAATTTTATTTTTATCTTCATTCAAATTCATGTTATTTATTTTTAAAGTTGTAAGTTCGATTGGGAATTATTTAAAATTCTATATTAAAAATACATGTATAGGAGTCTTTACATTTAAGTTCACAAGATTCAATCAAGGAGACTGTTTAATTATTTTTTTTTCATTTTATATTCCTGATACGAACCTTTTTTTCTGGCCATAAAATTCGGAATAAATCTATATCAAGCAATTAAGACTTTTACCCAAACTGTATTTGTATTTATATCTGATTCAAACAAACTTCTTATTTTAATTTATCTTTTAACATTACTTCAGTAAAATAAAAATAAAAACCGCTTTGATTTCCATTTTGAAAGAGTTTTCCTTTTCGTAACATAAGTAATATAAGTATAAATCGTAACATAAGTAATATAAGTATAAATCGTAACATAAGTAATATAAGTATAAATCGTAACATAAGTAATATAAGTATAAATTGTTACATAAGTATAAATCGTAACATAAGTAATATAAGTATAAATCGTAACATAAGTAATATAAGTATAAATCGTAACATAAGTAATATAAGTATAAATCGTTACATAAGTAATATAAGTATAAATCGTAACATAAGTAATATAAGTATAAATCGTAACATAAGTACAAGTATACATGGTAATGTTTTTAATCATTAACTAATTACATGTCATTTCTTTCCTGATCCGTAATTGATATCACCTCTATACATAAAAACCTCCTATAATCTTTTTTTCTCAGCTTTTTTATTATCCTAATTTGTACTAATAAACATTTAATTTTCTTCTTTTCATGGTTGAGTAGACACATGAAAACCTAAACCTGTGATAAAATTACATAATTGTAGACCCATTAGCCAGGTGGTGTCCATCGAAATCATACCCTTGGGTGAAAAAAAATTTGTACTGGTCATTTTTTTCCAGAGACTGGACATTTGTGACAGTGGACATTCATTTTAACAATTAGACGTGTGGACAAAAACATAAATTCACCAATAAAGTTGTCGAAATGAGGAGAGACTAGTGTGGTTTTTATCTATTAACTGTTTTGAGTTATTGCCCCTGATGATAGTGGGGTCTTTTATAGATTTTTCAGTTATGTACATTAATTACTTACATGACAAATGCTATAAACAATAATTCAACAGTACAGCAAAATTTTTGATGGACCAAGAAATTTATCTGGACTGACTGACCTAAAACGTTTTTTTCTTCTTTTGTTTTGTAAGATATGTTTTGGATAATTTATTATAAATAATTAAATGAGATTAATTTATGAAAAAAAGACACTCATTAAATTTGAAATTCTTATATGTCACATTTGTAAATCTATGAAAGTTATCAAAGGTTAATAGGTAGTTTATTAAACCAATTTATTTTGTATTTCAATTTTACCAACTTGATTTTACTGAAAAATTCAAAATTTGATTTTGACTGTCTTTCTATCCTTTATTTTAGGCTAAATTAACATATCATTACGTCTCTGACTACCTCTGTTTAATCAGATAAAATAAGTCTGGATTTATTTATTTCCCTGGATTAACCAATTTCAGTGCATTGAAGAAAAATAGTATTTTCATGACTGTTTGAAATTAAGTTTTGCCAAAAGCTGCATTATTTTTTTAGCCTTAAAAATTTGCATTTCGTAGAACTTTGAAATTTGTGGTTTACTTTTACACAAGAAAACTTCCAAAATTTGGTATCACACAAATACTAATGAATGCACATTATGCAAATTTAAGATAATTTAAATTATTTTTTAATAAAGTCACATCCCCAGCAAGTCACATGACAAGACAGCCAGCCAAATGCCAAAACTGACCATCATGTCCAGCTGAAGGGTCTGACATTTTCTATAAAAAGAAAAACTCAATATGCTTATTTCCCCCATTGTGAAAACTTTTAATTAAATTTTTGATGGACAATATTGCATCACAGCTGACCTCTCAACACCACTGGTCAGTGTAAATGACAGCCATTGTCCACTTTAGTTGACCATCAATGTTTTATTATAACTCATTAAAATAGCCCTTCATTTTCCAGTAAGTTTTGACAATAAAAATCTCGATTATTGATTTAATTAATGCTGATGGCAAGTGGACAATGAAACTGACCAGTCACATGTAAAAAGGGTGGTCATTTATTATTAATATTTTGTATTTTAATGGACAATTACGTCAATTTCAACTGACAACTGTCACGAAATTGATTTTTGTAACTTTTCAATTAGACATTCAATTATCATCATGCAATGTTACAAAAGCCTTAGATGTGTTTCATCAAAGAATTATTTTATCAAGGAAAAATTTATCTTCCGGCCTTTTAACATTCAATTTGCAAAATACAAAGCTTTTCTAAAAGTTACAAGTGATAATTAAGAAACTATCAGGACGGCCAGTTAATACAAAATCATAAATAATAAAAAAAAAATAAAAAATAAAAAAAAATAAAAATATAATTTATGCATAAATTGGAAATTGGAGAAACAAGGTGCAGTAGGTGCACTGCTTGTGCTCCACTAGTGCCACTCAGCTTAATCAATTAATTTTCTACAAGGAATTAAACTGAGAATGGTAATGGGGAAAATATCAAAGAGACAACAACCCGACCAAAGAGCAGATAACAGCCGAAGGCCACCAATGGGTCTCAAATGCAGATACATTATATATATTGTTTTAACCTAAGTTAAATTTTTCAAATGTAATTAAACAATTAGAAAGTACTTTCACTTATGCTTTTTAGTTAATGTGTTCTTCAAATTTGACAGAAAAGAATCAAAGAAATTAAGCATTTTGTTACACCTAACAAAATATTAATTGAATTGTGATTGAACAGTGAATTAAAATAAAACATTTCCCTACGACTTAAAGTACGACACAAAATGCTTGTCTCTATTGTTAGCAAGTCAATATTTTTAGTAAAACATATTTTTGTCATCTATTTTATAAAAATGTATATTAAGCAATCAACAAACAAATTTTGGGGTTAAAATTGTTTAATAACAATGAGTTAAATTATCCCTTTGAAGTCATATTTTAAATAAATCAATTAATTTCTCATTACTTCTATATGTCTATTTTCCAATACCCAAATTAGCAATTTAAAATTTTGAAAATCATCCCCATTGGAATTAGATAAAATTGATTACAAAAATAGGAAAGGCCAGTTTCTGACATATTAATATTTTATGGTGGTCAAAATAATGACCACTGACTGGACATTAGGGTTAATTGGTGTTCCAGTGTGAAAGATATGATATGTAAATTGCCCTTGGTAAAAATGTCACCTAAATCGGTGTGACAGTTCACAATTACCTTTTTCAATTTGACACATCGTAAAATACTCTTACTTGTCAGATTTCATGATATATTTCAAAAAAGATTATTACATGTGTTTTTCTTCAACAAATACACAAAAGAAACTGTTCTAGTTTTATAGGCCTAGTTTTTCTGTTTCAGCTAAATGACAATTTAAAATGCATAGGCTTTGAAGATGAGATTATACCTGCAAAAAGTGCATACATTTAGTCAGAAATCTGACAGTATGAAATATGAATAAGCAATTTTGTTGTTGCTCAATCTTGCTTTTTCTGTTAACTTTTTTTTTTTGGGGGGGGGAGAGGGAGGAGGGGGGGGGGGGGGGCTGTCTTAGTGTTTTTTTGGTTTATTTTTAGTTTTCATGGCATCACTCCTTTGAAATCCCCCCCTCAATACAAAAACAGATCAAGACATTATCCCCCCTCTTTTTTAATCAATTTTCTTCTTTCTCGAAGGATTAAATTGATTACCCTTAAAATATCAACTGAAATTACAAAAAAATGATCAAAATAGGAAGTCAACAAATAAAGTTACAAAAGCTTACAATTGGTCAACAAAAAGCTCCTTTTCCTTTGTACTTTTGAGATGTAAATAATGACTAAATCACATTAAATATAAAATAAGATCTACACTCATCTTTTGAACTATTATAATAGGATTTTTTAGGATTAATATTTTCCATAAATGTATTACCTTCTTAAAATAAAATTTTAAATGTCTAATTGACTGAAAATTTTAATGAGATCTTGAAGGGAATTAAGATGGAACGGCTCTTATCACAAATTTATCTATTAGCAATTATCTGTTTCCTTCTTAAAACATTTTATATTCTAAAGTTTTATTTAAAATTCCTCTTGTGTCTTGAAACCTTCCATAAAACATTAATCCACATTAAAATATGGGTTCGTCCAAATACCAAAATGACTTCATGTAGTTGAGAAAAAAGGAAAAATTACGTAATTTTTCTGATTGACCACTTTTATTATCAATTTTTGTTAGTCTCCTTAAATCTGTTTGTATTTACTGGGAACACTAACCAAGTTTATCATTTAAATGTCAGCCTGTTTATAAATTAAAAAAAGAGACCACCTGCCATCTAGTTAACATTTGTAAAACAGGATTGAAAATAGTTAAAAAAATCAAAATACCCCAAATCTTGTTCTTAGGGTGTTAAAATTCATTCATAAAAATAAAAAAAAAAAAAATATAATGTTAAATTAAACTTATTAGACTTGTGATTTGACTGGCATTTATTGATTGATTTGCTGTCTGGTAACATCAGCAACAATTAATGTTCTAAAATACATCAGTTTACTAAGGAAGAATTGTTACCATTGCTAAAGAAATCGGTACAAATAAGCTTTCACACAGTACTGTAACCTTAGTAACTACCAAAATTCTAAGAAATTTCAGTATACTTAGGCTGAGTAGATTACAAATGAAGGTCATGCAAAGTCTTGAAATAAAAGCAACAATGTATCAAAATTCTAATAAAAAACCGCTTTCGGTGGAAGAATTGTTGCCCCATTGCTAATAAACTTGCACAATGTTTCACCCCTCCTCCTTTGCTAATAAACTTGGCAAATGTCCCCCCCCCCCTTTGCTAATAAACTTGCCAAATGTCCCCCCACCCTTTGCTAATAAACTTGCCAAATGTCCCCCCCCCCCTTGCTAATAAACTTGCCAAATGATTCCCATCTTAACCAGTTTAAGACTCACCTCTAAGAAAAGACAAACCCACTAACATCTTCTTGTTAAATGTATGGTGCCTAAACTCAAGTCTAAACAAGGAATTAGTTTTTCTTCTTTAAAAATCTTTCTCAGTATATACCAATACATCACAAAAACTGTCCAATTTTTTTAGCCTTTAGCCCTGGTCAAAACTTCCTAGTGGTGTTTTGGACAATTTTTTATGACGGACAGTTTCGATAATGTACAAAGGTGAAATGTTGGTCAACTAATGTATCTTATAGAATTCTTATTCAAGCAATATACCTATTGGTAATACAGGAAAATTGTGGGACTCTTTTAAAAAAGTTACCTTTTTGTACTTAATATGTACTTTAGTTACAATGTGGTAAATGTTAAAATCTAGAAACTGCACAATTGAATTTTTGACATTGGTCAACAAAGAAAAAAAATATAACGGTATATTATCATTCTTATTCTTCACACCTAAAGATCAAGGGCAAAGCATGTTTATTAAAATAACTCATTAAGCTTGAAATTTGAAATGTCAGTTTAGTAAAAAAATTTAGAGCTACTTTCCTAAGGTTTGTAGAGTAAGACTTTAGATGGCTTGCTTGCTTTGTTCGTATAAACATTTGCTCAAAATTTGCAAACAATATATATATATAGACATAGTTAAACTTGTATATATCATATTATAATTTGATTGGATTTCATACCTGAAATACAATTGTACAATATACAAATAAAGCAAACAAGCTAACCAAAATCTTACTCTACATGCAAAAGGAAATTAGCTTTAACGAATGAGGAACCAATTTATCATCTTTACTTAAATACATTTTGTTGTGTTGAAAATTGAAGAAATTCTTAAAATAACCGTTACTTTAAGTAAAAATTTGGTCTAAGTTGATGACATGGCAAATACACAATGCTGCGTTGTTGCATTCAATGCACATCAAGAGTACACTAGCACATGTATTTTCATGTTTAAGCTCCCTTAAGGGTCCCTTAATCTTATTCTTGATGTTCTTTTATAAATTTCAGCTTGTGTATTTCATTTCACACTAAATTAAGACATCTCTACTTGAAACACGTAAATAATCTGATCACACTACATGTACATGTACTAACAATGGCGTGATCATATTTATCTTGTTACATCTTACATTCAAATTCTCAACTTTTTATCAATGAAAATCTTGTAAAGAAGATGTTATCAATCTACATGTATTGCCTAACAAAAAAAAAACATAACTGTGAAAAATAGATAGCGATCATACACTAATATACTTGTTAAAATAGTACATTTGTACCTATATGTAGATGAAAAGATTGCTTTATTTAAATGTTACGTAATAACTATGTCATTCTTAATATTTTTTTAATGAATTTAATGAAGGTATATAAAATAAAGAGAAGTCTATTAAAAAAGGGGGACATATTTATGAATAGGAGGGAAGTAAAGTAATGTTACAACAGAGACATAAAACTATCAACACAAATAGGTTGCTTTATTTAAATGTTAAATGTTATAACTATGTCATTCATAATTTTTTTTTAAATGAAGATAAAATAAATAGAAGTCTACTAAAAAAAGGGGGAGACAACTCTCTGATGAATAGAAGGGAAACCAAGAAATGTTTCAACAGAGACAGCAAACTATCAACACATTACAATTAGAAAAGAAATATTGAGTTCAACATTGGTTTTTCCAAGATAGCTTTCTATACTTTGTGGTGAATTGATTTATCAGAAACTTGAAACATCTACCATTCAAGCCAGGAAAAAATTAAAAACATCTTATTTGTTTGAACTTTGTGTTGAAAGACCTTCTAAAGCAAAGTCTAAACTTAAGAACAGTTATGAAACTAGATTTGTTTTTGAAATTGACTGGAGTGCAGGAAAAATGTACGTAACTTTTGTAATTTAAAGAACGTATGAGTTTTGATAAACAAAAAGACACACAGTTTTCATGAGCTCAAAGAAAATTGGCATAAATGTCAAACCCTTGAAAAAGTGTGACTGAATTGAGAGATATGTGCGAGTCTGTACAGAGGTGTGCACTCTTCACACAACCCACACCTAAATTAATTGAATTTTTAATAAATAAATGTTAAAGAATATCAAGACATCTTCCCAGAATGACAATCACAGCAATTTTGAGATTTCGCAATAGTGACCACATTCTTCAAGAAAATCTAGGCACAGAATCATTAAAAGCAGTTTATTAAAAAAAAAAAAAAAAAAAGCCTGAAAGTTTTGCTCAAATAGTTTTAACAAAGAGAAACCTATTTTATCACCAAGTCTTACAAGTTGAGATGTTTCCCCCTGTCAATAGTAAAATTTGAAACATTTCAAATGCTCAGTAAGCCTCACTTTTTAACTTTGAAAATTAGAGGGGAAGTAATTTGAACAACACTCAAAGAAACTGAAGAATCTTCAAATCTAAATACAGTTTTCTTCCTGTGGTCATCATTTTAAAAGGGATCAATTTTAATCGGGGAAAAAAATCTGTGTATAGTTATTTGATAAAATTTATAAGTATGGACAACATTTCCTGTATAAAATAGTATAAACTTACTCCTGAGTTTTGTTATTGTGGGTGTTTTAAGAGGTTTCAACAACATTCAAGTGGCATCCTTCAATCCTTAAAATTTTACTTAATTAAAAGTTTTTAGTGGCTTCTAGAATCTATACATGTAGTTCATCCCTGCCACTTGTTTTCACCCCAGTTTCAGCCCTATGACAGATACATGTAACATGATGGATAAACTTTGTCAGCAGGCACTGTTCTCAGAAAGAAAAAGAACAAAACTCAGAAAAGGTTGAAATTCTGCTTGGATTTAAGCTTAAATGTTGAACCTTTTTTTTTTTTTTATCAAAAAGCAAAGATTAAGAAAAATATTATTTGGAGGAAAGTTAAAGTGAAATAATATTTAGATTTTTTCTTTCAATTTCTAAGCTTTTGTGTCACAATATCATGTGTAAATTGACACTTTTAAACTTGTGATGTAAAATCAAACATAGTGTGTTAAACAGACAGACTTTAAACAATACTTTAAACAATAATTTTTAAAGACAGACTTTTAAACAATACTTTAACTAAGGGATCAACTTTTTTAATAGACTATTACATAAAACAACCAACAAAAAAACCTTTTTCCCCCTTCTTGTGTCAATACAATCTTTTCAATTTTCTTTAGAGGTCTACCATACAACAAAAAATCTCCAAACACAAATTTAACAGTGTCAACATTGAGGAACTTAAGTGTCAAAATTATCCAGATACAATCTAAACAAGTCATTTGATCCAGTTAGCCTTCACAATACAACCATTGATTGATTCAAACAAATTTTATAAAGAGGTGGTCAACACAGGGTGTAGTATTTAGTCTGGACAATGGGTGGACAATGGTCAGTTATAGATATCCACTGAGCAGTATAACTGTTAATGTGTCTAAATGTTGCTCCTTTTTAATGCCAATCGGGTGTGTTTTTCATTCATTCATAACAATATGTTTACATTTATGACTCTTTTTTAAAAATTAAAAGTTATTTTTAAATGATTTTTTTCATCCAAAAATAAGCATGGATAACTTATTTAGCAATTTTTTTTATTAAAATGTATTTATAGCTGAAGTCAATATCATTTCCATTTAAATAGATAAGTTATTTTTGTAATTAATTAAAAAAAAAAGTAGCCACACTTGTTAAGGTTCCTTTTATCATGTTTATACATATGTAGAGAGAAATGTATTCTGGTATTATTAATTTAAAACATTTCATTTCGTCCATTGGTATATTCAGAAACTTTTATACTCATGAAAATCATGCTTTTTCACAAATACATCAAACTAAAAACATACATACATAGTGCATATACAACATGCTTTTGCTTAAAGTAATATGAATACAAAGTTAAGTCTGAAGAACCACTTATGAATTAATCATAAAAAATAAAGCACTTTCAAGTTTTTAGTTCTAAATAAATAAAAAAAAAACCACACTAATTAATTAAAGGGAGCAAACTATTTCAAATTTAAGAGAAACAGAAAAAAAACATAACAGATTTTTGATAATTAATTTTTAAATAAATAAAGACTGAAGTTTTCAATAAAAAACAGCAGAAGTTAACAAAAAAAACTAAATTACATAATTTTAAAGGTAAATTAATATATTAAAAATAAACTTTTTTTAAAACTACACATTTTCTCATCCTTTAATAAAAACAATTTAACATCCCAATACATAAGTTTCATTCATGAAAAATCAACATGCAATCTAATATATGATTGTCTATTTAAACAGACAACAAACTAATTTAAAACTAAATTTCATACCATTACTCTGCAGGTTAAATACTTGACCAGTAGCTTCAACCTCCATCATTGCAAAATACTTTTCATCCACAATAAATTGTCCTAATTGCTTCTTTCTAAATTGTCACACAAAAACAAATTGTTTTTCAACTGACCACTGGTCAAGCTAGTACAATGTCACAACAAACTGACCAGGCATTCCCATTTTTTACACATGTAATAAAACTGAAGTGGAATCCTAAGCCTATGTTTATTTTCGGGTCCTAAATAAAACTATGTAAACAACATCAATGGACAAAAGCTTTTCTACCCTGGAATGAAAAATTAACTGACCATACACTATTACATAATACTATGGACAGGTCCATTTAACCAATAGCCAGAGGGGTGAAGGAGGTAAAAGTTTTCTAATTAATGAATCAATGATTGTGAAATTTACATAGGAAATGTATTGTCAAATCATAGTGCAGCCAATTCTTGATTGACACAAGAAATGGATGCTGCTGCTGCAGGGATTATTAGAAATTGATTTTATAAAGTAAAAGTTTTAATGAAATTGATTGTTTAAATTGAATAATCTTTTTTTTCAATTTTTGCTTTTAGAAGTTTTTGCTATAATTTGAAGTAATTCATAATTTTTACTATAGATTAATAGATAGCCATTGGTCATAGATGATACTGCTGTTGGAATTATTAGAAATTGATTTTATAGAGCAAAAGGTTTTAATGAAATTGATTGTTTAAATTAAATAATCTACTTTTTTTTCATTTTTCACTTTTAGAAGATTTTGCTATAATCATAAATAATTTATATTTTAACCATAAACATATAATACTATATTTAGTAAGGATTAGGAAATAGCCATTGGTCATTTTATGAATTAAAAGTTCAAACTTTTTAATAGCTTAAATAGGAAACCCTTTTGTTAGTATTTTTAAAATTTTATCAAAAAAGAATAAAACTTATATTCAAATTATCTATAAAGACAAAAGCAAATTTAATTTTGCTTCTTTCTTCTTAAAATTTGCATTTTTAAATCTATTTATTATTTACCTAAATTTAAATCAAATAACTTCAATCAAAATTTTTATCAATGTTACCTTCAAGTAACTTTGTATGCAACAGAACTGATGCTACTGTTCTTTGTCACTAAGTTTGTTTCCCTAACAAATTGCAAAAGTTTTAATTCAGAATTAACCAAAAAAATTAAGCTACCGATCTCACTACCTCAATTATTACAATAGTCATTGAGCCTAATATAACTTTATATGGTTGGAGTCACTGTTTAAATGATTATACAAAACTAAGAACTAAATAATTCTTTTGTTTTTTTTAAGTCATTGGGTTGACATCTCAATCATGTTGCACCTTACATCTCTTTTAAAAGAAGGCCAAGTCAGGAGCCTCTGGCCTTTGTAAGTCTTATATGTTTTTATAATTTTAGTTTATCTGTATGTTTTTAGAGTTTTGTGTGACATCCATTGCACTAAATTTTCTTGCTGTGTTGAAGACCCATTACTGGCCTTGGGCTGTTTTTTACTTTTTAGTCAGGTTGTTGTCTCTTTGACACATTCTCATTTCAATTCTCAATTTTATTACTTAAAAGTAATCTAGTCTGACAAATTATTTCCCTTGATGAATGATACTGTACTTTAAACTTCACTGTTAGATTAATATACTATATATACTTATTAGTCGCAAAAATGAAGAGTTCACAAAAATCCGTGTGATAAAAGATGATCGCTACTCTTGTATTAGACTTTTTGTCAGACATTCAGAATCCTCTAGTTTTATCAATATAGTGCCAATCAAAATTTTGCCCTCTTTACCTCTACATTTCAATTCATGTTTTTTTACCTATAGTTTAATATGCCAGTTTTGTAAATCTTATAAAATACTTGTTATTTTTGATATTTTTGAAAGAAAAGACCTCAGGTTGGCCAAATTAAGAAAATACATGCACATAGTAGTGCAAAATGCAGTTTAGATAGACACCATCATGAGTTGGTTGACTGCTATAGAATTGATCAGCTTTAGATGTCAATGTTCAGTTTTATGTATTGTTTTTCTTTTCATAATTTTCTGTTTTTTTTTGCCATGGCTTTGGCAGTTTGTTTTTCAAATTATGAGTTTGAAAATCCTCTTGGTATCTTACACTTCTCTTATACTTTAAAAAAAAATGAATGAGTTAATTTTTATCGATGTTGATGTTTAATGTGGAAAAGATTCTATATATACTTATGTTAACATTTCATGACCTTTTGCGATTTAGAATATCCTGAAAAACAAGTTCCACCATTCATACTTTTTTGTATATGAAAGATCAGCTGTTTTTATTCCATATTACAAATAAACAATATCTATTTTTAGGGAAACTCATTTTGTAAAATTAGCATCTTTAGCTTCATTCAAAGACTTAAATTTCGAAAAACATTTTCTATTTTTAAGGAAACTCAATTTGTAAAATTAGCATCTTTTGATCCCTTCAAAGACTTTTCGAAAAACATTTTCATTAACAATAATCTAATGTCATTGAACGAATAAAACTTAGAAAAACAAGATGCCCAACCTTTCCAGTTTAAAAATACCATCAAAATCATTTTATGTGAAAAAAATTAAAGATCATAGCCTATACCTATAACCCTCAAGGTATTCATAATGGACAGGTCCAAAAATGACTAATAATTGTAAATTCACTTTAAAGTTATAAAAGGGGTTATTTAGATAAAAAGTTTAATCAAAGATTGCGTAATCTCTAACATACAAACACATAATAACATGTCTCAAATACCAAGGACAACACTTTTATTACATAGGCAAAATGGTCTTTTATAGGTTAATTTTATGGAAAGTACACAAACAGGAAATGTTTATTTTTCCATATTGGTTTTCATAGATTTGTACACTTTTATGTTAGTAAACAACTGTTAAATTTATTTATAACATTGTAAAATGATTTAATAACTTGTAAGAAATTTGTTGATTTTCCCCCCAAAAAACTAGAGAAATTCTAAAATTTTGTTGATAGGTACGGTTTCTATATCTTGAGGAAGCATGAAGAAAAAGAGAATTAAAGCCATTACTTACTCCTATAATAAGAGTCAGTCTTTAGTTTCTATGTTGTATTGCATGTACTGTTGGTTGTCTTTTGGTATTTTTGTTTTCTAACCATGGCCAGAGTTCTTGAAATCTTTTTACCCCTCATGGTCCTTTCTATTGAAAAATACTGAAAGAGGGACGAAAGATACCAAAGGGACAGTCAAACTCATAAATCTAAAACAAACTGACAACGCCATGGCTAAAAATGAAAAAGACAAACAAACAACAGCACACACGACACATCATAGAAAACTAAAGAATAAACAACACCAACCCCACCAAAAAACATGGGGTGATCCTAGGTGCTTCAGAACGGAAAGCAGAAATTGTGCCGGTGCTTGGCAAATTTTGGCTCTTAAAACCTCAAGACCACATTTTTGTTTTAGACCTTTCATGGCCGTGTCAGTTTGTTTTTGACTTTTGGGTTTGAATGTTCCATTGGTTTCTTGCAAACTCTTTTTTTAATCCTTTGAAGTTTTTAAATTTTAGAAGACAAAAAATACATGCACAGATTGCATAGTTATTTTTTATTCACTTTTTTTCTGAGCGCCAATTCTAGGATCAGCTGCACCTGTCAAAAGTAGGATGATCAATAGGTTTAAATGTGTAAATCATATGAACTCACTGTACATCAAGTTTTTTTTAACACTTTGAGAACTGTGAATTCAGTCTAGATTACCTATTTTAAACTTTGATCTACAATATTGCTAGCAAAGAGTAAACAGATATAAAGATATCAATTTTAGAAAGGGTTTCCCTGAAACCTGTATCATGCCTGGGAATGCTGGGAATATCTAAAAAATTAGATATATTACATCAGTAAAATGCTTAAAAAAGTAAGAAAAAAAATCAAATCATTGCTCTCGGTGTTAATTTTAAACCTAAGGCTGTAGAGTGTCATTAGTTGGGAAAGGCCCAAGCTGGAGTGTCTAACAAATTTAACACCAAAATTATATACATTACAAGTTGGTGATGCTAACTACAACAGACTCTAGGATCCTTATATCTTGCCTTTAACTCTTTTTCTCACAAGTCTAACATCTGTTAAAAAACAAGAGATCAAAATCTTTTGCACTAATTCTGAAAATACCAATGTTTAAAACAATAGTTGAAATGGCCACAGGCGTCAAAATGAATTATTTAGCAGAAAAAAATCTCTAAAGATTCATGTTTTTAACTGTTTGGAATTATGAACACATTTGTGTATTGATAAAATATTAGATAATAGAAAATAACTGTATCCTAAAAGACAATATTTAAAACAGCCAAAAGGCAGAGCAATCATACTTTTTGTTATCAATTTATAAATCACACTAAAACTCAATAAATTGGATGGCATCAACATATGTTTAAATCAATGAGAATAGAAAACAAGTGAGATTGCACTTTCATAAATTAATGAGGCAAAGAAAAGTTTTTTCATGGACTAAGTTACTTTTAGAGACAATTTTTTTCATTTGAAATCGGAAAAAAATGACTTTTATCTGGAAAAAATGACAGCAATAACCATGTATAATAATTATACTCAAGTTTTATGACCGGAAGGACTTGTGCTCCCTGTCAAAACTTGACTTAGTACTCAGTAATCAGAGTACAGAATGTGTGTTCAAAATACAATTTAAGTATTTTGATTGTTTGAATTCAGATCAATAAGTTTACTTTAAATTTTAATGACCCAAGGGCTGGGCTCTTGGCAAAAAAATTGTGCTTGAAACAAAAAAATCCAATATTTTTATTTGATGAATTTAGAGGCTGAACAATATAATCATGCTCTTAATTTTGATGATTGCAACTTTTGGTCACAAAAATTTAGATCAAAATTATGGTACTTGGCTCCAGGGATCAACCAATCAAAGTACTGTATTTGGTGCTTCAAGCACAAATTTTATACTCTAAGCTAAGAGTCTAGTTTATGTTTAAACAACTCTTATAAGTTTTACGCATCTCATAATGTGAACTAGAAGATATATTTGCGAACTTTTCAATGTATAATAACAGATAACAGTTCATGTTTTGTTCAAGGAAACTCCCAAAATCATAACAAAATACAACAGGACTTAAACAGCATGCTTGTAATATAAAAAAGAAGATGTGATATGATTGCCAATGAGACAACTATCCACAAAAGACCAAAATGACACACACATTAACAACTATAGGTCACTGTATGGCCTTCAACAATGAGCAAAGACCATACTGTATAGTCAGCTATAATAGGCCCTAATAAGACAATGTAAGTCTATCAAAATTCAACCCCAGATGGAATGGTTGCTTATTGTTTGCTGTAAGTCTAGTGGCAAATATTACAGGCATATTCAGGACAAGAACAACTTCAAAATTAATAAAAAAGGCCACATCTACTTAGTTTCCCCTCCCCACATCATAACCAAATTCATACCTATTAAGGATGTACAAAATATACTTCTTAGTGCAATTTACAAATGCCAATAAATAATTAAATTTTTTTTACAGCTTTTCAATATTACTGTACTCATTCAAAGATGACAAAACATCTGCACCTACACATGTTTTACTGTCCACACATTACATCTATATTTGATTGTTTATTAATTTTTCATTTTTCACTATTTTTATTTTTGTTCTCACCTTTGAAATTTCAAAAGATTTATTATATAAACGCCCACACCACCTTACCAATGGCATTACTGGTGTGTCATCTGCTTGTACTTCAAAAGTTTGGACTATCTGAAGAAAACCTGGATACTGGTTACCTTGAATACAGATGCCAATGTCCAAATTTTCTGTATGACCTAAGATCATTGTCCTTGACCTCATTTGCATGGTTCAGTGACAACCTAGTCGTTTGGAATATATCACTTATTACAGGTGATTGGATAAATATTGAGGACTTCAGTCATTATTGAATCCTAACAACTTAAACAAGCTTTCAATGAATGTGGGAGTACAGACAAATTTAACCTGACCTTGACCTCATTTCTGGGATCAGTGATCATGATAATACTTTCATTGCAATTTAACACAATCAATCAATCAATAAGATACTATAAGACATATTGGTCAGTTTGATTTGGTAAAGTGATTTGGCAGCAATTGTGCACCAATAGAACCTATACTTGTGTTTCCATTTACTTATTTTTTTTAACTTGACATTTTGAGACTAATTTCTAAAGAATTTTGTGACCCAGTATAAATTGTATTTGATTAAAAAGTAATTGTTCATATGTATAGGACTTTTGAAAATCTCTGTATACAGGGGAGGATTGAGTGAGACAGGTGGGTGTGCTGCCCCCCCCCCTAAAATTTTGCAAAGCATGGGTGGTTCTCAGCTTAAAAAGGAATAATTTTAACTCTAAATTTTATTTGCCTTGCTCTGCTGTGGAAAAAAATAGGTTTTAAACCAATCTCCCTAACCTTAAATCCTGGATCTGCCCCTGGTTGAGGAATTTTTCAAGGCTTGAAAATTGAAAAAATGTGTCTTTCAATCCCCTAGGTTTTAAACCAATCTCCCCTAACCTTAAATCCTGGATCTGCCCCTGGTTGAGGAATTTTTCAAGGCTTGAAAATTGAAAAAAATGTGTCTTTCAATCCCCAAAAATAGTGTAATATAAAATTTAAAAAATCTTGTATTTGATACAACTTGATAAAAAGGTTTATTTTGTTACAGTTTCGCTGGAGAATAAATTAAAACTTTATTTATAAAAATTATTGTCATCAGATGAAATTGTAATCTAAGATTTTCACCTCCTTTATCCCTGGGACTGATTCAATTATTTATTGGTCCAAATATTTATCTATTACATTTTTATCCATCTACCTACATAATGTATTCATGCCATAAAATAAATTTCCTGACACTTATTTAATATTAATTCTTTATCTATCCTGAGATATGTATTAAAATCCAGAGAACATATATTAAATCTAACTGCCAATCAAATGAATAATTCTAAAATGATGTAATTTACGACAGTACACACACTTCAGGTGTCAATTTCATGCAAATGACATACACAACACATGTTTAGCAATAAACAACTATCTCCAAAATAAACCTGTCAATGGACTTGTTTATAAAGCCATTCTGATAGAATTTTTAATTAAGCATCTAATTAGTAGTAAATTTGATTCTTTAATGAACTGTCATACCTAATCTATGTCTTGTTAAACTAGCACATGTCTGATAAAATTTATTTGACTTCAATACATTTTTATTTTGACCTCTGTTGAATATTTATTCTATTCATAGCTTGCTTTGTTTGTTCTGTTCTTTTTTCATTTTTTTTAAGGTCTTGCCACTACATGAGAAAAGACCTTTATTTTATTGTTTTTCTCATTTTTTCAGTTTTTATTTCTTTTTATTTGTTGGTCTATACACATTTGAGTGGTAAACGGACAGAAAGTCACAGGACATAAAGTCACAAATTTGATAGGACAAAAAGTCATAAATAATTTGTTGACAATTGTTTGAATATATAAGAGAAATATTTTTAAATATCTACTTTTTCATACATATATTCATATTAAAGTTTAGAAAATGTGTCATTATACTTGAAAAATCAAGATTTATTTAATTTTAATCAGGCAAAAGATATATTTCGTGGCACCATGAAGCCATTTAAGTGCCAAACCACTTTGACATTTTGTTTTTTTAACAATTATTTGATCATCTTTGATATTTTTTTATAAAGTTGGTTTATATACAATAGTTCAAGAAAAATACAAAAACATTTTTGTAGAAATAAGCGGTTTATATTCAAAGAAAATAATCAGAAAAAATGAATTGTGACTTTTTGTCCTGTGACTTTTTGTCCGTGACTTTTTGTCCTGTGACTTTCTGTCCTACATTCATTTGAGTGACCTTGGTTTTCTTTTGTATCGTCTTGTTTTCTATTTACTATATACCAATAAACATCTCTTTTCAATCATATTTCTTATATCAAAAAAACAATTCTGACGAAAGCATGTTTTATGCATGTTTTGAGAAACAATTTCACAATAATATTATTAGATCAAAAATATAATGATTAACAAATATTGGTTACTTCTTAGATTTATATTTGTTTAACAATTATTAATTTTTTCTTGAACTTATATAATTAAAATTTATCTCTTTATTGATAATTGAAAAGAATGCAGTGAATTTACAAATAAAGAAACAAAATTCAGATTTTAACCCCCCCCTTTTTTTTCTACAGCTAATTTCTAAAAATAGATCTGCACAGATCAGAGATGTAATTAGTAAAATGATACAATTCAATGAATGTCAAACATAAATGAAATGGTCTGTCTCTAATTTGTCTTCACTGTGATAATAAATAATTTCACCAATAAATGTTCTGATAAATTTTGATATAAGATACTTGAATTATGTAATTTTAAATTTACCAGAGACAAAGAGTCTTGGGAATGAACTCTTTATTGGTCAACAATAAAATGTTGAATTATCTCTGTTTAGAAAATAAAATGTTCATGTGCTAAATTTTCCCACAAAAAAAAAAAATAAAATAAAAATTGAAAATATTTTAATTGTGTATAAATGAATATATCATATATATCAAAAAAAATCCATCCAGAGAAAAATAGACAACTTATTATCAATTGTTTTTTTTATATTTATATGATTACAAAAACAATAATTTTATTTTTTTAACTTTTTTCTGTTATACCTGTTTTTCTCTTTTTCCCTTATCAAAGTTTAATAGTACCTCAAGAAGTGTTTTCTACTACTAGGTCAATCGTCAAAACGTAAGATATCCCCTGCTTTCCAAAAACAGATCAATCAATTCACCCTAATCATATATTTGTTCATAATGTCAAACTGTATGTTTTTCTAAATTTCATAAATAATATTTTCTGAAAAACAGTAATTATTGGAACAAAAGACCATTAGCAACGTTCTTGATTAAGTTAATTTAAACAAAAGAGACAATTTGGTATCTCCTGACAAAAATCAATTGGATGTTTCTCAAAGGATGATTTTTCTCTTTGAAATAAATGACATGTGGTCAAGATGTCCAGTGCTAAGGATTGACCACTAGGAAAGAACATCTTCCTGGGTCAGCCCATTCAGTCTTATGCAACTTTCAAGAAACTCATCATTTCTTCTTATCTGTTAAGGGGAGGCACCATTGGGAGACCTAGATAATGATCTGGAATTTGGTGGTTATTTTCTAAATAACTTTTCAAAATAAATAAAAGTTTTTATGAATGCAATAAAAGACCTGATTTATATGTAATAAACATGTTACATAAAAAAATAATTGTGAAATTTACTATTTTAAATTGTAGACTATAAGCATCCTTTTGAGAGCCCCTAAGATTGTGATGATTTTTGATACTAGAAATATCAGTGATATGTCACAGAAAAATGATTAAGTCAGGATAATGTCCATCATCAGTTACATCTGGTCATACAATGGTCAACTAGAGGCCCATAGAGGTAACACATGCAGCAGAAAAAAGATGCAAAAAAAGGAAAGAAAAAAACACAAACCCTGATGATGATAAATTCAACAGACTTAATTCTATTATACTAAAAGAGACTATAAGAAGATTACTTGCTTTTTTCAATTTTGAATATTTTTTGTCAAATATAAGCTGATAAATTTATAGATGAAAGTTTTAAATCTTAACAGCTTTTAACTCAATTTTTTTGTATGAAGTATCATTTAAAATATTTGCAAACATGAATTATTTTTTGGCATCTACTCAACAGAGACTGTGACTTCAATTAAAATAGATTATCAACTGCTGTAGCACCAGTAGACCATGATTGATTGATTGTTTGCCTAATGTCCAGTGGCAAATATTTCATCCATGTTCAGGCCAAAAGGAGAGCGTGAAACAACCATCTAGTGCACAATGAAATTGTTGAAAGAATAAAATTAACAATTGCAGAATATATTAGATTTAGACAGTAAAATGACACTGCAGAAGTTTACCAATAGGCATGTGACCTGGGTATGGCTATAGATAAATATATATAAGCAAGCATGTGAGATAGTATAATGTCCCATTTTTTGTTTGATTTCATATCATAGATAAAATAGCATCATGTGTATCAATCTTTGACCTATATATAGCTTGGTCAGATCATATGTTTTTGTATGTCATATGAATTTGTACTATGCATGGTTTTTCAAAACAAATGTGACATCACAAGGCATTCAAATTACATCTAGCACGAAAACCCATGATACAAAGATACTTGTATAAGAATAATTCTTTTAGGTGGGTCAAATAAACCAATGAAATAGGCCTGCTTGTATTAGTTTTCAGTTGACATTCTTGTCATTATATTAACATGTGCTATAGGCTTTGATCATTGTTGAAGGCCTTACAGTGACCAATAGTTAATTTCTGTCATGTGGATTTTTTTGGAATCCAACCGACTTCTTATAACAAAATTCTTATTCAATATTCTGTTTATTTAATGTTTGACCCCAAAATAAAAGACTTTCTTTTGATTTAACAACTATTAGGTTGTCTTTTCAATGAATCAGACTTTGATTGTTAGATTAAGACAATTTTTCTTAGGGCAAGATACGATGGAAGAGGCACATTGTTTTACAGAAGAACATGTGAAAATGTTCAGGGTTTTACACCTTGTCATATTAGCCTTCTGAAACTTTTTAACTAAATAAATTAGCATTACTTTTACCAGAACTTTATTCTTTATTCTTGGTAAAAGCAGCATTTTTATGCTTCCAGATACATCATCCAATTCTGAAATATGAAAATATCATTACATTTTTGGCTATATTTTATTGAAAACAAGAATGTGTCCAAAGTACACGGATGCCCCACTGGCACTATCCTTTTCCATGTTTCATGGACCGTGAAATTGGGTAACAATCTAATTTGGTATTAAAATTAGAAAGATTATACTATAGGGAACATATGTACTAAGTTTCAAGTTGATTGGACTTCAATTTTATCAAAAACTACCTTGACCAAAAACTTTAACCTGAAACTCCCACTTTCATTTTCTATGTTTAGTGGACCGTGAAATTGGGGTCAAAAGTCTAATTTGGCTTCAAAATTAAAAAGATTATATCATAAGCAACAAGTTTACTAAGTTTCAAGTTGATTGGACTTCAGCTTGACCAAAAACTTTAACCTGAAACTCCCACTTTCATTTTCTATGTTCAGTGGACCGTGAAATTGGGGTCAAAAGTCTAATTTGGCTTTAAAATTAGAAAGATCATATCATAAGCAACAAGTCTACTAAGTTTCAAGTTGATTGGACTTCAGCTTCATCAAAAACTACCGTGACCAAAAACTTTAACCTGAACGGACGGACGCACAGACGAACGGAGCCAGAGACCAGAAAACATAATGCCCCTTTACTATCGTAGGTGGGGCATAAAAATACAAATCACATAAAATTATGAACTTAATTGTTATCTTTTACATTCTTTAAATGTTACAATAATTAATTTTCATACAATAAAAGAAAAATGAAATTTACAAAATTGTCTCCCATAGATTTACAGAGCACCAACTACTAAGAAAGACAACTCTTTAAAGATCAAAACATCAAGAAGACAATTTTGAACAAAGAGTATGACGGTTGTCAGGTCTTAGGTGCAAACATTAAAGAACTGAGAACTGATGTAATGAAGAAATACAAAATTGTAAAAAAGTAAGAGGATATGGCTGAAAGACAGAAAATAATGGCCAATTTCACCTCAAAAAGTCTTCTTCAAGCGTTTTTTGAACTGAGAAAAATCAATCTTTCCACACAGTATCTAAATTTTGTGGTTGAAACTTTCAACTTTTTTTTTCATAAATATTATTCAAACTTGGACTAAAAAAGTTATTTTCTATTAGAAATATGTGCCTTTAATGACCACTCCTAAGTATTTTTCACATTTTTATTTTCTCTTTACCATTTTTTTTATAGCTTGAAATAAATAACTTGAAGCGACAGTAATGAAAACCAACTTGACACTTTTTAATCTCATTGTCTGGAGAGCAGAATCAAGTTAGACAACTCTCTAAGGAACAGTTGGTCATTTTGCAATGCTAACTAATAAGCAGAAGTCAAAATAACAGGTTACAAAACTATATTAAATATGTGTTTGGAGGAAATGATTAGATTAGGATACAGCCAGGTCATATTTTTGTGAAAAACTAATTCCCCATCGAGACAGATATTTCTACATCATTCAAAACAATAGTCTAATAATGAAATAAAGTGGACAATTATCAAGGCAATGAAGCACTTTGTACAATGTAACAAAATATGATAAAGTTAAAGAGAGGCGGAAGAACCAACGGAATATTTACACTCATAAGTCGAAGACAAACTGACCACACCATGGCAAAAAAAGAAAAAAACATCAAGACAAACAAAAGTTTACAAAATACAACATAGAAACCCACCAAAAACCAATCTTGAAAATTGGAATAATGTATAGTTGGGTAGCTGCAGTCAGAGGTGTACCTCCCTTTACATTTTAAACAAGATAATAATAATTAACAAAAAATATATGATGTCCTGTAATGTGCTCATCCTTCTTTCTTCATTGAACAACTTCAATTTAGAAAATTTTGAGACAAAATTCATATAATACACACATCATTGGTGTATGCATAATAAAACTATTACAATTTCAAAATTAAAACAAAGTATAAGATGGATGTATCAGTATGTAAGGCTTCTTCACTGGAACCAATGAATGGACAACAAAGAGGTGAAAACAAATGATTATCAACTTATTGCATTGTGTGCAAACAAATTTAATTCTTTTGACAACAAAATTGTGTAATATTTAAAAGAAGATGTGGTAGGATTGCCAAGGAGATAACTCTCTATAAGAAACCAAATGACCCAGATTTTTTTTCACAATTATAGGTCACTGTTTAGCCTTCAACAATGAGCAAGCCCATATTGCATAGTCAGCTTTGAAAGGCCTAGGCCACAAATGTAAAACAATTCTAATAGGAATAAAATTGAGAATGGAAATGGGGAATATGTCAAAGAGACAACAACCCGACCATAGAAAAAAACACAACAGCAGAAGGTCACCAACAGGTCTTCAATGTAGCGAGAAATTCCCGCACCCGGAGGTGTCCTTCAGCTGGCCCCTAAACAAATATATGCTAGTTCAGTGATAATGAAAACTATTATCATAATTAAGCCTGTTTAAGGATTTCTGGCAGCTCTCAAAACAGAACTATCTTTTTATATATTATAGTTCTGTTCCAAATTGTAGATCTCCTATACAACTAGATGTACTACATCCTATAAACATGCTTAACATGTATCTATCAGGTCTCTGAAGTAATTGTTACTTAACAATTTTCAAGGCTGCTTTGACTAAAAATAGCTGATGACCAGTGTCCAGTTTTGAGTGGACAACACCAATAATGAAATTTAATGTGTTATCTACATCTGCCAATACACCTTTTATAAACTATATCATAATTGTCTTTTTCATAATCATTCCCAAATGCGTACATATCATCGCCATATTTTTCTCCCTGGTGTCTACACAAACGGTCAATTAAAACTTGATATGCTGAATGTCGTAATGAGGCAAATGTAGGTTATTTCTTTCCATTCAATAAAAGTACAATTTTTGTAATTTCATATGTTATTTATTTCCATTTGATAAAAAAAAATTAGGGGTAATTTTTTTATTTTCTTTCAGTTTGATAAAATTATGAGTTTCATAATGAGATAAATGTAGGTTATACCCTTGTGATAAATAAAACTATGATTTTTGTAATTTTTCTTTCAATTATAGAGATAAATAGAAAATTGACTACCATATTAGATTATCTACATACGATCTGACCTCTCTTTTGTTTTGTTTTGTACACTTGACATCTAAATTTTAATTTCAATTGGTATTACATGTTACTACATGTATGACAAACATAATCGGGAAATTTTTCGAATGACTGTGACATACTCAAAATCAGAATTTATTTCTTATCTGATTTGTTACTTTTTCTATGACAGCTTTTTCAACATATAGACCAAAGGGGTTCAGACTTTCTTCTGTCCCGATAACGAACTTTTTTCCTGCAAGTTTTTTCTATTTACCATAACCAATACTGATGTATAAAGAGTTTGTTTTTAAGGCCATGTTTTTGCTGTACAATACAATTTGCAAAAATAAAGTAGTTTTATAATCACTGAAAAAAAATGTATACAGCGAAATAAAATAAAATAGAATAAAATAAAATCATCAGTTTTTACAAAACAATCTGAATAGCTAGTTAACATTGATAATTTACAGACTTTTAAAATTGCCTAAAGCATAGACGTGCTACATGTCCCTTCATAAGCACTAACATATGTTTCAAAATTAATTCTATTCAAACAATAAATGAGAAAAGTCTTATAAAAAACTTTTTTTTATCTAAAAATAATAACAAGAGACATCCTGTACCAAGAATTGAAATTTAAGATGAAAATCCCATGAACCATATAAATAATTAAAACAAAATTAAAATTTTCTAGACTGTTTTTACTTCTTCAATATACTTTTAAAGCTATCTATTTTCCTTTTTTGAGCCCCTTTTTCCACATAATATTTATAACAAACTATTGGAAGAAAACTTTACATATGATACCATTAATATAAATTTTTTATCAAACGAATTATCTATACTTGGGAATAAAGGACAATTACGATTATTAAAATGTATAATCAACTATATATCTAGTGGTCATCTCATTCCCACTGGACGCTGGTCAGTGGAAAAACAACCAGAGGTAATGTCCACTTTCAAAAGCAATCATAATTTATTTATTTCTGTAATGAGAATTACTAAAAGGAGAAAGAATGGATTTTTAATAATCTGCCATCATTGAAATGTGCTTTTCAATTTCAAAGCAAAAATATGCCTCGAAGCGTGGTCAGAAACTTATTGTCAACAAGTTCAATCTATTATTGAATAATATATTCATTATGCTGGCTACAAACTCATTTTTTATATATTATTTATGATTTGAACTGCCTACGATAGAAATTGACTTTATGCGAATGAACATACGCTTACTTATTTTGGGTTGAAAAATTCCTTTGCAATGTTTAACTGTTTGAAATTGAGTTGACAAAAGAACCATACAAAACACACCAAAATTCTTCTTTTATTTCTAATTTGAATTTTCAAAAATCAATTACTAATTGTTAATACATATTCATATATACGTAAACTTGTATAAGGTCAATTTCTATCCGAAAGCTCATTTTTTCCAAATTTATTTTAAATACCAGGTGTGTTGCCTCCCACCTCCTAATTGGGGTGGAAGACATTACAAAAATAGCAATGCCCCTACTCCTTTGTATTTGTAGAAATGACAGTTCAATGCATCAGACAAAAGGAAAAAAATATTTGTTTTTAAAATTTTTAAAAAAGGATGGAGACACTGGTAACCAATTATAAATTACTGAAGATCAGAAATTATTGCAAAAAATGCAACAGGGTATATTGAATTGCTACAATTCAAACTCGCATTTTGATTTTTTTCTAATGAATTTTAAAAAACAGCATTTTTCTCAATATCGCTAAAAAAAATTAAAATTGCATTTTAGTTTAAAATGACAAAATTGCAATAATTTCTGAATATACAGTATTATGTTAAAATTTCGTTTCTAAGTTTTCATATCTAAATCCTCAATGTACTTTTTAGGTAGCCTTTACCTTTTACGAAATATAAAATTTGTATTCATTTGTAAATACATTATTGAGACAAGGTCTTGTTAGACACGACATCTATTTTGTCTTTGGAGTGTCGTCCATTCCAATGAAACAAACATCAGACCATTTCTACGCTAATTAGTCTTTTATACTAAATAATGAAATTGAACTGATGACAATTCTTTGACAATACTTTCATTTTTGATTAAAACAAATGAATACTAAATACGGTATACACGCGTGGTATGAATTCCGGATGATCTTAATTATGTTTGCAAAATATTGATACTATTAATCATAGTTTGAAAGGTTGTCTTATGGTGTTTCCGGTTAAACTCTTTTCATTACGAAATAATACAGTTTCAAGACAAAGTCTTTTGATAACTTATAACTTGTAACTTAGAGACATTTTCTGATAAAGTCACAATGTCAGTCGCAGATGTTATCTTGAGTAACAAATAAATTTGACCACTGTCCAAAACAGACAATCAGTTAATTAGATATTTCACCCATTCTAAAAACAAACTAACTTATGCAAAATGTTCGTCAACAGCTATTTTCTGTCGTATAAATGTTCCTTCAGAATTTATATAATTTTGAACTATAATACTAAAGGCAGAAAAGTTATTTCTAAAATCATGTAATTAAATATGTGATAATTGTTTTTATTAACATCAATTTATTATTGTGTGGATTTCAGTTTATTCTTGCGTGGAGTTGTTTTTGTTATTCATAGTTATTTATTTCAAACACAAATATCAATTATGAAATATAACTAAATATAAAACAAATACTGTAGATTCAATACGTAACTATTGGTTGACTACCAATTTTAAGTGGGTTGCATGAAAAAAAGTTACCCTCGAATTCAAATGTTCAATGAATTACAAATTTTGTACAGGCTTTGTAAACAGGTTGGCAAAAACACGAAATCAAATATACGACAAAAATGCAAGTTTTACTCAAACCATGGAATTGATACCCACAAAAATAAATGAATCCACAGTTTATTAAATCCACTGTAAACATAACAAGCAAAATAGAAATAATATAACTGGAAAAGGGAAATCTGACCTCTCAACAGCACCTGTACCTTTCGGTCATGAAACTTTTTTCAGTATTCTAGTAAAAAAAATTGTGATTGAAACATCAAATCCAGTATTTTGATTGGTTAATTTTAACGTTCGAGTACAATTATTGTACTCAAAATTATAAGTTTGCAAGAGATTGGTAAACCTATTTTTTTGGGGTAAAATTTGTGCTTCTTCATCACTGGTTTACAGCAAATTGTTTTGTCGATTGTCTTCTGTTTACTCACCTTTTTTTTTGGCTGGAACTTAGTGTTTCTTTGGATCAGTACTTGATACCCAATCTTCTCAAAATGCATAATTCTGGCTGTTTGTATGATACATCTATCAACTGATGAAACAATACATAAATAATTTGAATCATGCATTACACAGAAGGAACAATACAACCCATGGGAAGAGGTTGGTTTAAAGTGCTAAAATAAAGTCAAGTGTTTTATAGTTCTTAATAAAATAATGGCAATACATAGATAAAACCAGAGAATTCCGAATATCTGACAATAATTCAAAAGAGGAGTGAACATCCTTAATACCATTCCCTTGCACAGAAGCCAAAGTAAACTTAAAAAAAAATTCTACTCAAGGTTATACAGAGTATTTTTTAGAGGAGTGTTTGGAGTACAGAATAACAGTCAACGTCCAAAATAAAAATTCAATTTAATGAAACAGGTGTCTTAACGTTTTATATAACTGGTGTAAAATATGACAATAACAGCATTACACACCTATGTTTTGATAAACGTCCTTATTATTAAGGTGAAAATATTCAGCTGCTTCAACACTTTTTGAAAGCCGAAGGTAATTTTTATATATTAAACATTTTTTTCATTGGCTAAAATTTACAGTTACATCCACAGCTCCACTGAATCATATACTTGTGGATTCATTTATATTAAAAAAAAAGTAAAATCACAAAAATACAGAACTCCAAGGAAAATTCAAAAAGGAAAGTCTCCAATCAAATGGCAAAATCAAAAGTTCAGACACATCAAATGAATGGATAACAACTGTCATATTCCTGACTATTCGAGGGATACCAATTTTTGTGGATTTTGTGTTTAAGGTGATCTATGCATTTTAACGTATAACTAAGCACAAATTTTCAAAAGACTTGTATGCAGAATTTGGCGAAACTACCAAATCAAATATCAATGAAATTTCAAATTTTATTGAATCCATGAAGATTGGTACCCACGAAAATAGATCAATCCACAAAACCACAAAATCAAATGTCAACAAAATTGCAAATTTTACTGAATCCACGAAAATTGGTACCCATGAAAATAGATCAATCCTCAACACCACAAAATCAAATTTCAACAAGATTGCAAATTTTACTGAATCCACGAAAAATTAGTACCTACAAAAAAGGATCAATCAACAGTTACTATTTATCTCTAATTCTTACCTAACTGATACTTTCTTGGAATGGTTGAATTTTCTGTTTTATAATCAATCTGTGGTGGCTTGCTCTCACTTCTTCATTGGTTGAAGTTTCATCATGAAATTACACAAATCTGTTCTTCTTTTACTGTTTACAGTTTCTACCTATTCTAGAAAATAGACCATAAAGCAAAACTTAGTAAAACATTCTCATGTATAGGCAATTGCTCCTTCACATGTATGGACAATAACTCATACACAGATCATCTGATAATTCTGTAGAAATAGAAAACTTGAAATTCTGAGAGTTTTTAATGAAGTCGGATTTTAAGAGTCATTTGATAATTCTGTAGAAATGGGAGTTGGTATAACTTTTAAATTCTGAGCGTTATACTGACGTTGAATGTTCTCTTTCCATTATTGTTTTTGAAATATTGAACAATTTGTGCATATTTTATTCTATTTTTAGGTATTAATAGGCAGGAACAATAAATACAAAATTCATAACAGATATCCTAAGGATCATTCTCCTCATGTTTGGTTGAGATTTGTCAAGTGGTTTTAGAGGACAAGATTTCTGAAAAGTTTACAACCAAGGATGAAGACAGAGGCCAAAAGATAGAAATACCTTACATGACACAAAGGGCTAGGTTAAATAAAGTAAATTATCAACTGGTGGAAAACTTGGCAAAAATAAAATCTTTTACTTTAGGCCAACTAAAATTAATTAGTAGATTTTCATCCAAATTTTTGAAAAACATGGGGCGGGTGGGAGGATTTTATTTTTTAAATTTTATTTCATATGAAACTCTTGTCACAAGTTCTTCATACCGCGGGGTATATGCTAGTGGAGAACAAGCTTGTATAATGTATATACATGCTGTATAAGGAATCTGACACTATTTTTTAAACTCTTAAATAAAAATCCCTGATTGGCAACCACTGTTATACATGTAATTGCCGCTTTAGAAACCTATTTATAGTATACATCAAATGGAAGAGAAATGCTCTCTTCAGTTGGACTAGACCTACACCAAATTTATTTTACTTTCTAAGCAATGGTTTGTAGTCCACATATAATCAATAAAATGTATTGGTACAATTGTATGCAACACAAGTATTATTAGTACAAAATAAAATGTAAACTTAGTGTGGAAAGTAATTATGATATAAAACATGAACTTATCCAAAAAGAAGTTGTTGTTTAATGACTAAATTGAGGGTATTGGGACAGTTACAGAGGGTGTTTGATGTTTGTCAACAAAAACAACAGCCATGGGTTAATATAAGAGATTCCCGAATTAAAATGCGTGTTTGTTGACTTTTTTTTCTCAATATACGGTCATAAATCAAACAAATTCGTGCTTTTGTCAATTTCTTTAATCCAGTCATGTTTTTTGTACCAATTTGTTCTACGATTCTTGCGCTTTGGATATCATTTACAGTCCAAATTTCCTGACACAAAGTCATCGTATAAATAAAGAAAAAAGTTTTCGATTCACTTGTGACTACCGCAATTTGCGTTAAATGACAAGGCATTTTACTCTTTACTCGAATATTTCATGCCCTTCTCGTTATCAATCTCTATTCTCGGAAGATGTTGTCATCATAGAGTAGCAGAATATGTCGACTCAATCATATCGTTATTAGATTACTCGGAGAAATACAAAAACGAAATTTGAAACAGGAAGTGTTGAATGAAACGAAATTATCGATGGTTCCCGGTAACGGACATGATAAAATCCGGAAATCGTATTTTTGTTAAATAAAAAAAATCGGGGCGGGACGATTTCAGAGGGGCGGGCGGGGATGAAAATCTAGCAATTAATTTTAATTGGCCTTATTTGGAAGAAATTCAAAATTATGCTAAATAATTAAAATTTCTATCATCCTACACACAAATCTTCAAATGATGAAATTTAATTAAAAATTCACACACTTAGATGCTTTTGTAAGATATCTACCTTATTCTGATAATGTGTAAAGGTTATTCAAAGTTAAAATTTCAAACATCCTACTCAAAATCTGAAAATGACAATTTATTGAAAAATTTACATATTTAGATGCCATTTAACTATACACGTGTACTGGTACGTACATGTAGACTTATTATTTCACAGTAAACAGTGATTTGTTTGTCAACAAGTGATAAAGAAAATGGCAATGGTTAGACAAAATGCAATTTAGTATCATAAAAGAATTAAACAAGTGGTTGTGTTTTTGTTTTCCATTGATGATTTCCACAGTTTTTGTTTTAGTCTGTTAGCAATCTCATTGTTTGGATTAGCTTTATCGGATCTGCCCAAGACAAACAATTAGAAATAGGCATACAAGTGTGCATATATGCTGAAATATCTTGCTTACTTCTTTAATATATTGGTTATGGTATCTGAAAAAACAGATTCAACCATGAAAACATGGCATTAACCAATGATCCAAGAAAATGAACACTACCAGATGCACTTGTACACACTAAAATCATTCTATACACATATATATATATATATATATATATATGTTCACCTATTGCATGAAATAAATCTACCAGACAGACATTTATGAATACATCTTATTAAATTTCATACACCAAAAATTGATGACCTATTACTTATAGTATCTGAGATAAGGACTGGTTTAACTCTCCTCTTTAACTATGTTTAGTTAATTAATTCATACTGGTTTAATTCCAAATGTTAAAAAGATATCTTTTAGGTCAAAAACTCTGTTAGGAATTTATACAACACATGAGAAGAAACTATGTGGAGGGAGAATAAAACATAAGCTAAAATTTTAATTCATATGCTGTTAATGTTTTTTTTTTATTTGCAATTCAATCATTATTTTCTTTCTTATCATTGGCTTTGATGTTCTTAAAAGATACACTCTTAGAAAAAGAATAAAAAAAAGCAATAAAATAATTCTAGGATTTTTTTTTTCATACAACAGTTTATCAATTCTGATGCAACTCAACCTTTTTGTGATTTGATCAACAAATCCTTGCAATCCAGATTCAAATTGATAAAAATCTACCCAATTACCGCAAAGAACACTATAAAACCCCAATTACGTTATCGTCCAATGTCAAAAGTTCTCCAGGACATCGTTTTTAGAAAACAATCTCCAACCTTCCTAGTTCATTTATTCCCATTACGACGGAACAATAAAACGATGATTATTTTCATTAATGACTAACAGATAAGCCAAGGACGGGACAAAAAAATTACATAACCCCCGTACTAAATTGGGATTGATATGTATTAATATTGATTAACAATTCCTTGTCATTTTTCGTTTAGCTTTTGATTCAATAACAGATTGTCTTCTGCTAATATCGAAAATACTCCATTAAAAACTCCTCATTAATTATTGATGTTGAAAGCTCGGTACTACTTTTGGACAAGCGAAGTGATTATAATATATATTAATTTTAATTAGAGAAAGATTGGTAAATTGCATCCATTTATCTTCTATAGAAAGAGGTAACAAAAGTTAATAAAGGTTAACTGGTGTATTGTCTATAATAAAATTACTATTGTTACCTTCATCTTCAAGAGAGATCTTTTGTATACCATTTTCTCTTCACGAGAGATCTTTTGTATACCATTTTCTCTTCACGAGAGATCTTTTGTATACCGTTTTCTCTTCACGACAGATCTTTTGTATGTATATATGTATGTTTCTGTCATACCTGAATTTAAACAATGCTGATGTAATCTAAGAATTATTTAAAAAGAATCTCCTCACGATGGGTATGTTGCGCATGTACATAGACAAATGTTTTTGTCATACCTGAAATTAAACAATGCTGATGTAATTAAAGAATTATTTAAAAAGAATATTGTTACCCTTTCTCATCACAACCGGTCTTTTGTATACCATTTTCTCTTCACGAGAGATCTTTTGTATACCATTTTCTCTTCATGACAGGTCTTTTGTTTGTATGTATAAGTATGATTCTGTCACACCTGAAATTAAAAAAATGTGGATGTAATCTAAAAAATATTTAAAAAGAATATTGCTTAGAAATTCTTCACGACCAGTCTTTGTATGCATATATGTATATGGTTTTTCTTTTGTATGTATAGATGTATGTTTCTGTCACACCTGTAATTAAAGAATTAAAAAAAAAAATTGTTACCTTTTCTCAACACGACAGGTCTTTTGTATGTATATATGTATATGGTTTTTGTTTTGTATGTATAAAGGCATATGTTTCTGTCAGACCTGAAATTAATTAATGCTTATGCAATCTAAGAATTATTTAAAAAGAATTATTGCTTCGATTTTCTTCATGATGTGTCTTTTGTATCAATATATGTATATATGGTTTTTCTTTCATATGTATATATGTATGTTTCTGTCATACCTGACATTAAAGAATGATGATGTAATTCAAGAATTATTTAAAAATAATATTGCTTAGAAACTTTAAATTTAAATTATTTAAAAAAAAGTATTTTTACCTTTCTCATCAGATTGGGTCTAACGTATGTATGTTTCTGACATACCTGGAATTAAAGAACGCTGATGTAATCTACGAAGTACTGAAAAAGAATATTGTTACCTTTTCTCATCAGGCCACACTTAAAAATATTTTGGTTTGCCCAAACCCTACCCAAAGGTTGAGACAGTGGGTAGGTAGGTAGGCATTTTCTTCTTTTTTTTTTCAAAATCTGAAATTGAAGTATCAGATGTTTATTAGTCTTCATGCCTAACTGATTAAAAAAAAACTTTTTCAAATCAGGACAATAAAAGAATTTGAGTAGTCAGCTTTTTATCTGGGTAGGTAGCGTTTGGGCAAACAAACCTATTATTTATTATGGCCTCACAACAGGTCTTTTGTATGTATTATAATGTAAAAACTATATGGTTTTTCTTTTGTATGTATATATGTATGTTTCTGTCATACCTGAAATTAAAGAATGCTGATGTAATTTAAGAATTATTTAAAAAGAATATTGCTTAGATTTTCTTCATGATCTGTCTTTTGTATTGTAAATTATATGTGTTTGTTTCTGTCGTACCTTAAAGTAAAGAATATTGCTTAGAAAGTTAAACAAGAAATTTTACATTTTCGTGTTTATTTGATTTTTGTGGTGTAGCCAATCTCTTCTAAGAAATCCTATAGAAAATTTGTAATTTGTTGATGATTTAAATTTTTGGTTCACCTGTACCCTCAAAACCCATGAAAAGTGGTATACAACTATATTCTAGAGGCTCTAAAGAGCCTGTGTCGCTCACCTTGGTCTTTGTGAATATTAAACAAATGAGGCAGATGGATTCATGACAAAATTTTGTGTTGGTGATGGTGATGTGATTGTACATCTTACTTTACTGAACATTCTTGCTGCTTACAATTATCTCTATATATAATGAACTTGACCCAGTAGTTTCAGAGGAGAAGATTATTGTAAAAGATTACTAAGATTTACGAAAAATGGTTAAAAATTGACTATAAAGGGCAATAACTCCTAAAGGGGTCAACTGACCATTTCGGTCATGTTGACTTATTTGTAGATCTTACTTTGCTGACATTTATTGCTTTTTACAGTTTATCTCTATCTATAATAATATTCAAGATAATAACCAAAAACAGCAAAATTTCCTTAAAATTACCAATTCAGGGGCAGCAACCCAACAACGGGTTGTCCGATTCATCTGAAAATTTCAGGGCAGATAGATCTTGACCTGATAAACAATTTTACCCCATGTCAGATTTCCTCTAAATGCTTTGTTTTTGAGTTATAAGCCAAATACTGCATTTTACCCCTATGTTCTATTTTTGGCCATGGCGGCCATCTTGGTTGGTTGACCGGGTCACCGGACACATTTTTTAAACTAGATACCCAAATGATGATTGTGGCCAAGTTTGGATTAATTTGGCCCAGTAGTTTCAGAGTAGAAGATTTTTGTAAAAGATAACTAAGATTTACGAAAAATGGTTAAAAATGGACTAAAAAGGGCAATAACTCCTAAAGGGGTCAACTGACCATTTCGGTCACATTGACTTATTTGTAAATCTTACTTTCAATGCTGAACATTATTCCTGTTTACAGTTTATCTCTATCTATAGAAGAAAAAGAAGATGCTTTATTTCCATAAAATGGGCTCACAAGGAGCATAATATAATATGATTGTAATATAATATTCTTTTACAAATATAATAAACAACACATAGTTACAAACACAAATAAGAAACAACAGTTATCACATATTAGTATATATATAAAACCTTTGTCTCAGGCACACCTCTGGAAAGTAACAAAAAAGAATACTGTGAGTAGGCTAAATATATCTAGCTGAACTGCAAGAGGCACCCAGGGACGGTGCTAAATTGCATGGTGGGGGCATATTAAAATGTGTTTCGGGACATTAATGATATGGTAAGATATTGTAAGAAGTTGCACATAAATGGTATGTCATCCTCGTGCCTGGTGCAGAGGAGTCAGTACTATTTAAAGTGACACAACTGCAAGAGGCACCAAGGGACAATGCTAATTGACATGCCAAAGTGCACAAATTACAAAAAAGATAAAATATTACCAGTTTAATAAAAAAAAATAATAATATCGCAAACAAGAAGGTAATAGAACTTGTACGTTGTGTCCTGTACCCCACCATGCCAACCTTGTGCCTAGTGCAGAAAGCCTGATTAAATATTTATCTTTAAAGTTATATTTTATCTTCATCAATTAACTTACAGACAGATATCAAAATATGAAGATTCTCTACATTAAGAAGCCATATCAGTTTTTGGCTAGGAATCAAATGCTTAAAGTTTGGGCATAGTAAGTCAATAGTGGAATTCAAATAATTTCTCTTATCTTGTGATGATGTACATGAGAATAAAAAATGTTTTTCATCATCAACTTCATTTGAGGTGCACCTGAGACATATTCTGTCTTGTCGGAGAGTACCCTGATAGCGACCTTGTTCAATTCTTAGTCTGTGAGAAGAAATACGCAATCGAGTGAAATTTCTCCTCTGCTCAGGTGATTGTAATATAGTAAGGTATCTTTCAAGACCAAAATGAGTATATAATATTCAAGATAATAACCAAAAACAGCAAAATTTCCTTAAAATTATTAATTCAGGGGCAGCAACCCAACAAAGGGTTGTCCGATTCATCTGAAAATTTCAGGGCAGAAAGATCTTGACCTGATAAACAATTTTACCCCATGTCAGATTTGCTCTAAATGCTTTGGTTTTTGAGTTATAAGCCGAAAACTGCATTTTACCCCTATGTTCTATTTTTAGCCATGGCGGCCATCTTGGTTGGTTGGCCGGGTCACGCCACACATTTTTTAAACTAGATACCCAATGATGATTGTGGCCAAGTTTGGTTTAATTTGGCCCAGTAGTTTCAGAGGAGAAGATTTTTGTAAAATCAAGTGATGAGAAAAGCACACTTGGCCCTTCGGGCCAGGTGAGCTAAAAATGAATCCACAGACGATGGAATATGATGGATGCCAAGTGGTTGCAATTAAAGAGAGTCTGAGAATGGTACCAGTTGACATTCTGTGGTCCACTTCTGATTATATTATTTTGCAGGGGAACTAACTCAATATTTTTTTTCTCAAAAAACAGTATAAAGCCCTTTTGACTGGAACAAGGTAATAATGCACCATGTAAATAAATAGTATTCTATAAAAATATAATTAATTCAACAACATGACCATCACTTTAATGATAAAATAATCTGTCAAGTTTTATCATTTAACCAAAAGCTAGGTCTTTGTTTGGTCAAGTTTTGTAATTGATAAAAACTAGATTAAAAATTCACAATTTCTGATAACATGCAAATACCTGTTATATCTTGTTTATCTATATGAAACAGATTTATGATTATAATTTATTTACAAATCAAATCCACATGCCTTTTAATAAAACAGGTTCCATGTGAAATAAAACATGTCACCTATAAAATAGCTTTGGGACTCGGCAACATTATTATTATTTTCCATATCTTCTAGAATAGACCTGTATCTTATTCCAAAATAAATAAACAAAATCTTTATTTTTGCTTTTTTTTCCATCAATGCTTAGTTACCCTTTTTGTTCATCTATTTTAATCCATTGTCTTTTCTTTGCTTTTGTTCAGTTTGGGCATTAATATTTTTTTTAATTTTCCAGCTAGAAAGACGGAGTACAAGTTCTGATGGATGAATACCTGAACCCCTTTTTTAGAAAAAAAATCCTCTTAATTAAAGATATCACAACTTTTGTTTTGGCACCAGAAAAAAATAGATAAATCTTTTGAATTTCATCTAATTCAAACAAAAAGTCAGGAATCTGATGTTCAGTAGTTGTCATATGTTGATATGGTTCATAAGTGTTTCTCATTTCTAGTTTTTTATATAGATTTGACTGTTGGTTTTCTCATTTGAATGGTTTTACACTAGTGATTTTAGGTGCCCTTTATAGCTTACTATTTTTTGGTGTGAGCCAAGGCTCCGTGTTGAAGACCGTACTATGACCTATAATGGTTTACTTTTATAATATAAATTGTGACTTGGATTGGGAGTCATCTCATTGGTACTCATACCACATACCTCATCTTCTTATATCTAAATTTATATATATTGACTGAAATGGTTTTCAATTTCTCAATTGGCACATGTATGAATATAAAAATTGAAAACTTTTTCAAAGAAATAAGTAATATTGAATGATTAAATCCATTAAATTGTAAATCTCTCTGTCCTATTACGATGTTTTTATAATTTACTATAAAAACACGGTCAATTTGTTGGTAATTTGACCTTGTCACAAATTAACCCATAAATTCCAATTTCATTTCATTTAATGTCATAAAAACATGCCTTAAATAGCAGAAAATATCATTTTGACCTGCGGGTCATTAAAAAGTGACCCTTTAACAATAGCCTTGCTGGACATGCACATGTTGGTCTGACATGCGTTTTGATCATAGGTGAGCAATTCTATACCTTAGGGTCAAAGGTGAATAATCAATACCTGATTTAACATCTCAGGTGAAAAATAGCAGTGGGAGTTGAAAAAAGCGAGATGACAAAAACATGTTTAAAATACACTATAATTACTTAAATTATACTGAGGGACTCTTTTTTTATGGCTCATTAACTTTTCTATAGGTGTCAATCTGTCTTTTTTTATGACAGTTAAATGGTGTTGGGTCCTTATTGGATTAAAAAACTAATGAATAGATCAAAGTGACCATTTCCTGTATTTGATTATAGGTTTCAATTTTCTAATGATGATCTACTGACCAGTTATATAATAGTACTCTGGCCAGAGAATATCGATAGAACAAACAACTGATGGTACAGAGTGCTCTTTTGTTAATTTTATTTCTTCAAATTGATTTGATTAGTAAATATATTAAAATTACTTTGTTGTATGATTTTTTTTACTCACAGTTCCACCACTTCTAATAGTATTTGTTTCACTCTTCTCTACATGGCATGCTTTTGGGATTTGACATGGTACTTGATATTTTGCCCATAATATGCTTCTCTCTATTTATTATTGTCTGCCATAAATGGTTATCACATATGTTGCTGTTAAATTTTGACCTCACAAGAGAAACATTCTAATGCTAAAAAGCAGAAATGGAAAAAAAAAATAGAAAAAAAAATGAAAAATGAAAAAAAGCAGAAATGACTGTTGTATATCATTATTCGTTCAAGTGTTGAAAATATGGGGTTAAATGTCATATTTCCCAATACTGAAGTTAGGTCATAAAGATGTGTTTGACTTTTATTATCACTGAAATTTATATACAATTGTGCGGTCTTGGACTTTTAAAAAATAAAGACTAAATATTTAACCCAGCCACATCTGATGTGCCTGCCCCAAGTCAGGAGCCTAGGTTCTATATCATAAAACTTTAGTACTTGGAGAACAAAATTTATGCTCGAAACTCTAAATCCAGTATTTTGATTGATTGATTCCTGAGTCTGAGTCCACAATCATGCTCAACAGGTTTATGACTGCTAGTAGTTTAGTGTTAGGTTCATTCCTGTCTGTTCTTCAATTTTTTTGTAAATTGATTTGTTATAAATTAGGCAATAAGTTATCTTGTTTCAATTTTTTCACGTTTTCATGTCTGGGCCTTTACAGTATTGGGTTTTCTCATTGTTGAAGGCAGTATAACTGCATTCAATTGCTTACATCCATTTCATTTGAACTCTGGTGGATAGTTGTCTCATTGACAATCATACCAAATATCCTTCTTTTTATATTACCTATTTCATGTGAATTCGGTCTCTTGTTCATCCAAAATCTATAACATTCCTGTTCCAATTAATATATATAACCTTGACCTTGCCTGGATTCTTTCACATTAGAAGCACATAGTTTCTTGATTTCTTCTTTTGAGTTAATCCTGTAAAATATTTCAATTCCATCAATTAAAGTTGCACTATTTTGACAGTACATGTACTAATCTTTAACCTGACTGATGGGAGGTGCTGTATTTTCAATGCAAAAAACATGATGCCCTTAACTAGGGCATAAAAAGGATCTATGAGCATCCAATCCTCCTCTAAATCTGGGACAAAGGTATAGGAGTATTAAGAGCTTTCTTTTACTGAACTCAGCATGCACACTTGTTAGGTGGTTGACTTTTCTTTCACAAAACATACTGATTGTGAGTTTTGGGACTTTTCTGTCAACAAATTAAATTAACACTAAACTTGTGGGGTGTTCAACTTTTCTGTTTCTCCACATAAACTGTCATGAAGTGTCATTTTCTTTAACTGAAATGAGACCATCAACAGGTTTTGAATTTTTAATTTTCACAGGGGACCGAAAAACACCCCTAGTTTTTTTTAATGTAGGATAGAAAGTCACAGGACAAAAAGTCACAGACAAAAAGTCACGGACAAAAAGTCACGGACAAAAATTCACAAGACAAAAAGTCACAGGACAAAAAGTCACAATTTATTTTTTCTGATTATTTTCTTTGAATAAAAATGCTTATTTTTACAAAAACATATTTTGGACTTTTCTTGAAGTATTGTATATTAACCAATTTTGTAAGCAAAATTTATCAAAAAAATATCAAAGATGATCAAGTTATTGTTAAAAACAAAATGCTTAAGTAGATTGGCACTTAAATGGCTTCATGGTGCCAAGAAATATGTCCTTTGCATGATTAAAATTAAATAAATCTTCATTTTTCAAGTAAAAAGATAAATTTCATTAACTTTAATATTAATATAAGTATTAAAAAGTAAATATTTCAAGATATTTCTCTTATATATTCAAACAATTGTCGAAAAAATATTTGTGACTTTTTGTCCTATCAAAGGAGTAGGGCCACGAAGGGTCAAAAATGGCCCTGTCTTAGAAATTGACTAAATTACTCCAGAATGATCCCTTACTAGGGTAGTTTATAAATTGATAACCATCAGACTTGTAACTCTGTCTGTATAATTTTCCTGAACGTCAGAAAAGACCATGGTGAAATCCTATTTTAACAATTGTGCGTAACGTCAAAAAAAAATTTCTTGACGTTCTTATACTAATATAATCACTTCACCACAAGTATTATTTTGCCAAGTAATTCTTGAATCTAATGCACATAGTCCGTTCTTTATATATATATATTAACAGAAACTTACTAAAAGCCAGACAGAATAAAGTGGCAAACAATGCTCCAATTACATTAAGTACAATTGCACCGAAAACTCGTTTTCGGCTTTGATATTCACGAAATAGAAATTGCAGACAAACAAATTTCTATAGCATAGATTAAATTCAAAGTTATATATAGTTTCCAAACACATTAAGGCATACAAGTCTTATATTTGGCAGCTGTAAAATATCTTGGCGAGCGGGAGTACAGCCGATTTAAAATCTTTAAAAATGTTTTACGATTGTTGTCTCATTGGAAATCATGCCATATCATCTCTTACATTAATATGAATATAAAACCCGTGATTTCGATGAAACTCAAAACATTTTATTTCCTGGAAAAAAATGAATAATGAAAACAATTCGTATAGACAATACATATAATTCCATATGATATAATCATATAACACATACTATACAAATGTACCACACGTGCACTCATAAGCACCACGCTCGTTCTGAAGGATTTACATGCCTACTCTCAAATCAGTATTCAGAATAAAAATACGTATGAACGACAATTTCATTCAACACTGCTATTTATACACCAACGACCACTGACACACAAAATATTTATAATTTATACCATCTCTAATTGTACCTTAAGCGCGTGAAAATATGTACAATGTACAACTCGAAAACTAATAAGAATATACCTCAATTATTCATTGGATACGTTTCATATTTTCCCAAAGGTTTTTTTTTATCTAATAATTGTTTTTAAAAAAAGCTATAAAAAAAGAAATGACAAAATGCTCACTCTTAGTTTTCAAAAGCGGATAAGTTCATTTACGGACTTACTTGTTAACTATAGACTGAGTTGATTGAAATGATATAAATTATATTAACGTATAAATGTAAGCTGTGTCAATAAAGTTATGTATTATTGAAAACTATAAATAACTGCAATCGGTATACAAAATCTATTATTTTGTCTATATTTTGTTTTCTTTAAAGTAATATGAAATGTCTGATGAATATGTTAAATTCAACAATAAATTACTTCCAAACTTTTTAAAAAGTTTGCTTAGTTGAAAAAAAACAACAACATTACAATATATTCAAATAGAGTTCACCATGTTCAAATACATTAGCAAGTGGAATACTAAGATAAAGTCAAGGAGACAGAAACCTAACAAGGATTGATACAATATTCTATTCTTCAACGACACTCTCCTCACTGTCACTTTCGTCTACGGCTTGTGGAATTGATGCTGCATCTTCTAGATATGCTCCCCAATTCTGGACTCCATAAGATATATCCTGATTATGCCTTGCATAACCAAGATACCAGAGTATTGATGCAATATGGGCACATACTCCCACAACACGTGCTCCTGCTCTGCATTTACAGTACCATGCGGTAATTTCAGCAGATGTGTATTCTATCCACAAGATGTAGGTTTTTGAAGAAACATGACGGCTCTGAAGTTTCACGCGTATCAAATGTTCATCCTCTTTATGTATAAGAATTTGACAATTGCCTTCTAAGTGTTCCTGAATGTAGCTAGTGCTAAGTTTTAGTTGATAGACACCGCACGTTATGTTTCTCAGATCTTCTTCATCAAGAAGTGGAAAATCGTCTAAAGTATGATTATCTGGCTCTTTCCAAATTGTCTTACGCCTCTCCAAATTTTCTTCTTCTACCCTCTGTTTCAGTGTATTTACTCTTTTCGACAGATAGAGCATTTTTGCAGCCAATGCTTCTTCATTGTCACATCCTTTTTAAACAAGAAAATTTCAATTATAATACAAGTAAATAGTTTCACAATTTTTTAATCAAATATTAAAAAAAAGTGTGGTGTGATTTCCAATGAGACAACTATTTACAAGTTTACCAAATGACACAAAAATTACCAACTCTAAGTCACAGTATGGAGAGTTGTCTCATTAGCACTCATACCACATCTTCCTATATCTATTTGCAAAAGAACAATAATAATTAATGTTTTATATTATCATGTGGTACTATTTATCATTTGTCTTATAGATTTTGTTTAGATTGTTTGTTTGGTTAATTTGCTTTCTAATGAATAGTTAGGGAAAAGAGATTAATACTTTTTAGAGAAAGTTTTTTTTCTTTGATTTTCTTTAAAATACAAGTGGAAAATGACAGCTCTCACAGTGCGAATTTCCTAGTGAAAAAAAAATGTGTGTTTAAAATATCGCAAATTCGATTTGATCACTATTTATGATTTCATGATATACATATACTTAATTATCACAGTTATCAATACGAGCTATCTTAGTGAGAATGTTTACCTGGAGACAACGGCGGCAAATATTTATTTGATATTCCACATACAATGCAAACATAATCTCCGATATATGGAACTTGTTTATTTGGTAAAACATGGCTCAGATACTTCCATCTCTTGATTCTTGCATTAGCAGATTCTACTACCCAACGGACCTAGAATGAGAAAAATAGTAATTTAGGGCTATTTTCCTACTCCAAGTAGGTTAAAGGTTTGGTTGGCTTGCTTGCTGTGTTTATATAACTGTTTGCATAAAACATTGTAATAAAGTTTTACAATTGCAATTAATACATAGGTAGGGCTTCAGTTTATATAATGCTATTGGATACTTGAGTAAAACATTTATACAATAAAAGCAAGAAATCCAATCAAACCTTTGACCTACATGCATTAGAAAAATAGCTCTAAACATAAGGTCTGAAATTTATAATCGGTTGCAATTAAAACTATGTTTGTCAATGTCAATTATATTATATACATTGTCATTTTTGCGAACAGTAACAACAATACCGTCAAGGTGTGCTACCTTTTTATCGATTTGGTTTGTTTAATTGATATTTATGTGTAAAAAACTATTCATAGGGGAAAACAAAAAAATATGCAGTCCTATATTAACGTTACTTTTCTTTATTCTTTTTAGTGGCACAATAGTCATAGTCTTACCAGTAACAATGGGCATATGTTGAGTTGGGTGTGCTTCGTATGAAAAAGAGCATTTTCTGTGTAGCGATAAAAATATATTAACATGATACTATATAAAGTGACGCAGTTTCAAAATTAGTTTTGAGAATTACTATATAAAGTGACGCAGTTTCAAAATTAGTTTTGAGAATTATACTACAGTATTTTGGCTGTAGGGGTACAAACCTCAGTAACTAATCTGCTTGCATTGGCTTCATCTGTTGTCATCTGTTTTTGGCCTTTCGTTAAAAAGCTTGGCATCTGTGCCTTTATCCCCAAATCATCAAGAAGCTCCAATGAGTCCCTGAATCCTCTGTCAACGACAAATATATCATCGTCTTGTACCCATTCTTTGATATCTTCTACATTTGTGTTAAACATATGTTTGAGGATTGCCGCATCATTATTTTTGCAGTCGGCCAAGTATGGTCCAAGAACAGTCACAAAGAACCCTGTAGTAGTAACAACTACCATTGGTTTAACCAGCGGTCGTCCCTTGTGTAAGCTATATGACCGTCTTTGAAAATGAAAATTTCCGCTTTTTTGGATATACATATAGGTGCCATCAAGCACTAAGATAGCCTGTGTGTTTGTTCCGTCCCCAAATAAAGTCTGAGCTAGTGGTCGTGTGTGCAGATTAACGACATCATCATGGCTGATGTGTTTAAAACCCAAATTTTCAGGTACGAAATTCTTAACTAAAGCTTGTCTGACACATGAAATGGCTCGGCGTAAACTTGATCTTGATATGTTGAAAATGGTAGATAGCACTTTATTTGAAATTCCAGATTTTAATTTAAAAAGGAAAATTCCAAGAGAAGTTCTTGTGCTTCGTGTAGGTGTATTTCTTACTGTATTTTTGATGTAGGAATGAAGATCATTAAAGTTGTCCTTATTTATACCGGTTAAATTGATAAAGTCAGAGTCAGATAAAACTTTATGTGTATCAAAGTCAATTCTTGATTGTTCATTTTGTAAGGCTGTGTATCTTAACTTCTTCAAAAGATCCATAATTGAAGATCTGTTAAGGATGACATTATCATTGGTACAGTTTATTTTACTTATTGCATCTTCTGTAAAATTATCTTCCGTCAAATGTCCCGGACAACAGCGACATCCCGCAGGAATTATAACCTCTTTTTTAAGAAATGCAGAAAATCTTGCTTGTGATGGAACAACAATTAGCTTTGGTCCGGGCTTTTTGCATATGAAACAGTATGAATGGCTTTTTGATGTAGAAGGTATTGAAAGAGATACTGATGGTGGACTGGATAAAACAGTAGATCTACGTTTTGCTGGTGGAGCATAATCTTCATCGTCAGATAATATATGCTGTACAACAGAGGATTGTCTGGTTTCCTGAACATAGTATTTGTGCCTACACGTATTGCATATTTTGTCTTCTTGTTTATATGTTATCAAAAAATTCTTCTTCAAATACTTTGCCACAGATTTATTGATTGGTCTTCTTTCATGTGGTTTAGTCCTTTTATTGCATAGAACGCACGGGTAATACTTTTGACCGCTTCCAGGCATTCTGAAGTGAAATAAAGAAATGAATCTTAGTACGTGAACCACGATTGCAGTTTAGAACAGGAGATTTGATGCATGTGATAATGAACAGCAACCCAACAATATTTAACAGAGCAACAATTTTATAACACATCTTATTTTTAATTATTGTGTATAAACATATATGTTCAGGAATGAAACTTGAACAGACAATGTGTAATAAAATAATTTAGTTCCCAGTCCTAACTCACCGACACTAGTAGTCACACTACAAACAGTATTTATGGATCATATCATATTTGATAATTTATGGGGGACTGAATATGCAGGTATCTTAACTTGTTTAATTTCTATTACACATCAGAAAGGCAAGTTCTATATAAAAATAATTTGTTGGATAACAATTACTTTAAAAAAAAAAAATCAAATGCCGAATAGAAACGTTTCAAAATAATGTTATCAAATAAAAAAAATATCAGTGGATCCTTTCAAACAATCACAGGAATGAAAGTAATGCATTAGGTTTAATGATATTATACAAAAAAAAGAAGAAAAAAAACTTTTTATATCAATGAGCCGCGAACCCTTACCAGCTTTGTCATGTCACTCGAAAGAGTAACGCTCTAACCATTACACCACGTCGTCGTACATTCCAAAGATGGAAAACAAGTGGTATATAAATTTTAAGTCGGTACTGAAGCTAGTCGTCTGCTTTTGTTTGTTTTTGTTTTTTTGTTTTAAACATACATGAGTTAAGATATATTACTGCTTCAGCATAGTTATTAGGATCTTTTTAAGATGGTTTTCGTAGAATAAATTCGGCCTTAATTTAAAGCTGCCCCATTTTTTTTTTATAGCAAAGCCGACCAATCTTAAACATAACATTTCAAAATCCCTTTTAAGTGTTAAAATAACGTTGTTCACAATGAACTCTTAATTAATTTATTATCTACTAGTCATTTTATTTTCCACAAATTTGTCCTGTGTTTTAATAAAAAAAAAAAAAAAAACACGTTGTAACTACGGGAAAAAAATCCGTCGGCAGTTGACGAAGCTACGGAACTTGTTATTCCAATTTTGTTTGTTATTTAAATCTGTAAATTAATTTTGACTTACCTCAATATGTAATCTCCAAGAAAAGCATGCTTCAGTTGCAACAAAAGATTCACATAATGGTCTACAGTATATGTCAGAGAAAACAAAAATTACCGAATATGTCACCGTCCGGCAAAACTGCCTTCATCCATATTTCTGTTGGTAGATCTAAGTGCAACAAACATGCGCAATGTAATTCCAATACACACAAAAAAAAATGAAATATGATAGAATGTCTTCAAAATATTATAAAAAGAAGATTAACTATAAAAATTGTTTCTATTTTAATATAAGTTCGTGGTAGATTCATTAGACATTTCGCCACAAAATCTATCGTACATCGGAAATAACAGTGTCGAATCCGGATTTGCTTGTTTGCAAAAGTTTATTTTTCGATGTGGCCACAGGCCTCGACCACGCTAATAAATGTTGCAAACGATTTCAAAGTGTTAAACAATTAAAATGAGATTAGAATTACTTTGGTCGAGGCCTGTGGCCAATGCGAAATTTAACCAAGAAGTGTGAAATTCTTCGAAAATTTTGATGTTTTGAGCGTTCCGGTTCGATTTCGGGGGTTACGTCACATAAGTGACGTCATGAAAATATGATTTTTTTTTTTAAATAACAAACAACGATATTAGTAGATATGTTTTAACTATAAGGGATCCACCTTGTTTATATTTATTTTTTTGTCATTTCACAGGGCCAATATAGGCACTTCGTGGCCATACTCCTTTGTGACTTTATGTACTGGGACTTTCTGTCCGTTTACCGTTTTTTGGGGGGCTTCATGTTGCTTAGTCTTTAGTTTTCTATGTTGTATCTTGTGTACTATTAGTTGTGTTTTTTTCTTTTTTCACCATGGCATGGTCAGTTTATTTTTGATCTGTGAGTTTGATTATCCCTCTGGTGTCTATTTCCTCTCTTTTATTAACAAAAGTAAGGTCTCTCGATCTTTTCAATTAACAACTCCAGTTTATCAAAATCTTGAAAGCGATGAAAATTAATCTGCCTCTTAAGGAATAAAAATCTGTGAGGGTGATAATAATCTATTTTATCTAACATTAAAATGTGAGTTCAATAATAAAAACAAGAGAAATGTCAAAACATCCCATTATAATTCCTGATAACAGCACTTAATATTCATGCTAATCAAAAAGGGCATCAAGTATTTTTTCAAAAACATATTTGCTTTACCATAATCAAAGTTTTATTCCTATACAAAGGTGGAACTATTTCTAAAAGTTTCATGTAAACTTAACATTACAAAATATGGTGGAACTCTTTCTAAAAGTTTCATGTAAACCTAACATTACAAAATATGGTGGAACTCTTTCTAAAAGTTTCATGTAAACTTAACATTACCAAATAAAGGTTTGTATAGTCAGCTGTATCATTCTCCAAAATTGAACCCGCCAGACAGACATTTTAAATATTTGACATTTGCATGTTAAATTCATAGATATAGGAAGATGTGGTGTGAGTGCCAATGAGACAACTCTCCATCCAAATAACAATTTATAAAAGTAAACCATTATAGGTCAATGTACCGCCTTCAACACGGAGCTTTGGCTCACACTGATTAAAACAAGCTATGAAGGGCCCCAAAATTACTAGTGTAAAACCATTCAAACGGGAAAACCAACGGTCTAATCTATATAAAATAAAAAAACGAGAAACGAGAAACACGTATAAATTACATAAACAAACAAACTACTGTACATCAGATTCCTGACTTAGGACAGGTGCAAACATTTGCAGTGGGATTAAACATTTTAATGGATCCAAACCTTCTTCCTTTTTCCAAAACATTATAGCATAACATCATGTTTGAATTGAAATCCATTTGTTTTTGCTTGCTCAGTTTCTAGATTTTACTCAATATTTGACATGCATGTATGTTAATCTCATTTTTGGAATAAAATAAGTTTGTTTTGTTCTTCACATCTTTTTAAATTTTTTAAATTCATGTTTATGTTTTTGGTTTTCACACATTTTTCTTTCTTCAGATCGTACTATGACAATTATGATTTTGACAGCTGTACGTTATGTTTATGCCAGTTATATTTATCAGACACAACTTCATTAAATCTGATATTTTTTTCGCCAAACATTTGACAATTCCATCAGTTTTGTATCTTCTTTAATCTTGAATCATTCTTTTATTCACATAAAAAATATTTTTTTACAAATTAGGACAATGCTAAAATGTCTAAATTTAATAATATAGTAGAAAATGGCCATTAATAAATTTGGACATCCATAAATTTCAATTAGGGTAAATAAATTAAAATATAACAGTACACTTGACAGATATGAATGTTTTAATTGAAATATGTGTCCTGTTTTCATGTTTGTTATGCCAAAAAAATAATGATCTTTTATTCATTGTGTCAATCACAGTGAACTTGTATATTTTTCTTACATTTATCAATATTTGTCATTTCTTATATATATATAAGTATACAACAACCTTTGTCCATTGTCCTTAAACAATATATTTTCAATATGTTTAAAAAAAAAAAAAATTGAGTAAATAAAGACTGAAACACTCAGAGGCTTAATGATTTCTTAATGTGAGTTTACTAAATTTCGTTATATACAATCAGTTGTATAGAAATTGACTTAAAAGTGAGAGACAGGAAGAGGAGGAGGGGGGGGGGGGGGGGGGGGGGGGGGGGGGGAGAGGTGTCAAACTCTTGAAAGTAAAAAGCCAAGCAAAACTATCTTTTATATTCAAAGTCTAGTCAGTGTCTTCCTTCAATTTTATTTTATATTTTCATTTATTTTTTCATTGCTCCCCCTGGCTCCTAGGTAATTGACTACGAAAAAGACATATCATTTATTTTTTCACTATAGTATTTCAAATGAAAACCAAATGCATACCACTTTGTGTATTAAAAGCAATTAAGAACATTTAGAGACTTAAAGGTTAGGAAAAACAATAAAATCTCATTACCAAAATATAATTCTGTGTTTGTCTGATCCTGGCTCTAAATGTTATCTTTTGATGCAAGTTTGTAGGAAAACCTTAAGGCTAAATAGAAACAACAAATTCAAAATTAAAAATGCTTAAATGCATCTTCTGGGATTTAATTCCATTTATTATCATTTTTGTAATGCATATGCCTAATCAAAGATGTTAAAACGATTCTTTGCAATCAGATATATAAACCCTTAAACAATACGATTAAAACATAAACAATATAGCTGAATCCCTACAGACCCAAACAACACTGCCAGGTACAGAAAACGGAAAAGGTAATTATTTATTGGGAAGATTAATATCATTTATTTTATTTCTTCCAATGTTTAATTGTAATCATTTCATTTATACTGCATTTATAGTGCATTACTTTTTGATAATAAAATTTAACAGTACATGCTTTGTCTTCGTTTATGATTTTGTTAATATTACCAAGGTTAAATAAAATTAAAGGTTACACCGATCACGTCAAGTTGACAACAAACAGTTGAAAAAACAAGAATGTGTCCAAAGTACGTACACGGATGCCCCACTCGCACTATCATTTTCCATGTTCCATGGATTTTGAAATTGGGTAAATATCTAATTTGGCATTAAAATTAGAAAGATTATACTATAGGGAACATGTGTACTAAGTTTCAAGTTGATTGGACTTCAATTTCATCAAAAACTACCTTGACCAAAAACTTTAACCTGAAGCGGAACTAACGAACGGATAGACGAACGAACGAACGAACGAACGAACAAACAAACGGACAGAGCCACAGACCAGAAAACATAATGCCCCTCTACTATCGTAGGTGGGGCATAAAAGATATCTTAAAGTTAAATTCACAAAATATACGGGCACAGTGATACACATACAAAAGCTCCTTAAATATAATGAAACAGTAAGAGATACAGTGTACTGTAAATTGGTTTTAAAATAAACAAAATAATAGGTGGGATTATTTTGAGAAAGCTTTTGAAATATGAGTTTGGTGCAAAGGAGTAGATCCATTAAGACCCCTTTTTGGCCCCAAAATATAGCAGTTTTACAAAATTGTTAAAATGTAATTTTTTAGTTATTTATTGTTCAGTAGAATGCTTCTGTTACATAAATATGGGCTGTTTTTGACAATACAATGCACATATATCAGGTACTAGCACCATTAAGTCATGCTAAATTACTGAAATCTTCACAATTCTAGCATTTTAGTTAAATTTTAGACGGTTTTAGTGTGAAACGAAAGTGGCCGCATTCGTGTTCATCCTTAATATTAAAATGTAAGTTGTATTTTATGATAATACATAACATATATAAAGATTGAGAATGAACACGGATGCGGCCACTTTCGTTTTTGACGAAAACCATCTGAAAAGTGACATTTTTCAGCATATTTGGTAGATTTTTCATATTTGAGCTTGAATCGGGTCGTTTTTAATGACAAAATCAGTTAAAATCTTTCACATAAACTAATTGATTCAAATGAAATAGACACTTAAGTGTTTAAAAAGTTGTTAAAATCTTTCGTCAGATGAACCTGAAATTTGAGGGCAAAATCGGTCCTTACCGGACCTACTCCTTTCTTAGTCTACCTCAGAACCATTTATTTTCGTGGCGACTAATTTTCATAAATTAAGGAAAGTTACAATTTCATGTATATTTGAATGCTTGGTTTTACCAATGTCTGTATTTAAGCCTGTAAAACATTTGGAATTCCTTGGGCACTTAAATCGTGGGTGACCAGTATTCAAGAAACCCACGAAAATTGATATCCCACAAATTGTAATGAATCAACAGAATTACAGTATTTTAAAAAAATTGATGCTGTAATTGCAAGTCAATTTGTAAGAGTTGTTCCCCTTAGGAAAGGATAGATAATTGGGAACTACCCTACCATTTTGAATACTTTTTCCTTTATTTAGGTAATTGTTAGACTCAGCTTATCATGTTTTGGAATTTTTGTCAGATTTTCGGAATCCTCTGGTTTTATCCATTTGAATACCTTAAAAAAATTTCCCCATGAACCCCCATTTTTCTTTTTATAAATCTTTTACATGTATAATTATAAGTCATTTGTAAAAGTCTAATAAAATTTTAATTGTTTTCCAATAGTATTTGAGAACTTCAACTGGTCAATGATAAAGCTATGAAAAACCAAGAGAGAACATTTTCCCGCCAAAATTCCAATGGCTAATAACTCGACAACAAGCACATTGACCCCTATATGTTTTTGGTGTTTTTGACTTCTCAATTTTTTCCCCATCAATAAATACTAGTTTTATGAAAAGTTATTTATTTTGAAACTGAGCAGCGAACATCCTTAAGGTCAAATAATACAACAAAAAGTATGCAGTCAATTCTAATGAGAACCTAAAATGTTACACTTTATATTTACGTTTAAAAAATGAATATACAAATCTTGAATTTTTTCACAACATTTCATTCCCAAATTCTTCTCAAAGTTGTTAACTAAAATTTGGTAGGATTGAAATAAAACAAATCTGTAAAGTGTTCTTCCCCCCAAAAAAAAGATTTCCCCCAAAAAAAAAGATTACAAAAGAAGTAACATGATATTTAAAAAAACAATTCATATTGTTTAGTAGTAGTTATATTAACCCTGAGATAAAATTCCAGAATTTAGACATTTCCAGTAGTTGTCCTTTGTTGATGTGGTTCATAAGTGTTTCTAGTTTCTCGTTATTTATATATATTAGACCGTCAGTTTTCCTGTTTGAATGGTTTTACACTAGTTATTTTTGGGACCCTTTACACTTGCTGTTCCATGTGAGCCAAGGCTCTGTGTTGAAGACCTTTTAATGGTTTACTTTTACAATTTGTGATTTGCATGAAGACTTGTCTTATTGGCACTCATACCACATCTTCTTATATCTATTATTTTATTGCCAACTTAAAAATATAATTTTTATTTGTTTAATCATAATGTAATAATTAAATTAATCATATAACTTAAAATGCAGTATACTTACAGTTGTTGCATTTTTCTTATATTTCTAATTTTTTACCAGTATGCGGGCAGGATCAATCTGAAAAGAACCCAACTATAAATTTAATTTCAGGTAATTCAAATAAACACATACTATGGGAGATAACTTCAGACTTTTTTTAAAAATTATTGTGAAATTATTGGGATGCAATATTTTGAGGGAACTTGTGTGTGAATACAAATGTTATATCTATTCAGACTGGTTTTTACTTAATAAAAATAACAGTATTCCTCATTTAGTTTTAACTCTAAATCGAATATAAAACAAACTGTCTCTTCAATACAAATTAACACACAACATATGTTAAAAAACATCAAGGGGAATTGTTTTATTTAAGTTGATAATTAGTGCATCTGTACTCAACAAACCTGTTAAATACAAATAAACAGAATATAAGTATCTTCACAGAATTTTCTAAAACATTCCAAAACAATAAACAAAGAGCAAATTAAGGTGGTACCCAACACTTTAACTAAAATTAATTTGGCTCGTTTAATTTTCTAAAAATTTTGACAAAGTATTTACTTTGACCCTTTTACAAAAATATAATTTCAAAAAATTTGAACCAACCGTTTTATCAGAAAAATTACACTGGTTATATAGCAGTTTGACAAACACTTATTTTGATCATTGAGAAGCTTAATATTCCCTTAACAACACAACGTAATTAAAACATTTAGCTGATTTTACAGAGTTATCTCCCTGTAGTGTTAGGTACCACCTTAAACAGTATGATTTGTTCTATATTAACACTTTTTAACATGATTGTGATACTGAAGGAAAATAACTTGAACTTTTGCAGTTTTACTACAAAAATAACAAATATCTAATTATTTATGTAACATACAAACTCCACCATGAATCAGTAACTAGTTTTCTATTGACAGAATTTGAGTGGAGTTACTTCCCATGGGTACAAATTGGAAAGCATGCAAACTAGTTGATTTATATAATTGACCTAACAAATCTAAAAGTGTGGTGCATGCATGAAAAATTATACAAGCCTTAATTAAATAAAAAATTATATAAAACTTTTTGTTCAAGTTGAGCACAATATTACGAATTGCATTCGGTTTATTAAACTAGAGGCTCTCAAAAGCCTGTAGCGCTCACCTGATTCTACTTTGGTTTTTGAAATTATGTAAAAAAATAAAATTTGGCTACAAAGTAACAACACTTGACCAGCACCTCATTAAGAAAGAAACATTTATACTATGTTTGCTTTCTTCAATTCAGTAGTTCTCTAAAAGAAGACATTTGTATGTATTTCCCATAGGGTCCTATGTTAAACCAAGTCCCCTGCTGGAAGCCACCTTAGTTGATGGATTAACTACAAAGTAACAACACTTGGTCAGCATGTCATAAGGAACATTCATGCTATGTTTGACTTCATTCCATTCAGTGGTTCTCTAAAAGAAGACATTTGTATGTATTTCCCATTGGGTCCTATGTTAAACTAAGTCCCCCGCTGGCAGCCATCTTGGATGATTGATCGGCTACAAAGTAACAACACTTGGTCAGCACCTCCTAGGGAAAATTCATGCCATGTTTGGTTTCATTCCATTCAGTGGTTCTCTAAAAGAATACATTTGTATGGATTTCCTATAGGGTTCTATGTTAAACTAAGTCCCCTGCTGGCGGCCATCTTTAATGATGGATCAGCTACAAAGTACCAACACTGGGTCAGCACCTTATAAGGAACATTCATGCCATGTTTGGTTTCATTCCATACAGTGGTTCACTGAAAGAAGTCATTTGTATGCATTTCCTATAGGGTCCTATGTTAAACTAAGTCCCCCGCTGGTGGCAATCTTGGATGATGGATCGGCTACAAAGTAACAACACTGGGTCAGCACCTTGTAAGGAACATTCATGCCATGTTTGGTTTCATTCCATTCAGTGGTTCTTTAAAAGAAGTCATTTGTATGCATTTTCCATAGGGTCCAATGTTAAACTAAGCCCCCCGCTGGCGGCCATCTTGGATGATGGATCGACTACAAAGGAACAACACTTGGTCAGCACCTTATAAGGAGCATTCATGCCATGTTTGGTTTCATTCCATTCAGTGGTTCTCTAAAAGAAGTCATTTGTATGCATTTCCCATAGGGTCCTGTGTTAAACTAAGTCCCCCGCTGGCGGCCATCTTGGATGATGGATCGGCAACAAAGTAACAACACTTCGTCAGCACCTTATAGGAAACATTCATGCCATGTTTGGTTTCATTCCCTTCAATGGTTCTCTAAAAGAAGTCATTTGTATGCATTTCCCATAGGGTCCTATGTTAAAATAAGTCCCCCGTTGGCGGCCATCTTGGATGATGGATTGGCTACAAAGTAACAACACTGGGTCAGCACCTCATAAGGAACATTCATACCATGTTTGGTTTTATTCCATTCAATGGTTCTCTAAAAGAAGTCATTTGTATGCATTTCCAATAGGGTCCAATGTTAAACTAAGTCCCCCGCTGGCGGCCATCTTGGATGATGGATTGGCAACAAAGTAACAACACTTGGTCAGCACCTTATAAGGAAGATTCATACCATGTTTGGTTTTATTCCATTCAATGGTTCTCTAAACACTGAATGTTATATTGCAAATAGGATAAATCTTGTTTTATTTAAGTTGTAACATACAATAACTACCATGAATAAGTTTTGCATGGACGAATTTGTGTTGAGAGTTATTGCCCTTGGCTGCAAAGTTCAAGAGCAAACTGGTGGATTTTTTGTATTTGACTAACCCAAATTTAAAACTCTGGTATATCTAGACTTTACAGCACAGGTTTTGCTCAATGTTAAAGGATGTAGTGTAGTGCCCTATAATTGTTTATATCTTCATAATTTGAAATCTGGTGGACAGTTGTCTTATTAGCAATTATACCACATCCCCTTATTTTCATATAGGTAAATAACAGTGTACCCTGATCATAATATTCAGTGAAGATAAAATTGAGAATGGAAATGGGGAATGTGTCAAAGAGACAACAACCTGACCATAGAAAAAAAAAAAGAAAAAAAAAAGATGTTTATTATTTTTCTACTGAAGGATATCCACCAACCTTTATGATGAAGAGTAACAATGATAGCACTGATTCATGGATGTATACAGTTGTTCCTCTGTAATTAATTCTACTATTAACTTACACAATTTATCTTCTTTTTCACTAATGCCAATGTAATGCCTTTTAATGCAGATATATAACTAAATGCAATAACAGTTTACCATCCAAAACCTGAAATTTAAAAAAATAACATTTTATTTTCTAAAATCCAATTGGTAACCTCAAGGTACCCAACTTGCATCGAGTATCCAAATTGCACAGAGTAACCAAATTGCACCTATTCAACATAAACAACTAAGAAATTCTTAAAGTTTTTTTTGAGACTAAACAATTTGTATTTAGATTATTTGAAATAATACACATCTTACAAAATAGGTGAATATATTCAAATACACACTAAACGTTCACAATTTATTTCAACAGATGAAGTTTTCACTGGAAAAGAAAAATGTATGTAAACCCCGCCATGCGACATTTACAAAAAGTCATCTTTTAAAAAAGAACATTTGTTTGTGGATGTTTAATTTCGTCATTTATCTGAAGTCTGCATACAATTTAGCATATAGAACATTTGTCATTCGTTGAACACTATATTATGTGGTTAACCTGTACCTACGAAATCTAAAACAATTGGTATCAAAGGAATAATAATGATTCCACAGTATTACATGTAATACAATATAGAACCTTAATAGAGGGTGGTAAAGGGGTTGGGGGGTGCTTGCATGGCTTTTAAAAAAATATTTCTTGACGATCCCTGCCAATTAAGTGTTTGATTTTATTTGAAAAAAAACGAGCACGCAAAATAAGTCTTTGAAAATCATGATGCACATAAAATTAAATAAACAGAACACGTTGAACGAGGCATCCGTCTTGCACGACTGAACGTCAAATAAAAAAGTAAAAACACGTTGTACGTGAAATAAAAAACGGTGATCACGTCGCAGGAAATTAACCCTTTACCAACCTCTTAATAGTCTGAATAAAAGTAAAATTTTGTATGACAGGAAACTTACAAAACCCAATATAATGCAATATTTTGAGTAAAAACTTTTCTTTTTTATCTTTATTTTCAAAATCAATAATGATTTTCTTCAAAAATTCTATAACAATTTTGTCTTCACACAAACAATTTGTAATATTATCTTAACCCCAAAATTTTACCAAGTTCTGATTTTTTTGCTCTTGAATTTTTTACTGACTTACAGGTAAAAAATTCTGTAATAAATTTACCCCAAAATTACATTGATTTGACACTAAAATCCTGTGTCATTTTACCCAAATGAACAACAAATCAAACCTGAAATTATCTAGCAACTTTTTCTAAATATAATTAAAAGTATTAAAAAATCTTAATAAATCTAGCTATTTCTAATTAAACTACAGGTATGTCAATTTGAACACTTTATGTTTCTGCAGCGCTAGCACTATTTGTATTACAAAGTCAAGAATTTAATTGGTGTGTACCGAAAAGTTACTCTATAACTGTTTCCCCAAATATAATTAAAACAACAAGTTATTCAAGAGTTTCATTCTGTATCCATGGTATCTAAGAATATATATTTAAAAAGTATCGCTTATCAAATTATAGAAGATACCAAAATTTCCACCAAATTGATATAGAAATTGAGACTTGAATAAAATCTTTAAAAACTCCATATTAATTCATATTTGTGATTATTACATTTTGGCAGATGTGATTTTTATCTCACAGATGCAGAATAAAGATTAAAGCTAACATCCAATTGTTTAAATAGGTCAAAACATAATCAGCATTTTAACCTTAAAATGCAATTCTCTCCCATCACCAATCCGAGATCAGAAATCGAACATACAATTAAAAAGACGAGATTCACACTAAAAAGATGTAAGGTGAAAAGTCAAGAAGACTTGTGGCCAATTGGATTTAAAATGTCTCATCCTTTTAAAAACGAACAAAAGCAATAAATTAAAAAATTTCAATGATTTGTAAATTAGCATTTAATTTTTATCAAGTCTGACATTATTTCACCTTCCGTGGCGATTCATCCCTTAAATGTTTTGTGACGATAACCTAAAACAGCTGCTTCAATTAAAGGTGTTTTGCATAAAGAAGACACCGAAAGTCTTTTTCGGAAAATCGTCCTATTCATTGATCTGTCAAAGTAAGATTTCTACCTCCAATACCAAAAAGCATCCATGATAATAAATTCGGCTATTGAACACAGCTTTTTGACCCCTACAGGCGTGATGTTATTGATATTTCTGACCTGTCCACGAGGATGACCAATGAAGCAGGTCATCCTCTTGTTGGAGTGGTCATTATACAAACAGATGGCTGAAGATGGACAATGGTCAACACTGACCAGTGGTCATCACCAGAGAAGAGATAAAAACCATTGTTTTCTAAAGTGTAACCGTGTTATTTACAGAGCAAAATTAGAATTTTTGAACTGCTATCATAAGGGCTCTTGTCTGGCCATAAATAATGAAAACCTATTAAATATTTCATATTTTTGACAAAGGATGCACAGACCATTATGAAAATTATAACTTAAACAAAGACTATTAGAATGCTATCATTTTCTTTCGATGAAAAAATAAAAATAAAAACCCAAATTGTTTCAGTTGGAGTTTTCCATTTTTTATCTTCTAAAATTAAAATAGTATATCTATGATTTTTTGTAATCTAATGTTTTTTATTTTTAAATCAAAAAGTTATTCTACTGAAAGTGAAATGGGCACAATACTTTACCATATTTTTTTTAATTACAGTATTTTATTTGTGCCACAAGAATACTGTAAATTCATTATTATTTGTTAGATACCAATTTTCATGGATTTCCAGGGCACAAATGAACCAAGAAGATAGCTGTTCAATGAATGACAAACTTTCAATAGGCTTGTATGCAGACTTCGGCAAAACCACAAAATTAAACATCCACAAACATCCAAGTTTTCCTTAATCCACGAAAATTGGTACCCACAACAATTAATTAATCTACAATATATATTTTAGTTTTTAGTTTAAACATATTTAATTATATACTGGATTGGGAAACAAGTTTTGCAACTTATATTAATCCCTTTCCACATTGCGGGTGCGAGTGCTGCCTTGTAGCGGCATTAGCCTGCTCTTTTTCCAAATCTACAAAGGTGTCTTTAACGTGCAAGAGATATGGCTCTCTCTTAACACGGGTCAGCCATTTATTGTCCCCTTCTGACGGACTATTATCGTTTCATCACGACCATACTCACAAATGGTGTCAAGGGAGCGCCGAAAATTCAGTCCCTGAAATTTTCATTCCAGACAGGAATCGAACCAGAAACAGATTTTAGTTGTGGCATCAACAAATTAATATTTAATTTGCTCCATTTATCAGGTATCAGAAAAGACAATTTAGGTTTCACTGCAAGTTTTTATACCAAATATGAAAGTTTGAGTAGTATTCTCTCTAGTATCTAATGAGTTCAAACTCATTTCTCATACAAAACTTTAATCTAATTTGTTGAAACTTTGTGCACCATATTGTTTCAATGGCTCGTTCAAAATCAAAAGGAAGTGACATTACCTCTAAACTCCCGAATGATGTTCACAAAACCAACGTTTTTGATGGAAATGCAAACAACTCAAAAGTGGCCTATTGGGTCAAATGCAAAGGACAACCTTGGTCAAATATTGTTTAGAAATTACTGTCAGGTGAATAAATCTGGTATCTTTTTTCACAATACTATAAATAAATCTTATATGTTTATAACTTTTAAAACTTTTTTTCAAACACAAATTGTACCTTGGACAGTTTTATCTTTATGACACATTGAACTAAACTAACATAAACTGAATATATATGCTAAATAAGTGCAAATATTTTTGTTTGTTTGTATTGTATAATTCAATTATAAAAAAAAAACTTAGTTTGATTTTTTTTACCACTTTTAATATCACTTTTTTTAATACCATATTTTAGTTTGGCTAATTGATATGATTATTCTTATAATGTGTATAGCAGTTAAAGTAATTTGTAACTAGAAAATGCACTACCCCGGTAAATAATGTTTTTAAAATATTAACAATCATAAAATAAAGAATTTCTTTTTTAATTATATTTTAATGAGACATGAATTATTTGAATATAAAAACATAAAAGATCATTAAACAATAGGAAATAAATTCACATTATTGGCAAATACCAGGCAAAATTATTGATAAAAGTTTGTGCATGGATGGTGTAGTGTTAGGCATCTAAAGTTGAAGTTTTCAGTTTTTAGCTCCCAAGACATTCTCTTGTTTGATAAAAATTATAAGGTATTTCAAATTTAAATACTTTTCTTTCAATGATGCCTGCTGTCTCTCTTGTGAGTAACAAAATTGACTATGGTAATTATATAAACATTTTGAGCCACAATTGTACAAATAATATAAAATCTTAAAATATTTTTGTGTCAGAAAAAATATTTTACAGCCAAAGGGAGATAATTCAAAACATTCCAGTAAGATACAATGATGTTACATGAGATTTTAGTAAATAGAAAAATACTTGATGCATTGGTAAATTGAAAATTAGTTATATCATACATGTAAGTCTTAAATTTTGTTCCTTGTAAGTACTTGTTTTCAAAATTCCAATAGGTAACATACTTTATATAATTGTATCAATAAACCAATTTTTTGGCCATCTTCAGTTCTTTATTTTTCCTCACAACTACATGGCTGACATTACATTTATTTATTGATACAATTATATCCTTGTAAATAGTCAACAATTTTGAATACTTTTTCAATTACACTAAACTTTCATATAACTTTTTATTATTGTTAAATACTGAATAAAATCTTTGTATTAATTTATGAACATGAGAAAATACAAAACAATAACTAGAGGCTCTCAAGAGCCTGTGTCGCTCACCTGCTACAGTATTTACTGATGCTGGCCATCTAGGTTGGCAGGCAGGGTCATTAGACTCTTTTTAAAATAGATACCCTTGTAATGATTGCGGCCAAGTTTGGTTAAATTTGGCCCATAGTTTTAGAAAAGAAGATTTTTGTACAAGTTACAAAAATGACAAAAAGTTGTTCAATATTGACTATGAAGGACAATAACTCCTTAAGAGGTCAACTGACAATTTGGGTCATGTAAACTTATTTGTAGATCTTACTTTGCTGAACACTATAGCTGTCTACAGTTTATCTCTATCTATAATAATATTCAAGATAATAACCAAAAACGGCAAAATTTCCTTAAAATTACCAATTCAGGGGCAGCAACCAATCAACTGGTTGTCCAATTCATCTGAAAATTTCAGGGCAGATAGACCTTTACTTGATAAACAATTTTACCCCATTTTTCAAACTAAATACCCCAAGGATGATTGCAGTGATCTGGAAGGACGTGCCCCCTGCGCCTTTAGCACATATTGACAAGAAATGGTGCATACAGTGACAAATGTAAGCGCCCATGTGGCGCACAATATTTTTCACTTCGTTTTGAAACGCTTAAATATCGTCAAATGGATTTCCGATCGTGTTCCGTGCCGCCATGTGTGTGTACACAACTGTGTAATGTTCCTTCAATAATAGGAGCACCTATATATTTTTGGGATGTCTCGGGTGTTTCCCTATGATAATAGAACCATGCGGTTTAACGTCTCAGGTGTTTTCCAATTGTAATAATAGAACCATGCGATCTAACTGATAACCCGAAAAACGTAAGAAACCATCATTCATGATATATTTTTTTATTAACAACTTTAAATTTGTGAAATTTAGCTAGTACAGACGAGATTTAACTCTAATAATAATCTCATTTGCTATTATTTCGATTGAAGAACCCCAAAGACTTTTTAGGAATATAGTTTTTGTCTCCATAAAAAACGCTTAACTGTCCTTGTCATTTTTTGGTCTTTGGCTCGTTTCAACATTTTGTAAACAATTGACTTCAGCGATTTGTTGTTTTGTTTTATGAATTAATGGTACTCTATACTGTTATTCTTGTCACCGTGATGAAGTTATAATAATACAAGAAGTGCAGAGGAAATGCCTGAAATGTCCTCCGATATGGAACGTCTGGAATAAGTATGGTATCGATGAAGACCCAAATTTAATGTACAAAAAAAAACCATGAACATGAACAAGGCAACAGTACCAGTTTAAACATTGTAAATAAAGGTTAACTTAAATATTGTTTGGGTTGGAAGAAGTAATTGTATGTTCATTAAAATTGAAATTACAAAATCACAGGAACAATATCCATGATTTTATTTCAAAATCATAAAAGTAAGTACCAACACCTCTTTGCCAAAATATACTGATACTTTTTTTTTTACAGAAGTCAATTCTAATAGCCCACTCATTTGACAACATGGCCCATTATTTTTTAAAATGGCCCATTGAATTTATTTTTGAGGGGCCCTGGGCCCATAGGAAAAAAACCTTCCAGATCACTGTGATTTTGGCCAAGTTTGGTAAAATTTGGTCCAGTAGTTTCAGAGGAAAAGATTTTTTTATAAAAGTTTCCGGACGACGGATGCCAAGTGATGAGAAAAGCTCACTTAGCCCTTTGGGCCAGGTGAGCTAAAAATGCTATGTAATTCATTACTATTAATTAAGTGCAAATGAAAATATGTTCTTTATCTAGGGGGGGGGGGGGGGGGGGGGGGTGGGGGGGGGGGGGTAAAGCTTCATTTATTTCCTGATGCAGAGATTAATCTGCTTTCAAGTAAATCATGTAAATATTCAGCTTAAAATGCAGTCCTTATAATAAATAGGCATCTTAGACAACCGCAAACTGAAATCTGTAAAATGAAGGGCCACAAAACTGGTAAATAAAGATATTAAGATATATAGGTATTAGTATGGGTCCACATGAACTTTCCCAGCAAAACATGAATTTTGTGTTAGTTTTTTTTCTGATGATTTTTTTTCTTCTTGGATTTTATACCTTTATACCTTTATACCTTTATCTTCGGGTCGTTAAATAAGCCAAAGGCTTCTACTGACCCCTCATCTTGGATTGTCATATATGCATTTCTCTTCTCATAATTAATATATATATATATATAATATATATTAAACTTATAATAAAAAACACTTATTTGGGTGTGCGCAGCTGAACACTTAATTAACACGAACATATGAATTTATAAGGGTTCCAGTTTTCGCCATTTAGTGCAGACTTAAAATTATTTAGAGTCTTTGCCGTCACTGTTAAATCAGACAGGTTATTCCACTGATCCACTACTCTAATTGAAAAAGTATTTAGTCTATGTGTGGTCTTACACTGTTTTTTAAACAGTTTTAATGAGTGACCTCTTGTATTATTAGATGGTGCTAAAGTAAATAGCTTCATCCAGTCGATGTCATCTATACCATGCAACGATTTGTAGACTTGTATCATGTCATTCCTATCCCTACGATATTCCAAAGTTGGCAAACCCAATGAACGTAGCCTGTCTTCATAATTAAGATGACAAATATTTTTCACCAGTTTTGTGGCCCTCCTTTGTACAGATTCCAGTTTACGGATGTCTTTTTTAAGATACGGTGACCAGACGCATGTCGCATATTCAAGCAGCGGACGCACTATTGATTTATAAATAGTAAGAAACATATCTTGATCCATGTAATCAAAAGAATGATGAATAAGAGACAACACTCTCTGCGCTTTGTTGTAAATATCACTTATATGTTTTTCAAATTTCAAATTAGACTCGAAAGTTACTCCAAGATCCTTTTCTTCATTCACTGTAGATAATGCAATAAAATTTCCAGATTCATCCAACATGGTATAACGATATTTCAGGTCATTGTCAGGATTAATATGCAATACTTTACATTTAGCAGCATTAAATTTTAATTTCCACATATCTGACCATTCACATAATCTGTCCAAATTTTCCTGTAACTTACTTTGCTCATAATCTGACGAGACTTTAGAATAAACTTTACAATCATCAGCAAAAATTTTCACTATGCCCTCTACTACATCAGGAAGATCATTTATAAATGTTAAGAAAAGAACTGGTCCTAAAACACTTCCCTGAGGTACACCACTCACAACGTCTGACCATGTTGATGTTGTGTTATTTATACGAACACATTGCTTACGCCCAGATAGAAAACTTTTTATCCAATTTAAAATGCATCCCTTTATTCCAAGTTTTTCAAGTTTCAAAAATAAACACTGATGCGGTACAGTATCAAACGCCTTGGAAAAGTCAAGGAAAATCGAGTCCAGTGGAAAACCACTATCAATTAATTCTGACCACTCATCCAGAACCTCTAGGAGTTGAGTAACACATGATCTACCAGGACGGAAGCCATATTGACTACTAGTAAAAAGATTGTTTGTAAGAATAAACTTCATAATATTGTCTCTAATAATGGATTCACATATCTTACATACCACTGACGTTAAGCTTACAGGTCTATAATTACCAGGTTTTAGTTTTTTCCCTTTCTTAAATATCGGTGATACTATGGCATTTTTCCAATCGTCTGGAACTTTCCCCTCTTTGATAGACTTATTAAAAATTAGAAACAATGGATAACAAATTGCATGTCTAACTTCATATAAAACTTTCGGATGGAGACCATCAGGTCCTGCAGATTTATCTGTCTTTAATTTATTAAGTTTCTTTATCACATCTTCCTGACAAATATTAATATCATTTAAATAATTGTTCGACACTGAATTAGTATCATAATCTTTCAAGTCCTCCGTTTGAGTAAAAACACTAGTAAAAAACTGATTTAAAACTTCAACTTTGTCAGCAGTACTGGATGCTAAAGTACCATCCGGTTTCTCAAGCGTACCTATTCCTGATCTAGTCTTGAGTTTACTGTTAACATAATTC